>NW_027185593.1:3681210-3811757 GCF_028583685.1 Petaurus breviceps papuanus | reverse complement strand
CTCTCTCTCTCTCTCTCTCTCTCTCTCTCTCTCTCTCTCTCTCTCTTCTCCCTCTCCTCCTCTCCCTCCATCTCTCTCCTCTCTCTCTTCTCTCTCACTCCCTCTTCTCTCTTCTCTCTCCTCTCCTTCCCATTCCTCTTTTCTGTCCCCCCCTTCCCTTGGTCCTCAGCCCAGGTCACCCCTCCCCACCACCAGACCACCCAGCCTAGAGGGGAGGAGTGGTAAGAAGAGCTGCAGACCACAAAGCTGTCTGCTTTGCTCCCAGAGCTCGGCCACCCCCTCCTCTCCTACCCTGGAGTGGCCATGGCCATCAGCCAGACTCTGTACTTTATTCAACAATGCGGCAGTTGATCAGAATAAATATGGGGCAGGGCCTCTCAGTGCCAGGGCTGGGCTGAATGCTTACTGAGCACCAAGATCCTGTTTGGGTGCTGCCCAATCCCACCTCTCTCCACTGCCCTCATGCCCAATCCAGTGCCCATGGAGAAGACCCGGATAGCTGCAACTCCACAGTCTCCCACACCTCCCTGCCTACTAGGGGCACTGGCTCAGTGAGGGTGGGGAGGTGTGGAAGGGGGCTGAGGGAAGGGAAGGGCATGGGGGAGGGGAGAAGCCCTGGCCTGCCCACTACTGAGGGGACTGAAAAGGGTCTGTCACAGAACCACTGGCTGCAGAGATGCTGCTGGGAACCCTGTCTCTGGGGCCACTGTGGGGATCAGGTTGGACCGATGGTGGCATGGGGCAGCCTGCCCAGAATCCAGAGGAAGGTTCCACTCAGACAGGTGGGTCAGGTGTGGGTAGTGGGGGCAGGGAGGCCCCTTGACAGAGCTAGATTGGGAAGGGGGGGGGTGGATGTCATGGAGGACACCAGGGAGAGTGACAGGGTCATCTGAGCCTACCGGCAGCCGCACTCTGTAGCCACCATGTTGGGCATGAGGCGGGCACTCAGGCCCTCTTCGGAGAGGCTGATGAGAGTCTTGCCAGCATAGGTGGTGGGCACGCAGCAGGGAGACCGGCCCACGGGCTCCCCCCTCTCCTGCATCTTCAGCAGCAGAACCACGTGGTTGTTGTAGTTGGGGCTGCGGTCAGACTGGGGCCAGTGGCAGGGGCCCTGGCAGTTGTTGGCCATGTAAGTCTCAGGGATGAGGACAGACTTCTCAGCCCGTAGGTCCACGCTCAGCTCCCGAAGCCTGCACGAACCTTCCCCTCCCAGCCTGGCACTTCGGAGGGCCCGGGAAGCCTTCCTCCGCTCTCGCCACTCAGCCTTCAGGCTCTGCAGGGCCTTCAGCAGCAGCAGGGCCCGGAGCTGGCTGGCAGGGGCCTGGGCCTCACCCTCTGGCTGGACGCTGCCACTGCTGTTGGTCGGGGCTGAGCAGAGGGCCAGGAGCTGGTAGAGGAGCTCAGCATGGGGTTGCAGGGCAGGCAGGCTCAGAAGCTCCTTTGCCACAGCCTGCAGTTTGCTTGCCAAGTGCTGGGCTGGACCCTCCCGGGCCTGCCACCGTCCTGCCAGACCTTCTAGCAGGGCTGGACTTCCTGCTGGAAAGAGGAGGAACAGTGGATCCTCTGACTCCACCAGCTGTTCCAGGGTGCCGGGGTCTGAGAGGTTGAAAACCCGGTGTGGGAGGGACTCCAGGGCCTCAGGATCCAAGGCCAGACGCAGGGGGTGGGGGCTGGAAGGAGGACCCAGGACTCCTCGGACCAGGCGGGTTAGGTTCTCCAGGAATGGGTCTGTGGAACTTGGAGAGGCAGCTGTGGCAGGTGGCTGGGAGGAGGGCCTGTGGACAGGGAAAATGCAAGGCTGAGTGGGAGGGGGGTTGTTCTCTAGCTTCCAGAAGAAGGTGGGGACCCCTAGGGTCTAGACCAGAAGTGGGGAACCTGCAGCCTTGAGGACACATGTAGCCCTCTAGGCTGAAGGTTCCCCACCCCTGGTCTAAACTCACACCTGGCCCTTATGTGACCCCACTGTGGCTCATGGAAACAAGCCGCCCCTCCCTGCTGTCTCCCCATCCATTGGCCCTACAGTCCAGGGAGGTAGGGAAGGGACCCAGGCTTGCCAACTCCCCGGAGGCCCCTGCACACCTGGGCAGCGGGTACGGTGCTGTATCTAGCCGGCCCTCCGCCGGTAGAGGTCTGGGCTTGGGCTTAGCCCCAACGCTGTGCCCTTGCAGCAGGAGTAGGACCGGGGTCATCCTCGTGAAGCACTTGTGGTCCAGACCAAAGAGCAGGGCCTGGAGTTCCGGGGTGGCCAGAGAGGGGCCTATAGCAGCACATGGGGATGCAGTAGGTGGTCAGGCCAGAGCTAGAGACCCAACCCAGGCGTCCTGCCACCCAGCCCCCACCTCCTCCCTGGGGCCCACCTGGCTCTCCCTCACCCCATCCCGGGACTGAAAGCCTCCCAGGCCCTAGGCCAGTTGCTCCCCCAGATTCTGAACCTCCATACCAGCTCTACCACGGGGCTGCAAAGCAAGGGAGAGCCCATCACCAGTCATCCCATCCACAGCCAGAACCAGGTACCGGGTGTCCAAGGAGAGGCAGAAGCTCTGCAGAAACAGGGGAGAGGGGGGGGGGGGGTAGGGAGAAAATACACTGCCCACTCAGCCGGCCAAGCCCTCCCCCCACAACCCTAGGCCCAAAGAAATCTTAGCATCTCAGATGTGGAAGGGACCTCGGAGGACCCCAGTCCAACCCACCCTTGAACAGCTATCTACAGCAAAGGGTCATCTGGCCTCCACTCCCAAGACCTGCAGTGGCCTCTGAACCAGCACGGTCCACCTTTGGACAGCATCACAGATCCCCGACCTTCCAGTCACAGCTCGCATATTCCCCCTCCCCAGTCTCCATCCCTCCAACACTGCGGATACTGCCTGGGAAGGTGGGGGTGGGACTGGGGGCCAGGCCAACCCAGTCCCAACTCTAAGGGCTACAGCTCTGAGAGCTCCTCCCTCGGACAGATGGACTTGGGGGGGGGGGTCTGGATTCGACCACCTCAGGACTCGGCTAAGCTGCATTCCAGTCTGCCCTTGCTAGGCAAAGCCTTGGCATCCCCTGCAAGCAAGTTTAAGCCCTGGGAGCCTGCCCAGCCCTCAGAACGGGCGTGGGAGTGCTTGACCCTTCTGCGTCTTTGCCCCGACTGTGGCTCCCAGGAGATTCGGGCCTCTTTTCGAACCTATATTCTGGGGAGGGGGGCTTATCCCTGATTGCTAGGGTTCCCCACGTGGGCTCCAAAGAGAACTGCTGCAGCCCTGTCTGGATCCCTCCGGCTCCGGGCTCGCGTCTCCCCCCTTCTTCCTGTACCTGCTGAGGCTGTAGTCCGGCTCCAGTGACCTGGAACTCCTGCCCAGGCCGGACGCCGCCTCTCCCAGGCCCGGGATACAGCACGAGCAGGACCAGCTCCGGGGTGCCGGCTCCTTGAGGGGGTGGCGGGGGCTCCTGGAACCACAGGGTCAGCTCCGGCTCCCACCTCACTGCAGGACACGGGCAGGAGTGAGGGAGAGCTGCGGGAGGGGGAAGCACCCGGGGCCGGGGGTGGGGGGTGCGGTGCGGGAGGGGAGGCTCTCTCCTGCCGGGACAGGATGGGCCCTAGGGGCCCATTTCACCTTCTCTGGACCCATAGGCTTCCCAGTAAAAGACCGGTTGCTAGGGTCTCTCAAGCCCTACCAGGGAGAGAAGGAGGGGGCCTCCCTGCCCTGGGGCTTCCCCCTCCCGTAATAACGGGTTTGGAATCAGGGGAGTTAGAGGCCCGTGGTTCAAATTCCAGGTCAGCCCCTTTACTCTCTCCTATGAGCTGGGCACAGGGGCCTCAGTTTCCCCATCTGTAAAATGAGGGGGATTTGGACTAGATGATTTGTAAGGTCCTTTCTAGCTCTAAGCCTGTGGTCTGAGCCTCTGTGCCCTGAAGAATTCTGATTCTTTTTAGTTTCATCCTTTCCCCCTGACCATCTGTACTCCTTTTAGGCTGACAGGATTTTAGGACTAGAAGGGGTCTGATTTAACTCTCCCATTTCACAGATGAGGCCCAGTGAGGCTAAGCAGCTTGTCCCAGGTCACACAGGTGGTAACCAGGGGAAAGCTGGGCCCCAAGTCTTCAGGCACTAAAAATTCAGTGCTCTTTCCTCACTACACCCACAGCTCCCACCCCTGGGAAGCCTCTCCTACACCTCATTAACAGCTCCAGGGGGACAGCAAGGGGCACATCCTCTTTTATAGACTGGGAAATAGGGACTCCCAGGCCAGCCCACTATGCTGACCCTTCCTCGGGCAAGATGCAGACAGTTATTTTCTCCAGGGTAGGGTACTACCCCTTTGAGATCTTGGCTGTCTCTAGCTTTCCCCTGGGTTGGACTCCCTGCCACCCCTACCAGTAGCCAGGGAGGCCAATAATGGGGCTTGGCATATAGAAATGATGACACTGGCTGGGGCTCTTTACCCCCCCCCCCCAGTGCATGCCTTAGAGCAGTCCACAGGGATCACCAGACTGAATACATAGAGAGGCTCAGGTGACCCCATCCTGCACATCACCTCCCACCTCCCAGCAAGAGGGGCTCAGCGGGGAAGGTCTTGGATTTGGACCTTGAACAAATCAGGAGACCTGAGCTGTAAATTCTGTACCTATACCATGGGGATAAAAAAAGCAAAAAACAAACAAAAATCCCCAAACAAATCCCAAACCACAATTGTGAGGACCAGAAAAAAAACACAAAGACTCAGCCTTCAATTATCTGCTTTGTGGATCTACCCGCACCCTCCTCTACCATCTACCCAGTCCACCCATGTGGTACTGGGAAGGGCTCAGGGCTGGGCACAAATGCTAACACCCAGTACACAGCGTTAAGAAAACCCCACTTCTGCTGCATCAAGAGACAGCATGGCCTCATGTGCAGCAACCAGGAAGATCCAGGTTCAAGTCCCACCAGAGGCTGTGAGACCCTGAGCAAGTCACTCTCTGTCAGAGGCAGCACGCTGAGATACAAGCCGCAGAGAGGGTGCCAACGTGTGCTGGCAGTGAAATTGCAGGTCTAGTCTCTCTCTCCATTTTGTATTTCTTTTCTATGAGCACTGGTCTCTTTCCTCTTGAGGCTTCAGCTTCCTGGAGAGAGGACTGAACTAAGGGGTCTCTGAGCTCCTTTCCAGTTTTCCAAAGGCCAAAACTGAGAGCAGATGAAACACAAAAGTGCCCCCAGTCACTTCAGCAGGAAAGAGAGCCGCCACCATCCTGAATGGTGACTTTGCCCTGGGGCTGGAAGAGCCTGCTTTCGGCTTCAGAATGCAGAGCCCAAGATTTGGATCGTGTAACTCAGCTTATGTTTCCACAATCTTAGACAAGCCAGTCTCCTTCTTCTACTGAACTAGCTGGGGTCACTGTCTGGTGCTTGGAGCTCTGAAGCCATTCCTAAGACTGGAGCCCTGGTGGATGGGGGCTTGCTTTTCCTTGCAGCATCCTTAAAAACAGATATGCTTAACCTCTTCTTCTGTCATGGACCCTTCTAGCAGTGTAGTAAAACCTATGGACCCCTCCTGAGAATGTTTTCTTTATATTAAATTTCAGTTAGAGGTTAGCGAAAATAAAGATGTAATTCCCCCCATCCAGACCCTAGGTTGAGAGCTCATTTTAAAGTCACTCCACTAGCCCTTGCCATCACAGACAATATCTGGGGTTAGGAAGAGAGAACAGTCCTAGACGAACCCTGGACAGTCTAGCTGGTCAACTTCCTGGGCAGGCTGCCCTGGCATGCTACCATCAGGCTTGGAGCCCAGACTTTACTCTGGCCATCCTCCCTGCCCCACCAGGTCAATCAAGACCTGATAAATCCATTCTAAAGCCTAGTCTTAGAAACATGAGAGAGCTCTCATGCCATCATAGGCAATGAACAGAGCCAACCATGCATCATTGATTCATAGGATGTGAGGCTAATCTCATCCCCTACTTTTTTTTAAATAAAAGGATGAAACAGGCCCAGAAAGGGGCAACAGATATACTAGAACCAGGATCAGATCTCAGTCCCCTGATTCCAAACCCCAAGCATTCTCCAGACCAGAGAACCAAGCAAATGCCACTGCCAGTTAGCTAGGAGAGCTCTCTGAGCTGTAAGAGGCTGGCATTCCTCTTTCTGGGATCCAGGTATCCTAGATCACCCCCACAAGATGCTTTCTAGAAGATGCTCCAAGGCTGGCAGTGGACTAGGGATCACGCCCCACCATCCCTAGAATGTCCTCCAGTCTTGCCCCTAAGTACATACAGTGTACATAGCATGCCTACCTTCTTCTAGGTGTAGAACCACGAGACTCCTGCCTGGCTCCAGCAGCCTTTCCCCCAAGAGCTGCAGAGAGAGGTGAGCAACTCCTGTGCCCCCTGGGGGGCAGATCCCGAAGGTGGCCAGGTCCTCCTTGTCCCAGCGGGCCTGTCTCAGTGTTTCCATAAAGCCCCTCTCGTAACCACTCAGAGCCCCCACCACTTGGAGGGGGTCTGTGGCCTCATCCCCACTCCTGCCTACTTTTACCCAGCACACTGGGTTTTTTAGGCCTTCCAAGGGCCAAGGGTGGGGCTTGGGCCCAGTCCATAGATCTGAGGTGCCACTGTCCTGGGCAAACGAGGGCCAAGGAAAGTGGACTTCACTCCCAGTGGTCTTCTGGCTCTTTGAGGATGAAGCTCCAGCATGAGGATTTGCCTCACCTGAATCAGGAAGGCCCGGCAGCTTCTCTAACCTCTCCCTCCTCTGGCCCTGGGCCACCAGGCTCTTGGGCAGAGTTGGTGGTAGTTTGGTGTTAGCATCTGATTGCCCCTTCGTGAGGGGCTCTCCTCTCAGCACAGCAAACATCACTGGCAGAAGCACGAGCAAGCCCAGAAGTGAAGCCTTCATCTTGGGCTGGCTGTGACCAAGCCTTTGGCTAGCTGGGGCTTTTATGAGATTAAGGTGGCAGAAATGCCTTCTCCAGACTGTTTATGAGGGAGGGAAGGATGACTATCTCTTCCCGATGGAGGCGACCTTGAATTGACAATGCAGAGTACATCCTTTTGGGACCCTGGGAGACCAACAGTCTGAATGTGAGGGGAGGCCCTTTCAAAGGGTTCTTTCTGTTCTATTTTTGTACTGGGTATCTTGCTTCTTAGAAATGATATAAAATTCAAGCTGTTGACCGGATTTGTCAAAATGTTGTCCTTGACTGATTTTTTTAAAAATGTGAGTGGGAATCTAAGCTGGGAGTGTACAGTTCAGAAAGAGCCTGGGGACAAACAGTGTGAGGAGGAGGTAGCTGTACCCTCGACAGAGGGGCTGGAGGTAGGAGAGGTGAGAGGGATGCCAGTCCTGGTGGCCTGGTCTCTGTGGAACTCCACTGGGGACAGGAAGCCAGGGCCTTGTCTTTGAGCTGTGTGCATCAGTCACTTTTCACTAAGGCCAGCTTCGGGTCCACAAGGGAAACAAAGTAGCTAGAGGTCTTGTGTTGGCCAAGTTGGGCAATTGGCTTTTTTCAGAACAAAGTCACCTCTCCCGGGGATAGTAACAGAGAAACAGGTGGAAGAGGCCTTAAAGATAAAACCAGTAGGCCGCTTGGCAGGGAGGAAAGTACTGGCTCTTGTGTCAGAGAAAGGGGCTTCCGGACTGCCCCAGATGCTCACAACCTAGATGGCCGAGGGTGGGTCACTCACTCTCCCTGGGCCTCAGAGGCTCCTTCCAGCTGTAGAGCCAGGAGCCGGGTCAGTCAGTGAGCATTAATTGTGTTTACTATGCCAGGCACAGAGCAAGGCCCTGGGGATACGAGGAACAAGGAAGTCACGCGGTAATTAGGGCACCCCACACCAGGTACACACAGCAGAAATGGGCCATGGAAAGGCCTTCTGTAGCAGGCAAGATCCAAGCCAGGGAGTCCAGTCCAACCTCCTCATTTCATGGATGAGAGACTAAGACACTTGCCTGGAGTCACATGGGGAGTGGGCTTTGGCTCCAAAGATGGGATCTGAGCCAGGCTCCTATGTCCTGCATGGCCATCGCCTCATTTCGGATTACCTTGAAACCCCAGTTACGTGAGTCACTAATGATCCAGAGATCAAGGTGGGGCTGATAAGTGACAGGGCTGAGCAGTGACTATGGGGAAGTGGTGATGACCGTGTAGGCCTCGAATGCAACCAAATGCTAATCTTTATGACATAAGATGGACTTTTGCTGTTTGATCCTTTCAGTTGTATCTGACTCTCCGTGACACCATTTGGGGTTTTCTTGGCAGAGATACTGGAGCGGTTTGCCATTTCTTTCTCCAGCTCATTTTACAGATGAGGAAACTGAGACAAAGAAAGTGAAGTGACTTGCCCAAGGTCACACTGCTGATAAGCGTCTGAAGCTGGATTTGAACTCAAGGAAGATGTCTTCCTGACTTCAGGCCCAGTGTTCTATGCACTATGGTGCCACCTAGCTGCCCTTAAGATACACATTTTACAATTTTAAAAAGGACAGCAAGAACAATGATCGTGATAATGGTGTAGAGTGTAGGTGATGAATGCGACCAAGTACGAAAATGTATGACATGTACACTGGAGAATTTAAACTATGCTAGTGCTCAAAAGAGCCTTCGAGGTCACCTCATAACTGAGAGAAAGAGGACGAGCTCAGAGAACCCTGCCGTCCTGACACAAATCCAGTGTTCTGAGGTTCGGTGGGGCAGGGCTAGAGGGCGCTATCTCTTGCTGAAAAGGCACAGAACGGATTTAAAACGGAGTGGGTGGGGATGGCATTAGAAAGACCTGCCGGGGCAGCCACATGGCTCGGTGGAGGCAGCACGAGCCCTGGAGTCAGTTCAAGTCCAGCTTCAATTACCAGTGGTGTGACCCTTGGCAAGTCACTTAACCCTGACTATTGAAAGACAGAGGGAGGGAGGAAAGGAAAGAAGAAGAAAAAAGAACAGATCTAGGAAGCCAAGGTAGGAAACGTGGTGGAGACCCATGGGGAGGGGGGAAAGCAACAATATGATTGTGATCTATACTACAGACCAACTGGAACTGGCATAGAGATGAGGGAAGAAATTAAATCGGAAAGAAGATACAAAACTACACAATATGCAAAAGCAAATGAGCACAGTAACCTAGTTTTTGATAAACCCAAAGATCTCAGCTACTGGGGCAAGAACTCACTATTCAACAAACTATATCGGAAAACTAAAAAGTAGTGTGGCAGGAAGTACATACCAAGATAAGCTCAAAATGATCTAGATGTCAAAGGTTAGAGGAGCACTGAAGACATGACCTGTCAGAGGTCATCACCAAACAAGACAGAGAAAACAGATATATCTACAAGAATAAGAGCTATTCTCCAAATGGGAAATTGTAAAAAATGGACAGTTTTCAAAGAAAGAAATAAAAACTATCAATGGCTAAAGACTATTGCTAATAGAGAAATGGAAATTAAAATAAAATAACTCCGAGGTACCACCCCTCACACTCATCTGATTGGCTAAGATGACAAAAAAGGAAAATGACACAGGTTGGGACGGTTGTGGGAAAACAGGCGCACTAATACATTTGCACTATGGACTAGACCATTGTAGAATGCAAACTGGAACTATACCCAAAAGGTTATTAAACCGTACACACCGTTTACCCAGCAATTCCTCTACTAGGTCTACCCCCCAAAAATAAAAAGAAAATGGGAAAGGATCCATATGTAAAAAAACATTTATAAGAGCTTTTTGTGTTCACAAAGAATTGGAAACTGAGGGAATGTTCAACAATTGGGGAATGACTGAACAAGTTTTGGTATATGAATGTAATACTATTGTGCTGGTAAAAAACAAAAAAGATGGTTTCAAAAAAACCTTACATGAAATGAGACAGTGAGCAGAACAATGTATAGAAATAACTTTGTAAGAACAAACTCTGAAGCCTTTAAGATTCTGATGATTACAATGACCATTATGACAATGACCAAAGGACTCATGATGAAACATGCTGTTTACCAGGAGGTTGAACTGATGAACTCAAGTACAGACTGAAGCATGTTTTCTTCTCTTTCTTGGAGGAATATGGTTAATTCAGGATTCATTTTGCATGTCTATACATATTTATAAGTGGGTTTTGTTTCTCCTGTCTTCTCAACAGGTGGTGGAGGGAAGGGGAAGGAAAAAGTTGGAACTGAAAATAAAACGAATTTTTTAAAAGGGATACAAATTAGGAATGGAATTATTGTATTGTAATGATTGCAATTTTCAACTACCTGGACATCTGTGAAGTTCTCTGCCAAATGCAGAGCAGTTGATCAACTTGTGACATAATTTCATCCTTCAGAAGGTGGGAATCACAATTCTGGGAGAGAATTACTCTTCTGTACCTTATTCTGACTAACAAGGTGAGGCTGGTTTCTAAAATAGAAATGACAAGAACTCTGCGGGCAAATGACCACTTTGACATTGAATTTGTGAGAAGGGGCAAGAGGATGAAATCTGGACAGTCTGACATGCACTCCAGGAACTACATCAGACTTCAGAGTCGAGGGAAAGGAAAGGTAGGATGCAGCGGTATGATTTCAGAGGAAGTTAGTTCAAGAATCTCTCAAGCATGAAATTCTGGACTAGAAGAAATGGTTCTAGTAAGGATGAGTAATAGTTAACATTATTATAGCCCTTCCTCTGTATAAGGCACTGTGCTAAGGGCTTTACAATTATTTAATCTTTGCGACCCTGGGAGTGAGGTGCCACTCCCATTGGTTACAGATGAGGAAACTGAGGCAAACAGAAGTTAACTGACCTGCTCTGCATCGCAAAGCTATTAAGTGTCTGATGTCAAATTTTAATTTAGGACTTCCTTCCTGACTCTAGGCCCAGTGCTCTATCCACTGCACCAAGTACCAACCCCCTAAGTAAGAGAATGCTTAAAGTTACTCATAGAGTCATGTGGGGAACTCAGTCTGCCACCAAATCTGTCATTACACATAGGAGTATTGAAAGAACGGGCAGATGTGACAGCTGAGTCACTGTCAGCAATCTTAGTAAGATCCTGAAAAGAAAAAGTGCCATAGCAAGACATCTTAACTTTGAGAGGGTAAAATCTGTTAACTTAATTTTTACTCCTGCTAATGTTCTAGAGCATATTAAGATGGTTTCTGAGGGAAGCACTGATCATTAAAAACCAGCATGGCTCCAAAAACTGGCCAGGTCACCACTGTATGGGTTTGTTCTGCCTAACTATGCCTTTTTTTTAAGCTTGTGGGAGGGGTTTTGGGAAGGACTAGTGATGGTGATATAAAAAAGAAAAGAGGAAATAAAAGAGGGCCATTGCAGCATTTTTTAAATGTGCAGAGAACAGGAAGAGGTTAGATAAGCAGAACAGCTTTGAAACTGTTGGAATTTATTATGTAACTTTGAAAAGAAATGCAAGCTTATGGAAGGGAGATTTATAGCTTCATAAGGCATTCTTCTTTTTCTATTCCTCTATGTGGATGGAAATAGTTGCATTTGTTGATTTTGGGAAAGCAAAGAAAAATAAAATTTTTTTGGAGTAGGCTGTCAGACTAACCTCTTATTTCCATTTAGACTGGTGGGGTAGCTGGGTGGCACAGTGAATAGAGCCAGGCCTGGAGCCAGGAAAGAATCATCTTCCTGAGTTCAAATCTGGCTTCAGACAGTTCCTAGCTGTGTGACCCTGGTCAAGTTACTTAATCCTGTTTGCCTCAGTTTCCTTATAATGTAAAATACTGAAGGACATGGCAAACCATTCCAGTATCTTTACCAAGAATACCTCAAATGGGGTCACAAAGAGTCAGATATTACTGATTATCAACTAGTCTAGCAGATAGAGGAATTGCTATAAATATAGCAAACTTAGATTTCAGCAAAGCATTTGATGAAGCTACTCATGCTATCTTCATGGACAAGATGGAAAGGTACAGGTTAAATGACAGTATATATTACCTATTAGATTAACTTGAAACATGTTGAATGACCTATTCAAATCATGGCTGGAAGGGAAAAATTTATAGTGGAAGGTCAGATCTTATGCTGTTCAACATTTTCATAAATGCTTAACATCTATCTATCTATCTATCTATCTATCTATCTATCTATCTATCTATCTATCTATCTATCTATCTAAAGGAAAGGACAATTTGAGTGAGATGGAATTCTGGTACAACAAAGTAAATTGAAATTTAATAGTTGAAAGTAAAATTTTACATCCAGGTTGAAAAACATCAACTTCACTAATACAGATTGGGTGAAGACAAGAGTGCAGAACTAGGACCCATGTGGCACAGCCAGATCTTGGGTGCTCTAAGGAAAAATCATTAGACATGTCCTAAAATGAAGTCAGTTGCTACAGGTGTTAAAACAGTTCTTACTGAAGGTCTCCAAGCAGATAGATGCTACTCCTTGAGAGTCTTACAGACACTTCTTAATGTTATAAAAGGGATTCTGGGTCAAATACAGGCCAGCAACATTTGAAGTCCCTTCCGACTCCTGACAAAGTTGTAACCAGACACTGGTTAGCATCCAATGTTACTTTCTAATTGCTGTTTATGTATCTATCTTGCCTCCCCAACTAATTTCCTTAGGGGAGGGACCGCCTCCTGCTGTATTTCCTCATGGCACCTAATACAAGACTGGCTAAACCATATGTAGGCAATGTTCTTTGAAAGAAATTGACCCGCCACATATAACTGCATAAAGAAATGATTGTAATTTTTAAGTCTAAGCTGAAGGGAGGGAGCAGGACAAGAGGAAGTGAAATCCTTCATTTTTCCCTCTACAACATGGGGCTTGTGACAGCTGGATGAGGGAGGGAGTTGGAAGGGTTCCACTAAGTTGCCCACATACCAGATTACCTGGGCATACCTTTGTGAAATACCTGCCTGGAGTTAAGTACTTGGAATGACTGCATGATCTTGGTTTCATTAATGTATCAAGCTCAAACTGACAATACCACAGAAACATAAAGTGACTTTTAAAAACTGGCCTTACAGAGTACTGAACTCTGCAGTCTAACTCAGGCCCTAATCAAACCTTTTCAGAGACAAACCCACCTTCTTCCCCTAAGGTTCAAGAAAAGTCCTAGAGTTGGGAACCTATACCTATTAAATATAGGATTCACATCCCCTAGGACAAACTCCAGTTAATGAGGACAAGTGCAGACAGGGCCCAGTTCTGGGGAGATCACAGCCACATCTGCTGGACAGAACTCTTGTCAAGCCTTGGGAGGGTGCCAGAGCCCACTCACTCAAAACCAGCCAAGGGACGAGGGCTGAACCCCAACCCAAAGTGTTCCTTAGGAACATCTGTACAAGTCAACTACCCGGCAATCAGCAGTTTTCTTCCTAAACCCCATATACACAGTAACTACAGAAAGTGGGTGAAGAGGTTGGTTACTTCCAAGTGACTTCTCATCAGGACTCTAGAGTAGTTGAATGAGACTATTCCACATTATTCCATTCAAGTAAACAAGGTAGAAACCTATTTAATCAACTTTGAGGACAGAGTTCAAACATCTGCACAAAAAACACGAAAACTTGTCTTTGGGGGAATGATGTAATGTAAATAAAAACCAACTTGGTAGAGAAGGAAGAAAAGCTTTTCAATTGGTAGGTGGAGGAGGAGGAATGTTTCCAGGTCCTTCTGAGGGAAGAGGGGGCCGCAACATTGGGGGCATAGGAGTTGGGGGATGTACACCGGGGGCTTGGGGGTGAACCACTGGAGCTTGAGGATGAACCCCTGGGGCCTGGGGATGAACACCCGGAGCCTGAGGATGAACCCCAGGTGCTTGGGGGTGTACCCCAGGAGCTTGTGGGTGAACCCCAGGTGCTTGTGGGTGAACCCCAGGAGCTTGTGGGTGAACCCCAGGTGCTTGGGGGTGAACCCCAGGTGCTTGGGGATGTACCCCAGGAGCTTGAGGATGAACCCCAGGTGCTTGGGGATGTACCCCTGGAGCTTGAGGATGAACCCCAGGTGCTTGGGGATGTACCCCTGGAGCTTGAGGATGAACCCCAGGTGCTTGGGGGTGAACCCCAGGTGCTTGGGGGTGTACTCCAGGAGCTTGAGGGTGAACCCCAGGTGCTTGGGGGTGTACCCCAGGAGCTTGAGGGTGAACCCCAGGTGCTTGGGGGTGTACCCCAGGAGCTTGAGGGTGAACTCCAGGTGCTGGAGGGTGAACTCCTGGAGCCTGGGGATGAACCCCAGGTGCTGAGGGGTGTACCCCTGGAGTTGGGGGATGAACCCCAGGTGCTGGGGGATGCACCCCTGGAGCTGGAGGATGCACCCCTGGAGCTGGAGGATGTACCCCAGGTGCTGGAGGGTGCACCCCAGGAGCAGGAGGGTGTACCCCAGGAGCTTGGGGGTGTACTCCAGGAGCCTGGGGGTGAACCCCAGGAGCTGGAGGATGAACCCCAGGAGTAGGGGGATGAACCCCAGGAGCTGGAGGATGAACCCCAGGAGCTGGAGGGTGAACCCCAGGAGCTGGAGGGTGAACCCCAGGAGCAGGGGGATGAACCCCAGGAGCAGGAGGGGGCATCTGAGGAGGCCCAGGAGGGCCTGGGGGGGCAGGCCCGCTAGGAGGCATGGGTGGCAGAGGCATGCCACCTGGAGGTGGTGGTGGCAAGGACTCTGGTAGAGGTGGTCGAGGAGGCAAACCATTCATCAGCGGAGGTGGGGGTCGCTTTACTCCAGGAGGCCCAGCTGGGAGGGCTGGAGGAGCAGGAGGCTTCTCCATCTTAAAATGGAATTGGAGAAAAAACTGCAAGAAAAGAGAAAGATGAAGGAGCCAATCTTGTGAGAGCCACTGTAGCCCACAGGGCCCTGCCCTCAAGCTGACTCTCCTGAGCTACACCAGGGAACTTCAATGAGCTCGGCTTGGAGATGCTTCCTCCCCTTAAAGCAGGTGCTCAGGCCTCTCCCAACTGCTCTGTGACGTCCAGGACAGGATCTGACCTTAACTCCCCCCTCCCGTCTCCTGGCCAGACTGCACAGGCAAAAGCAGAGGGCCTCCCAACAAGGGCTTTGGCCACAGCCGTAGTGGTGAACTTCAGGGCCAAGCAAGATCTCCAGCTCGCAGCTTGCTGCGTGGGTACAGAGAGAGGAAGAAACTGTGGCTGTGAGTGGGAATCTTAGAAAAGCTTCCACTCTTGAGGAGTCAACATTTAGTCCCACAATAAAAAGCAGCTCTGATCTGGTAAAAGCCTAGGGGATTGAAACACCTACCCCAGGGGTACAGTCCACCTATAACCAAGAGGACCACTCCCCAAGTCTGTGAACTTACTCACTCATCAGCAGTTACAGGGACCCCCAATTAGAAAAATTGAGAACTAGAGAAGCTCTCAAAAAATTATCTAGGCCAATTCCCTCATCTTTTTTTTTTTTTTAAAAAGCAATTGGGGTTAAGTAACTTGCTCAAGGTTACTTTTGTGTGGATGCCAAGTATCTGAGAGCGGAACCAATCCCGGGTCTCCCAACTCCGGGGCCAGCGCTCTTACTCACTGCACCACCTGGCTGCCCCAGAATTCCCTCATCTTAAAGGCAAGGAATTACTGGTTACCTGTTTGGTTTCTCTGTTCCAGTGGGTCCAAAACTTCCCCTCAGCCTTGTCAATCTCTCTACTTGGCACCTGAGCAGAAAGGAAGAGATCAGATAGGGATAGCTGAGTGATAACCTCTTAGATTTTTGTTTCTACCCCCTTCAAGCATGCTGATATACTAAGATGTTAAAAACAGGGAGGAAAGGGCTGAGGCAGAGCAGGGGAAAGGGGGTGGTGGTGATATAGTTATGAGGGTTCAATATCTTTTGAGATCACTCTAGCACAACCCATGACGTACCTCCAAGGAGCCAAAGGTCTGAAAGTCTCTGGTTCAAACTACTCATTAATAGACCAGGAGCTACTTTTGGCTCAAAGATTTTGGATGAAAATACCTAGAGCCCAAAGGGCTCTTATAGATCTTCTAATGATGTTGATAGGGAATGACAACAGACTGATTTGTCCAAAGTCACATGGGGACTTTTGGGCCACAATGGGAAAGGAATTCCATGTGCACAGTCTGAGAGTACTGAAGGCTAAAAATTCATCTTGAGGATAATGTCCCCAGATCTATGCTTAGATCAGGAGGAATCTAGCTGCTAAATGCCTGCCCAAATGGGAGAAAGCAACTCCCCACCCCCTCCCCAACATACACACATAGCCACCTTTCTTGGGACAAGAATTAACAGGAAGTACCAGAATACCTGGAGTGGAGGTAGGGAGGCCAGTGGCAGGCATGGGGATGCCCAAAGTGAGGATTTCAAAATTCTCCAGGCAGGCACACCTGTCCTGACTGTCACAGTCTGGCCAACAGAAACCCTCCACTGCAGGCAAGATAAATGTACCCTCTTGCTTCTGGCTTTCACTTCTTTTCCAGACTGGGGATGACAATACTCCCCTCTACCTAGCCAAATCTTGCCCAGATCATTCCAAGAAGGCTCCCTTCCAGATGCCATTTTCTAACTCCTATTACACTTGATGATTGCAGTGCACAATCAGATCTGGGCTACAAAGAAGTGTGGCACAGTGGGGAAAGCGCTCAATTTGCAACCAGAGGTCCTGGGTTCAAATCCTGGTTCTGCCCCTGACTTCCCGTGTGCTTTCTGATCCTCACTTTCCTCATCTGTAAGATTAGAGAGTTTGGCCAAATGATTTTGAGGGCCTTTCAATCAACTGATTAATAAGTAATTATTAAGTACCAGGTACATGCCAGAAACTGTTCTAGATACCAGGAGTACAAATACCAAAAGGGAACAATTCTTACTCTTAAGAAACAAAGTCTCTCAGAAGAGACAGTGCAAGTAAAAGAACACACAAAATAAATACAGAACGAATATAAAGCAGTTAAACACAAGGCAGTCTGCATAGGAGAGCACAAGCCGTGAGGTGGCTGTTATTGTCTAGTCTTTTTCCATCACGTCTGGTACTCCATGGCCCCATTTGGGGTTTTCTTGGCAAAGATAATGGAGTGTTTGCCATTTCCCTCTACAGGTCATTTTATAGATGAGGAAACTGAAGCAAACAGGGTGAAGTGACTTGCCCAGGGTCACACAGCTAGTAACTGTCTAAGGCTGGATTTGAACCCAGGTCTCCCCGACTTCAGGCCCAGTGCTCTATGTACTACGACACCCACCCGTTCAGGGAAGAGGATCAGGAATAATTGTATAGAAGGTGAGGTTTGAGCCACATCTTGAAAGGAGGCTGAGGTGAGTGAGAATCCTAGACATGAGGGATGCCTGCACCAAGGCACCAAGATGGGTGCTATGTGCATGCATGAGGACCAGAGAGAAGGCCATGATGGAGGAAGCACAGATGTGTGATGTGTAACGAGGCTGACAAGATGGCTTGCAGTCAGGTTGTGATGGGTTCTGCAAACCAGAGAGCATTCCTAGGTGACCCTGAAAGCAGTGGGGAGGCACTGCCATTTACTGATTATTGAGAGTGACGCAATCAGATGACTACTTAAGAAGAACCATTCCAAACAGCTGTGGGGTGTGGTGGAAAGGCAGACTGAGCACAAGGCTCCTGTGGCCAGGTGAGAGGGAATGAAGGCCTGACCTAAGGGAAGGTGGTGGCTGTTCAAGTAATGAGAATAGGCCGAATGCAGGAGACGCTGTGGAGGTTAAAATGGCAAGACTTGGTAAGCGACTGGCTGTGGAGTGAGGCAGAGTGAAGAGCGGCGGATAAGAGCAAGGTGGTGACTGCCACAGAAACCGGGAAGCTAAGAGGAGTGGGTCTGGAGGAAGGAGAATTAGTTCAGTTTTAGAGACATGGTTTGAAATGTCCAATAAGTATGCAGTGATGCCATCGGAGGCCTCTCCAAAGCTCCGGTGAGAGACACTGGCTGGACAGACCAGCCAATGAGGTCACCAAGCCAGCGTGCAGAGAAGAGGAGCGGCCAAGCTGCGGATGGTGAGCCAGCAAAGGAGGGACATAACAAAAGGCAGAAAAGCAGTCAGAGGCAGGAGAACCGAGAGCAGTCACAGTGGGACTTTGGAGAGAGGGGCCCGTTTCAGAGAAGGGGTCAGAATGGACACTGCATATGACAGGAGAAGAAATGGAGGCAAGGAGGGCCGGAGACTGCTTCTTTTAGTGTCCCATCAGCAAAATGAAGGAGAGATAAAGGACAACAGCTTGAGGGGATGATGGCTCTAGCAAAGGTTTTTTAAAGGATGGATGGCAGCGACATGTTTGAAGATAGCAGGAAAGAAACCAGTGATTAGAGACGGGACGAAGGAGGCGAAAATGTGCTGGAGAAGACAGGAGATGGGATCAAGGGCACATCTAGCAGTTGGCCTTGGCCAGGAGAAAGGCCCCTCAACAGTGCTCAGCCAGCATTTGCTAAGTGTCCATTATCTGAAAGGCAAGGTGTAAACTAGAGATATAAAGAGGGCAAAAACAGTTCTTGCCTTCAAGGAACACGCACTATAATCAAGTTAGAAGTGGGGAAGGGGGAAACAACACAACATGTCAATAAATGAGTACAGAGAAGATATGTATGGAATATATCAAAGGTAATCTGAAAAGGAAAGGTCCTACCACTGGTGGGGTTTGGGAAGGGCCTCTGGCAGGAGGTATTTGAACTAAGGCTTATGGGGGCGGACAGCATTCCAGGGATAAGGTCAGCCAGTGCAAAGGAAAGAGAGGGACGCATAGGAGAGATGTGGTGAAGGCAGAAAGGAGAAAGCCAATAGATTGTAGGGTGAGAGTGAGACATCAAAGATGACACAGAAGTTATGAACCAGGGTGACCGTGAGGAGGGTAGGTTTTTCATCGGAATGAATGAGGACAGAAATGAGGAGGACTGGAGAGAAAGACAATGGGCTCTGCTCTGGATATGTTACGGATGGTTATGGGATATCTAGTTTAAGATGTATAATGACAGTTGGGGATGTGGGACTGGAGTTCAGAAGACTTGGGCTGGATGGATAGATCTGGAATTACCACAGACTGGAAGAAAGTACTAGTCTAAGGGCTGACGTCCAGCTTTAAACAGACCATCCTTTGGCTGCCTTATAGCATTTTTCTCTTATATTGCTGGTATCCTCAAGTGGATTAAGTTTTTGAGAGTAGGGATAAATCCTCTCACTTATGATCATCAGACTTAGAGCAACTGCCCTCGCCTTGCATCTACAATCCTAGAACAGTGTGAGGCGTACAGCAAGCTCAATAAACACCAGAGAAGCCATTCTAGAGGAAGGACATGGTGACTTGGTAGGAAGCACAAGGCTGAGAGGGGGAAGGGGAAAGAAGGCCAGCCTCTCAGCTCTTTCCTACATTACCTTGAAAGCAATGGTTTCATAGGGCTCAGCTGCCATCAAAAGATACTGCCAGCGTCTGTCCGGGGGTTCAATTCTCTGCTCGTACGCAGACATGAATCGGTGGCGTGGCATGATGCTCTCAGCAATCTCAGGATAGTCAATCTGCAGTGACAGGTCAAAGAGCAAGACTAAGTACTGTGTGGTTAATGTTGCAGGAGGAAGTGAAAAGGTCCAGACAGCTTCAACACAGCTTCATTTCTCTTGGTTAACTTCCTGCTAAGGGGGTGCCTGGGAAATGGGAACACTCAGTTCACAGGATAACAGGGATGTAGGATCAGGTGTGATCTGCTGGCCTCTTATGAACCCTGATCACCATGTGGACCAGAGCTCTTAAGGAAAAGAGACCTTTCTTCTGAGAATCCACACAAGGGGTGGTGGGATGTGGGGAGGTGGTCTCCTTACCTGGAAGAGGAGGCTCTGCTGGCCCATCTCTGTGTCCCGCTGCTTGGTCACTGACACAAACAAAAAAGTGGTTGGTCATTCCAACAAAGCCCAGATCGTGCCTTTTTCATAAAGCCCACCCCAGCGACTTGGCCTTCCCCAACCTTCCTCTTCTGAGCTACACCACTCACAGTATGTCCTGCACAGATCCTAAGGAACCTGAGGGCAAGGGCGCATCCTCTTCTATGCTCTTTACAATGCCTAGCACTAGGCTAATGAAGCACACTGCAGAAAGTGGAGTAATGCCTGCTGAACAATGGGGCCATCACTGCCAGACTGGCTGCCTGTCTCCCACTCGTAGAGACAGAGAGGGTCAAGCTGTCTACATTACTCCAGAAATTCAAACACTTGCTGATCATAAATTCAGTGTCTCCTGTGGAGAGTGGTCCATCTACCATTTCACATGCAGGACAAAAAAAGAGTAGACAAACTTGAATATATGCTGCCTGCGTGAATGGGGATGGCCAGCAAGTACAGGCCGATAAAAGCAGATGAAGCAGATGCTGGACTCTTTGAAAGAAGGTGTCCTCTGATCCATGATGAAATCCATAATGAGCAACTCAGGGTGCAGACCGTCATATGCTTGACTATGCATATGCTACAAGGATTTTTCACCCTTAGGTTTTATTTCCAATGATAGGAAGAAGAGTGGAGGAGATTTTTGTTAATTGAAAAAAAAATTTTTTTTTAAAGCAATCAAGGTTAAGTAACTTGCTCAAGGTTACATGGCCAGTTATTTCTGGGTGTGGTGCTGAGTATCTGAGCCCAGATTTGATCCAGGTCCTCTCAACAATGGAGCCGGTGCTCTTACTCGCTGAGCCACCTGGCCACCCCGAAAAATTTTTTTAATTAAATTTAAAATATCCAAAAAAAAGGTCAAATTTAAATATGCCCCTTGCATCTTGAAAGTAGACAAAACAATAACAATATTTACTAAGTGTACTTTTCTTTGCACTACACACAAAAGACAGTGCAGTGCAGTGGAAAGAACAATCGATGTGCCGTCAAGAAAACCCAAATTCCAATTCTGGCTCTGCTCCTTGCTGCCCGTGTGACTTCAGAGGGATTCTTTCACCTTGCTGGTCCTCAGCATCTCCTCTGTAAAATGAAGGCCTTGTACCAGATGGCTTCTATGGCACCTTCCAGCTCCAACTTTCTGATCCTCTGATCCTATTCCTGAAAAGCTGCTGTTAAGTGCAATCACTCCAAAACACCTCTTAGGGTGATTATAAAAACCCTTTATTCACTCAACATTAAGGATATGCTAAGCACCAGTGAAGACACAAAGATAAATAAAACAGAGCATCTGTGCTCAAAAGCTTGTACTGTTACAACAGTCCCCCTCCCAACACAAGTCTTCTCATGTCTTCTCTACAATAATCCTTTTTGAGGGAGGTGGGGACAAGATGATGGAGTGAAGGCAGGGGACTCGCTTGAGCTCCTCCCCAAACCCCTCCAAATACTTGTAAAAATGACTAAACAAATTTTAAAGGAGAACTCACAAAAAAGATGGTGAAACAAATTTCCAGTCCAAGACAACTTGAAAGGTTGACAGAAAAGGTCTGTTGCACCAGGGTGAGAGAGGAGTGCAGTCCAGCACAGGCCTTACCAGGACAGACCTGGCCCTAGTAAACCAGGAGCAGAACTCAGGGCCACTGAATCAGTGGCAGCAGTGGCAGTTTCCAGACTTCTAAGCCCACAGACACCAAAGGCAACTTAGAAGGGCAGTAGGAAAGGTGTGTCACACCTGGGTGAGAGTGCAGCACAGCCCCAGTCACAGCAAGTCAAGAGTAGGCCTTGGTAGGGGCGGCTAGGTGGCACAGTGAGTAAGAGTGCCGGCCCCAGAGTCAGGAGGACCCAGGATTGGTTCCGGCCTCAGATACTTAACATCCACACAAAAAAATTGGCCGTGTAACCTTGGGCAAGTTACTTAACCCCAATTGCTTTAAAAAAAAAAAAAAAGAGTAGGCCTTGGGAGTCACTGAATCAGCAGTGGCAGTAGCTACTTCCAGAACTCCCAACCCACAACTGGTCAGAAGATTACAGGCGTCTTTTTGCTAGCACTGAGACAGGACACTGTTGCTTTGCCTATACTCAGATCTGGGTTGCAGTCCTAGGTGGCAGTCCCAGGGCAAGGAAGAGCACTGGCATAGCAAAGCTTGTTGCTACAGTGGAGGGGGCACCCTCCTCACAGTTCCAGGGCAGAAGAGTGCCTGTGGGTGCTCACAGACCAGAGCATAGGCCAGGAGAGGAGTAAACACCTCTCTTTAGATCATACCACCTTGGAAAACCTGAAAACTTACAGGCCCCTGGAAGTATCTCTGAGAACAGCTGCATAAAAGTCCTGAAGCTCAGGACAGTGTACCCTCCACCCTGGAACCTGGGCCCTACTTTATTATTATTATTTGCTTTTTGGAGGGCAATTGGGGTTAAGTGACTTGCCCAAGGTCACATGGCTAGTTTTTGTGTTAAATGTCTGAGGCCGCATTTGAACTCAAGGCCTCCTGACTCCAGGGCTGCTGCTCTATTTATTCACTGCGCCACCTAGCCACCCTTGAGCCCTATTTTAACAGAGAGTTAAAAGTCAAGTAATAATTTGAATTTTGTGAGAATATGAGCAAGCAACAGAAAAAAATTCTGACCATATAGGTACTATGGTGACAAGGAAGATCAAAACACATTCAGAAGAAGACAACAAAGTCAAAGTTCCTATATACAAAGCCTCCAAGAAAAATATGAATTGGTCTCAGGCCATGAAGAGCTCAAAAAAGATTCTGAAAATCAAGTAAGAAAAATACAGGAAAAATTGGGAAGAGAAATGACAGTTGATACAACAATCCTTCTTAAGCATCTCTCTGGTTATGTTACTCCTTTGCTCAAACACTGTTTGTGGCTCCCTAGTGCCTAACAAGAACAGCTAAAACTCCTTTACAAATCATTATTTAAGACCCTCATTACAACTTTATTTCATGTTACTTCTACCTGGGTAGTCCAGTCTCAAGTCAACTTCACAGTCCTATACTTGGCCTCCCAAATGTTGGCACTTTTCTGCCATTACCTATTGCCATTCCTAATGCCTGGACAGTCCTCCTTCCCCTACAATCTAGCTGAATTTCTACCCATGATCTGAAGCCCAATTAAAATGCCACCTCCCACTTTCCAAGATCCCACAGAGTAAGAACTCACCACTTTGTACCTCTCTAAAGCCTATATAATCCTGTGTATTAGAGTTACCTGTGTTTGTTTTATCCCTCCCTCACCACAGTGCTCTGCACACTGAGGGTGTTCAATAAACTGTTTCCTAAAGTGAAGCTATTTCTAAAAATGACAATAAAATCAATCTAAATACATAAGAGCAGTCTAGTGCTAGGAAAATAACAAATCCTGCCACAAGCCAAGAGCCCTTCTATATATGAACAACTTTGTGGGCCAGGCTTTGGATCAGGCTTGCTTAAGAGATGGTTAAAAAATGACTCAACTGTTTTTGGGTTGCCCAGCTCCAAAGAGGTTAAGGGCCTTCTTGATCAAAGGGTCTTTGGCTTTTGGCTACTGCCTCCATAAAGCAGCCCAGGCTATCTATAGGACTTCCCCTGGGAGCAACTTTCTATGAAATAAATAATAATAAAAAAAGAGAGGAAGGGGAAGAGGACAGAAAAAAGAAATCCCAGATTTCTGTGCTGGATCTAGGAAAAGCTCATTACTTCTACACTGAGTGTGGTCCTCTTTGGGAAATGCAGGCAGTAATATCAAATGGCATGCTATTATAGGGGGCCTGGAAGCCCTGTGCTAGAAGGTAAAAATCACTGACAAGACAAGGCAGAGAAAGGGGAAGGTTATTAAAGTTTGTTACTTTAGTGCCTTTCATTAGCCTGGGATGGTTGGCAAAACACTTATTTTAAAGGAAAAGGAATGGAACCCTTTTTCCCCTTAGAGGCATTCCTGTCAACCAAAGGGAACTTTTTAAGGCAGAATTAAACATGACCAGGTCAGACACACAGCCAACAATTTTGAACACCTCACAAAAGAGAGGCACAGACAGTTATCAATTGTGGCAGAAAGGCCCACAGAAAGAGCTGGGAGGAGATTTTGGGGAGTTGACTGGATTCCTGGTATGAATTCCAGAGATGAACAGTCTTTCTATAGGTGCAGGGAGGGTTTCAGGGTCACTGATTACAGCAGCTAAAAAGCTTATTTACAATTCAAAGAGCAGCTGCGGGGACCACCTGCTGTACTGCACTACCAGTCTGGTCTGCCAGAGGGAGCCCCGAGGCACACACCTTTGTAGCCTGGACGGCCAATCTTCACAAACTTCTTCACTTCCACTTTGACCTTCTCTGGGGCTGGCTGGGCTGGAGCCTCCTTGGCTTCTTTTGCTGCTCTCCGAGCCCTAAAGTCAACCACAACAAAGCATTAGTGTCTTACTATCTCTTAAGTTGTCTTAAGGGGAAATTCCCTTATTGTAGTGAAAAGAGTATTGCCCTGGGGACCAGGAGACCCGGGTTCTAGTTTGGCTCTGTCACTTTCTCACTCTGTGATGCCTCCCTGCCCAACTCTAAATTTATCATCCATGGGCACCTCATTTCACTTCACCTAGAAACTAGAAAAATCAAACTTGTTTTTGGCTGCTTCAAAGGGGTATAGTGAGGATAGAATGAGAAGGACTGAATGAGAGCTGAAAAAAATTTCAGATGTCATCTAGCCCCAGCAAACCCTTAAAATTCAGGAGAACCCTTGGACCCATGGGTGTCCTCCAAGTCTCTGTACTAGGCCCTTATCTCCTCTCCCTCTGTATTATTTCTGCTCCCTTATATAAAATTCCATCCAGTAACACTGGCCTCATTCTTATCCCCTACACAAGACCCTTCTGATTCCCTGCATTTCCACTGGCTGTCCTCCATGCCTGGAAATTTCTATGTCTTCACCTGTGCCTCCAGAGCTCTCCAGCTTCATGTCTCAGCTAAAATCACGCCTTTTGTAAAAAGTCTTTCTGGTCCCACTTAATGCTAGTGCCTTTCCACTAAGATTACCTCCAATTTCCCTTGTGCATATCTTGTTTGGACATGGCTGCTGGCACGTTGTCCTTCAGAAGGATGTGAGCCCCCAGAAGCCTGAGACTGTTTTGTCTTTCTCTGCTCTCACAGCACTTATCACAGTGCCTGGCACACACTGAGCACTTAATGTTTGCTAACTGAAACCTGTTAAAATGATTTTTAAATGCTCATCCCTTCAACTTTGGTGCTGCTGTACTAAACAACATAAGAGCAGTAACTTTAGAAACTTTTAAGCCCATGCCTTAAAAACCCCCACAATCCTTTACTTTCAGCTTTTTCCTCCCCAGATTTAGACAAATTATAAGCAACTTAGTGAAAAGGATTTGACTAATATGATAGATCAGTGTTTTTAACTTTAACTTGCACATGCTAATTCATCTTTTACGATGATTCATAACCATTTTCATTTCCCCTTTGACTTACATAAACCAGCATTCTGGTTGGTTTAGCTATTCATAGTTTCACTTTTTAAAAAAGGCATTTTTGAATTTACTGCTTTATTTATAAATTTCTTTGTAATTTTGCTAGAACTAAAGAACTTTTTAAAAAGTTGGCTACATAACACATCAGGATCAACCTGATGCAACGATTTAAAAGTGAGTCTGATTCTGCTGCCTCCCTTTTCCATCCATTCATCAAAGTCAGCCCATGCACCTCTGAACTCTTGAGGCACAATAAGATTTCCTTCTTCAGGTCACACAGCCTCTTCAGCCATGGGCACCTCCTCTGATCCCACGTATGTGCCACCAGGCCAAGTGCTGAAGAGCACAAAGAACTGAGAACAAGGAGGAAGAGGATGATCAAGTGGGGCACAGCTAACTATACCGTGGTGTATGAAGGGGGACGATCATCACCCTGTGAGGAATGAGGACTATGATGAATACAGAAGAGAAACTTGGGAAAACGGAAATCGATGCAAAGCAGCTCCAGGGATGAGCACAATGGAACTGGAAAGCACACCCTGAAATGCTGTACAAATCTACAGGCCAAGCTTGACCCCAAAGAAGGAATCTAAGACCGCCTCCTAAGCAGCTCCCTGGCACAAGTGACCAGGAGGGCTGAACCTCACATAAAACCCCAGACTTTTTCCATATGTTGGTTAGTTTTGCTCAATTTTTTTTTCCTTCTTTATTTTAAGAAACAGCTCTCTGGGATGAGGTGAGGGAGACTGTGGGAACTGTAGGTTGACATCAAAATAAGATATCAATAAGAATTTATTTGGATTAAATAGGAGACAGTTAATACTGACAGCCTCCGGTATTTTGAAATTTGGCACTCAAGTTGCATCCATAGATACCTGTTTTACTGCCAGACAACTAACATTTTTGTTTTCTTTCAATTCTTTATTATCCTCACTTTCCCCAATTATCCATAATGGATATGCAAAAAAAGTTTTTTAATAAATGAAAAAATTACCACACAACACTAAGAGTAAAAACAGACACCTCATTATTTACATATATGTTTGAATTGAGACAAAACTATTTGACAAGAGACATTACTGGAGACAAATAACAATTGCTTCTAAAGCCAGAGTCAGCAAACTACTGCCCAGGGCAGTTTTTGTATGAAGAATGGTTTTTACATTTTTAATTACAATAAAATTATATTTAAAAATGTAAAACCATATATATACTATTATTAATACTATTTTACATGTAATTGGGAAATAAGATGTACAGGCACTGGGGCATAGAGATCCACTGGAAAAGTCGAAAGGGGTATGGGAGAAAATATGGGAGAGAGCAGATTGGAGGAGGGGATATCCTGTGGGACTGCTGTTTTGGGGCAGTGGGTAGGGGAAAAATGGGGAGAAAATTTGTAACTCAAAATCTGGTGAAAATGAATGATGTAAATCAGAAGTTGATAAAGCATTTGAAAAAAAATTAATAATCAATAAAAACTTGAACTCATAAAAAAAATTAAAAATGAATGATGTAAAAAAAAAAAAAAGTAAAACCATTCTCAGCAGTCCTATAATTTGCTAGTCCCTGTTCTAAACCAATAAGAAGAAATCTTATTAGTTATATGACCAACTGAGCCTGATTTCCAATGACTTTTCCATTTTTTTCACAATGACTGACAAGAATAAAATTTTGCTGCATCTAGAGCTGTCTTTTTCCTACAACCCCATAAATGCTTTAATTTCAACAAACAATGCCTTAAATAAAAGCAGAGTGTGTTTCATAACAGCACTTTGAATACTAAATAATCAAGCTGAAAGAGATATAGTGAAAGTCAGCCAGTCAATAAACATTTATTAAGCACCTACACCTTACTAAAGCCCAGGGGATACAAAAAGACAGGCCCTGCTCTCAAAGAGCTAACAATCTGATAGATGAAACAATTAGCAAACCAATATGTGCTACAAACAAGTTATATCCAGGATAAAAAGGAAATAATTGAAAGAGAGAAAGCAATAGAATTAAGAGGTGTTGGGAAAGGCTTCTTGTAAAAGAAGTAAATATTGGTTGGGATTTATAGTAAGACAGGGAAGTCAGTAGGTGGAGATAAGTATAAGTAACCAATAATTCCACTATCAGGTCCCTAAAGATTCCTCTTTTAAATACTTACAAATTTGTTTGATGCTTTTTTCCTTGCGTATGCGCTAAGTAGCTTCCCTGAGGGGGGAAAACACACAAAAGAAATTAGGTTAAGTTAAATTATAAGAAGTTTCACAGAATCAAAACCCAAGAGAACAGGATCTCAGTAATCACATAGTTCAATTGCTAGCTCAAGTGGGAATTCTGTTTACAATATGCTTGGAAAACTTCCCTAGCTTCTACTAAAAGACCTCTGGTGACAAAAGCTGCCCTCTCTGCCAACACAACCTGGTATCTTATTGGAGAGCTCTGTTGAGATAGATTTCTTATAAAGGGCTGAAACCTACTACCCTTTTAAATTCCACTCACCAGTCCTACTAAGGTTTGCCCTCCAAGGTCCAGCTGGACAAATTTAATTCCTTTTTCTCTTGACAACTTTTCCAGTATTTAAAACTATGCACACAATCACCCTCTTCCCACTCCCCCCACCCCCACTTCCTCTAGCTAGAGGTCTTCAATTCCTTTAACTAACAGTCTATCTGTGGCCTGTTGTCCAGTCTTCCTCCTTCTAATCCCAAGTGCCCTTCTCTGCTCCTTGCCCAGAGCAGAAAACAATACCACAGACAGACTCTGGAGAGGACAATGTTCCATATGACCATCATTCAGATATTAACTTGCTATGAATACAGCCTAGAACCACGTCAGCTTTTTTTAGGTGCCAAAACACACTGCTGAACTTTGTGAAAGTTTCAGCTTGCTAAAACTCCACATGAAACTATCGAGTCACACTTCCTATCCTTGTACATCTGATTTTCTGAACCAAAGCATAGGATTTTATATTTAACCCTATTACATTTCATCTTATTAGCTTCAATCCATTATTCTAACCTGCTGAGTTTATTCTGCACACAAACTGTGCTGGCCACAAGATTATCTAATTCTAGCATTTTTCTTTTAAGGAAGATGCTTTGATTTTTCCATTTAGAACTAAATGGCTCTAACAGGAGGGAGGAACAGTTTTTATTTATGTCATCTCATGTTTTGCAGGCTTCTAAGAACCATCAATCAGCTCAATTGGCTAGCTAGCTGCAATGAATACTGGAAATGACTCATCCTCATGAGCACTTTGTAGAGTAATTGTAGAACACCTGCTCAAGTTTCTGAGCTAGAAGGATGAGGGAGATGATGTTCTTACATGTAGCCCTTGAGGAATGTCTGCCCAGGCTTCACCTTGCTATGCAGCCATACCTTAGTATTCAGAAGCTGCCTTCTCATGACCCTCCAGGAATTCTCATCTACTTCTGATCATAGGCGGCAGGTAATATTGTCCTTAATCTGTTTTGTTGTTCAGTAGTTTCAGTCGTATGACTCTTCATGACTCCAGCTGGAGTTTTCTTGGCAAAGACACTGGAATGGTTTGCCATTTCTTTCTCCAGGTCATTTTCAGATGAGGAAACTTGAGATAAACAAGGGTAAGTGACTTGCCAGGGTCACATGGCTAGTGTCTGAGGCCAGATTTGAACTCTGGAAGATAAGTCTTTCTGATTCCAAGTTCAGCACTCTAGCCACTGCACCACCTAGCTGCCTCAGATAAAGAAACCCTTAAACTCAAAACACAGAGCCAACGTAACTCACCTCATTGTTGTGAAGTGTTAAGCAGAGTTTGCATTCATAGGAACCCAAATGGTTCTTCATAAAGTATGGATCCTAGAAAAGTAAAAATATAATTCAAGTTAATGAAATGAAAACCCCAGACACATTAACATGCTTGATATTATAAGAAGGGTTATTCTGGAGCAAATAAAGCAGTAGCCTGTGACCAAAACAGACTGATTTCTCTTGATCTTACTATTGTCTTTGTTCATCTTCCTGCCTGACATTAACACAGCCCTTACAAAATGGAAACAATAGGAAAAATTCATTTTTTTTACTAGGCACTCAGAACTAAGATTCATTGTATTGTTTCTTTGGATATGAGAGAGATCTCTTACTGGAATCAATGGACATGGATACGGACACAGACATGGACACGGACAAGACACACACACACACACACACACACACACACACAACACACACACACACACATACACCAGTGTGACCCCAAAGACTTGCACAATTCGAAGGAAAAGGGGTATGGAGAGAAAGTTTCTCTTTTTGGCTTTTATAGGGGAATTTTTCTAATTTCTAGGTATGGCCACTTCCCTCTCTTGTCAAAAAGAGAGATGTGGCCAAGGAGGATGAGAATTAGTTAAACCAAAAACTTCTTAAGAGTCAATTCAATTTAACATTTTTATTTCAAAGCATGGAACTTTTCTAGGTGCTGAGGACACAAAGACCATTCCCCCTCCCAAAAAAAACTCCTCCAAACCAGTTCCTTCTCTAAAAGACCTTACATTTGAGAGACAGGGATAAGGGAAGGCAGATTTGGTGTACAGTGAAGAGTAGTTCTTTCTATTAGGGGAAAGTAAAGATATTTAACTTGATTACTAGGCTGATCATCATTTTACAGACTGTTATTCTTTGAAAGAGATAGAAGTATTAGGAAACGTATTTTCATAAACAAAGATATCAAAAAATCATAGATTTTAGAACTGAAGGAGAATAGATTATCTTGTCCCACCCTTGGGAAGACAAGGTATTATTTCCTCCATTTTAGAGAAGAGATAATCAAATATGAAAAGGAAATTGATTTGCCAACATTCACACTGCAGGAACCAAGTATCCTGAAGTCTCATGAGAACATAACAGGCCATGTCAGTGGCAGACATTGAGAGACATAGTAAAATGGAATGAATATGGAGAAGAAACTGTCATGTGCTACTACTTAGGCTGCCATGGACCAAAAACAAAGGAAAACCACAATTCAACACTGATATTCTCTTCTACAATTTTGTATTGGAATTCTGCCAGAACTTGTATTTCATTATTAAAAGGCTTAAGATGTTATCTGTTCTGTTCCTAACTTTACTTCAAGTCTTTCATTGCTATCAATAGGGTCACAGAATTTTAGAGGTTGGAAGAAAACTTTAGTAGATAATCTTGTCCAAGCCACTCATTTCATGGTTGAAGAAAACTGAAAAGAGGTTAACTTGTCCAAGTGACAAAGCTGGAACCAGAACGAGTCTCCTGACTCCTAATACGCTACTTCTCAAATGCAGAGTACAAGGAGGGAGTGGGCAGCAGTGAGGGCTCTATGTTGTTGCTGTCTGCCCTTTGTTCTCACAGAGAACCGTGACATCAGGGAGGTGATGCTGTGACGTGCAGGTGAAGCAGGTTTAAGCAAGGGAAGGCCATGCAGAGTCTCTTCTGGGGCCAGTGGTGAGACATAGATCAGAGCACATGGGAATGGCCCCAGTGACAGTTCTGACCCACCAATCTGAACTATATTAAGCTCTAAAAATCAAGGCAGCCAGATGGTTTCCTTTAACTGAGAGACAAATGAATTTTACCTTGTTGATATCGATGGTTTCAAGAGCCAGTTGTCGGAGCCGTTCCCTTCTATCTCGGTTGCTCTCAGAAGAGGAAGCCACCCCACCACTCCCTGTCTTGCCCCCAGGTCGATGCTGAAAATCCATGATGATGGTCTTTGTATTTCAGTGCGCTGAGGAAAGAAATCTGCAAAACAAGATGTGAAGAATGAGAGGAAAATCAACCCAGGGGAAAAGCTTTAAATTTCAGAAATTTGACAAATACTCCCCATACCAGTTTTAGATTCAACATATAACTACAAGAGAGTATCCCAATGGCAAAAGCTGTCAATCACTGGGGAGAAATGTAACCCTGCTCATGAATAGTTTCTCTAAATCTAGCCTGAATCTGCCATCTTCCATTCCTGATAAATCCCTCATGCAAATTCTCCAAAGATTCCCCAACACTACCCCCTCAATATTATCAGGTTCAAACTTACTAAGTTAATAGAAAATTTCACCTATATATCCTACCTTGTCTGTGAAGCCTGTCCTCACTCCTTCCTCTGAATTCCTATGGGACTTTTTGTGCCAGGTGCTTACCATCTATGGTCTGTACTGCTAATTAACTTTTTAAGCAGCTAAGTCTCCCTTCCCACACCTGTATATGCTATCCACCCCATTTTGAAAAGGTCATGTTTTGTTATAGTCTGGCCTCCCATCCAGCCTTTAAGTTACTAAATTCAAAAATTTATTACATGCTTACTCTGTGCTCTGGATATAAAAACATAACATAGGCCCTGATCTCAAGGAGCTGAAATTCTTGGTAGGGGATAGAGAATAAAATATATAAAAGCATTAAGTAAAATATCTGGTTTCAGAGAGTGAAAAGCACTAAAAAGGGGGTGAGGGAGTAGTGGCAAAAGAAAGGAAGGAAGGAAGGAAGATTCCAAAGAGGAAGAGGTACCTGTATCTTGAAAAAGACAGTTTCTGAGGAACAGAAATTTATAAAGTGCATAACAGGCATGGAGAACAGCTGCAGTAAAGGCAGAGATGGTGACAGTTAGAATTTATATATTAACTCACATCATGCTTGGGAGGGAGGTGCCATTATTATTACTATTTTACAGATAAGGAAAACAGAGGCACAACAGTTAAGGTGTGAATGAGGCAGGATTTGGCCTCAAGTCTTCCTGACTCCAAGTCCTGCATTCTATGGCTCCACCTAAAAGGACAAGCCTGGAGAAAACCAAATTGTGAAGGAGAATAATATGACTTAAGGCTATAAGAGGTAGGTTGGAAATAGTTTATGTAGGAGTTTAAATACCAGGCTGTTTCTAGTTTATCCTGGAGGCAAAAGAAAGCCACAAAAGATTTTTCTGAGCAAAGGAATGACACAGATTAGAAAGTTGGTTTCAGCAGTTGTGCAGAAGGTTGATGAAAAAGGAGTCTAGAAAAGCAAGGGGACCAAAGTGAACTTGAGTTCAAATCCAGCCTCAGATACTTAACTCTTACTAGCCGTGTGACCTTGGGCAAGTCACTTAACCCCAACTGCCCTGCCTTCCCCCTCCAAAAAGCCACACACACAAAAAAAAAAGTGAACTGAACCAGCCTAACAGTGAGTTGGGTAAGGGAAAAGGACTAATAGAATAAACACTAAACAATATAATAAAAATAAATAATAAAACATGTGGAGATCACATCAACAATACTAAACAACTAAGTTGAATAAAGGGAAGGGAAAGGGAGTATGGGGAAAATGAAAAGTCAAAGGTAACTGAGGTTGTAAACCTAGATGTCCAGAAGAACGGGAGTTCTCACAACAGAAAAAAGGGCATGAAGGAGAAAAGGAACAAATTTAGGAGAAAGATAATTCTGTTTCAGAGCCACTGAATTTGAATTAACAATAAAGACAACTGGGTGAAAATTCAGCAGGCAGTTGGTGATGTACACACAAAATATACATATAAGTATATGGAAGGGAGGAAGCATTATCAGCTGAGAAAATGAGGAAAGGCTTTATATGGTGCCTGGGCCACATCTTGAAGGAAACTAAGGATTCCAAGAAGTAGAGATGAAGGGGAAATACATTCCAAACATGGGGAAATCCTTGGGAGATGATGAACACATAGACAAATCTGGAGAGAGAAGAAAAGTACCCCAGGATAGAATCTTGGGGAACACCCAAGTTTTGGGGGGAGGAGGAGTTAGATGATGATCCAGCAAAGGAAACTGAGAAAGAAGTCCCACAAATAGGAGAAAAATCTGGATAGGATGATGAAAAAAAAAAAAGACTATCCAAGAGAAGGGGATGGTCAACAGTGTCAAAAGTAGAAGAAAGGTCAAGCAGAATGAGGGCTTAGAAAAGGCTACTGGATTTAGCAATTGAGAGATAACTGGTGACCTTGGACAGAGCAGTTTCAGTCAAGTGGTGGAGTAAGAAGTCAGATTAGAATAGGCTGAGCAGTAAGTGGGAGGTGAGGAAGTGAAAGCAACAAGTATAGCCAGTTTTTTTCTAGCAATTTGCTTGTGAACCGGTAAAGAGATAGAGGATGGGAACGGGGTCAAGTGAAGGGGGAGACCTGGGCAAATTTATACACAATAGGGAAGAAGCCTGTTGATAAGGAGAGATTAAAGATGAAAAGAACAGGCTGGCCAACAGACCAATCTGCCCGTGCAGATCTAACAGCTACTACCCCACGCCCCTACTCCACTGCCCTATTTGGTCAATTCCAATGGCTCTCTATTGCTTCCAGGATCAAATATGAAATTCTTTACTTGGCTTGTGAGCCCTCCATAACCTGGCCTGTCTAGGCTTTTCACCCCTTGGACCTCTCATATATTCTACAATCCAGTGAGACTGACCTCCAGCCTTGTCCCTCCAACACACCACTCCACCTCTGCCTACTAGTGTTTTCACAGACTGGCTGGCCCTCTTGACTGGGGTGCCCTCCCACCCCATCTCCGCCTCCATATTTCCCTGGCTTCCTTCAGGTCTTATTTAAAGAACTCTTCAAGTCTTTCTCAATCCACTTATGGTCCGTCGATCCAGTCTCTTTCCACTGTTGATTACCTCTAATTCATTCTGTGCATATGCTGTTTGTATAGAATCACCTGCATGTTGTTTCTCCCATCAGACTGTGAGCTCCTCAAAGGCAGGGACTGTCTCTTGCCCTTCGTGGTATCTCTAGCACTTCACCCAGTTCGTGGCACACAGCAGGTGCTGAATAAATGCTCACTGACTAACATCTGCCTTGTTACTTTCCCTGCCTGAATCTAAGGAGCACAAGCCTCTCCGTCTGCCTTGAATTGAACATGAACGTGAGGGGAACCCTCCTTTCTGTGCTATCTCCTCCAATGGGAATGTAAGCTTCCCTTTACCACTGCATTCCAATAACTGGTCTGTAAGATCCCAGACATGACAGGAGAAGATGGGAGCAAGTAAAATGGTTAGCCTTAGCAAGGGAAATGATTGTCTCATCCTAGGGGATTGGAACAAGGAAGAGAGAAAAGGGAATAACTTAACGAGACCTTAAAATGTAGAATAGGAGAGAAGGATGGCCTCAGTTTTCTCAGAAAGGTAGAAGGTAAAGTCATTCACTGACAGAGATGAAGGGTGGGTGGTATCTATGGCTAGAGGAAGGAGAAGTTTAGACTAGTCAATTCATGGAGAATGAGCCAATCAGGGAGGAATAAAAGGAATGCTTAAAAACAGTATAAATGTGGTAGAAGGGGGGGGGGGCAGCCTATACCAAGGTAAGATAGAGAAGTTTGCTGGAGAGAATAAATGCTCAATTCAATATTTATTAATAATCTATTTGCCAGGCACTGTGCTAAGTGCTGGGGATAAAATAAGTAAGACAATTCTTGCCATCAAGGAGCTTACTTATGGGGAAAGACAACAACAAAGCAAAGCTGAAAGGGGATGTGGGATGGAGGGTGGGGAGCAGTGGGAGCCTGGCATAGGGGCATGATGTTCCACGGAGAAGTATCTGTTCATGGGGGCTTCAACTCTCCAGGGTCCTATGATAACATACCATGTTTCCCCGATAATAAGACACTGTCTTATTAAATTTTTTGGACAGAAAAACACCAGAGGGCTTATTTTCAGGGGAGGGCTTATTTTAATGAACATTGACAGCAGTTTTAATAAACAGGTAAATGTGAACAAAAAAATGTACCTTTATTCAATAAGCAAATCACTGGGGAAGAACAGGATGACGCGCTCACTGCTGCAGCTCTGATTGGATGCAGCTCGGAGCACAGCGTGCGTTTCAGGGGGGGAGGGAGGGGACGGGGACGGTGCATACAGAGGGTACCGTAATGTAGCGTGTAGCACAGGGAATCACCTTCACTACAGTGGCAATCTCAATAGGGCTTATTTTCAGGGGAGGGCTTATTTTAGAGGAATCTTACACAGTAAGGGGAGGGCTTATTTTTGGGATAGGTTTTATTATCGGGGAAACAAGGTAGGGTTGGGTTAATCTGTTTTCTCTCAAACACAGTTCTGGGAAGGAGTTGAGCTAGCAGAGAAATAAGCCGGACTAGATATTTGAAAGTCAGAAAGTATCTGGTAATGAGGTCATACAAGAGACTAAATTCACATGCCATGCCAATTCCTCTTTATCCCAACATAGCAGAGAATGACATAAACCATAAGATATCAACAAACATTTATTAATCACTTGTAATGTGTCAGTTACTGTAAAAGGATAAAGACACTAGACCTGTAATATAAAATGAATGAAATATGGCCAGTGACTTCAATGACCTCGTATTCCCCTGGAGTACCAAAGTGAAACAATACAAAATGTTTTCAATCAGAGAGCCCTGAAAAAAGGTTGGGCTTGATATAAGCTTGTTGTTGTTTTAAATCTTACACAGTGTATACTTTTTTATTACCAAACACAAGGTGTCCCAAAAAGTCTTAGTGGCATTGTAAATCAGCCACACTGAAATTTGTGAGACACCCTGTATCTAAGGACTAATATTTCTGTGGGGCTTTAAAGTTTACAAAGAACTTGTATCATCAATCAAGCAGGTAATAGGTATGTATTAAACATCTACTATGTCCCAAGCTAGGAGTTGGCAAAACAAAAACAAACAGCTCTCATTCTCAAAGAGCTCATGTTTTGACAGGGAAAACATGTACACTCCAAGTACATACAAACAGAACTTGGTCATCTTACTTGAGCTTAGGGCTTCAAGGACCTGGGAAAATGTGCCAGAGAATCATGATATGGCTGTTAGTAAGAGTTCTGAGAGGAAGAGATCAGTGTTGGATCTGGGAAGGTTTCATGTAGGAGGTAAGTTTAAGGAACTCAACCTACAGTCTTTAATCTTGTAGATTAAAGAATTGATAAGCATTTAATATGCATCTACTATGTATGAGCCAGGTATTAAGACATGTGCTGGCATACAATTCACCCTCTATAAGGGTAGGCAACATGTTGCACATAAAAATATAAAAACTATATATAAAATAAAAACAAAGCATCTTTGGGAGGGAGGGAACTAGGCCCAGGGTGGGGATTAGGAAAGTGGTGGTACCTGAGCTGAATCTCTTAAGAAAAGAAAGGATTTCAATCAGTGAATAAAGCATTAATTAACTAAATGCTCAGGAAACAAAAGCAAAAAAACCATCCCTAATCTCAAAGAGTTTACACTCTAAACAGGAGACAACAGTGAAAATAACTATGCATAAATAAGATATAGAAGATAAATTTGAGAAAACCAACAGAGGAAGAGTATTAAAGGGGATGAGGAAAAGCTTCTTTCAGTAAGTGGCATTTTAGCTGAGACCTGAAGGAAGCCAGGAGGTGGAGGAGTAAGAACAATCTAGGCACTGGGGACAGCCAGAAAAAATGCCCATACTTGGGAAATAAGTTGTCAAGAAATAGCAAGGTGGCCAGTGTCACTGAAATGTAGATTATGTGAGGGTGAGTCAGCTGAAGAAGGCTAGAAAGGCAGAAGATGGCCAGGTCATGAAGATTATGAATATCACACATAGGTTTTTATATTAGATCTTAGAGGGGACAGGGAGTCACTGGTAGCCGTGTCAAAGGAGAGAAAGAGACATGTGACAAAGGTAACTGATGGGTCTTGACAACAGATTATTTGGGGGGGGAAGGGAAGGGGGAAGAGAAGGTCAGGAATGACACCTAGGTTGTAAACCTGGGTGACTGGGAAAGACAGCAATGTCCTTGACAGTACTGTACCAGGGAAGTTTGTCAAATAGGCAATTAAAGATCCCAGTTTGGAAGTTCGGAAGAGAAGGTAGAGCTGGGTAAGTAGATCTAAGAGTCATCTTCACAGAGATTATAATTAAATTATTAAATTAAATAATCAAATACCTAGGAGCTGATGAAATAATACAGAGAAAGGAGAAAAGAGGGCCCAGCAGAGCTTTAGGGGGTATCCAGGATTGGAGGACATGAGCTAAACAAAGATTCAGCAAAGAAGACTGGGGAGCAGTCACGAAAGCGGGAGAACTAGGACAGAGTAGAGTAACAGAAATATAGGGAAGAATATCAGGAAGAAAGTTTGTCAAAGGCTACAGAAAGGTCAAGAAGGATGAGGATTGAGAAAGTCATTAGATTCTACAATTAAGAAATCATTACCGTGTTTCCCCGATAATAAGACACTGTCTTATTAGTTTTTTGGACAGAAAAACACCAGAGGGCTTATTTTCAGGGGAGGGCTTATTTTAATGAACATTGACAGCAATTTTAATAAACAGGTAAATATGAACAAAAAATGTACCTTTATTCAATAATGAATTCAATAAAGAACAGGATGACGCGCTCACTGCTGCAGCTCTGATTGGATGCAGCTTGGAGCACAGTGTGCGTTTCGGGGGGGGGGGGGGGGGGACGGTGCATACAGAGGGTACCGTAATGTAGCGTGTAGCGCAGGGAATCACCTTCACTACAGCAGCAATCTCAATAGGGCTTATTTTCGGGGGAGGGCTTATTTTAGAGGAATCTTACACAGTAAGGGGAGGGCTTATTTTCCGGGATAGGTCTTATTATCGGGGAAACACGGTAGTAATATAGCTAGCTTTTTAGGATTTGCTTACAAAAAGTACCTTATTTTATCTAAAATCAATGCTGGGAGGTAGGTAGTATTATAATCCCCATTAAGACAGGCAAAGATTAAATAACTTGTACACAAAGCTATTAAGAATCTAAGATTAGGTTTGAATCAGGTCTTCCTAATTTCCAGTGCCCAGTGCTGTGCCCACTGAGCCACCTAACTTTCTGTTTTCAGTTGAATGGGGTAGGTGAGAGCATACTTCAGGCATGAATGATAGCCAGTACAAAGGCACTACATATGAGGATGCAAGAAGGACCACAGAGTTCAGGCAGGGGAGCTATGAATACTGAGACTGGAAAGGCAGAGTGAGGCCAAGGTGACAGGGGAGTTTGTTTCTAGAGATAGCAAGGGAATCCCAGGAGCTGAGGAAGAAGACCATTTCCATGTGTTAATGCACGAGGGCCCCCTTGGAATCACTTCTTTTTTAGTGGGTAATGGCATAATCAGAACTGCACTTTTAGAAGCTATTATGGAAAAAAATTGGTGAGATGGAGAAAAGGGAAATTCAGCAAGTATTTATTAAGCTTTTTCTATGTGCCAAAATAAAAATTACCGTCATGCAACTTACATGGCACTGGGATGACTCGAAAAATGCCAAATACTTAAAAAACAAACTTATATTAGTCTCCAGGAAAGGAAGTCCACTAACAATGAGAAGTCCATGAACAATGGGGGTAATCAGGGGGCCACAGCTTCCCATCAGCCCAGCTCTGGGACTCACTAGAAACCTTTACCAGGCTGTCCCTCTCCACCAGAGCCCAGCAGAGACCCCCACCCCCAGGCACGCCCCTCCCTGCGCAATCTCAACCCCGGGTGCCCGCCCCAGTCCCTCCCTCCCACCCAATGCCGCTCTCCCTACTCTCCCCCACCGGTGAACGCCCCCGCTCCCTTCACGAGTCTACTTTTCCCCTCCCAAGGCACGCCCGCGCTCCATCTGACCCGGGTCCGGGCGCGCCCCCGCCAGCCATAGCCAGCGCGATTTCCCACCCACACACTACCAGGACCCAGGCCTCAGGCCTCGCGGCCGCTTTCTTCTCCTCCTCCCCTAGCTCCCGGGCTGAGCTCCTCCTCCTCGTCACGAGGCTCCCTACCCGCGACCCGAACCTCAAAGCGTCTGTTCCTGACTCCTCACCGGCGTACCCACAGAAAGCCTAAGCACTGGTCAGGGCCAGCGCCACGCGCCCCTCCGCCGTTATCTCCACCGCCAACTCGTCGTAAAGACCTTCTACGCACGCGCGCCGCCACGGCAGCTTCAATCTGCGCACGCGCGCGGCGGAGAGCCCTCGCAAACTTTATTGACTTTGCTCACGAGCTGATAGGTGGGTGTTGCGCCCCGCCCCCTGAAGCACCAACGGCCGCCTAGTGGCTTACTTTTCTAGAGCACGCTAAAGGGCTAGGGGCTAGAGCCTAATTTGTTCCACCCAGAATTCCTGTACATCCGGGTCTCTAAAAATCAAGGAAGAAACGAGCGTGGGCAGGGTAGGCGCACGCAACTCAGCCGTCAACAAAACTTTATTGCGTGCCTTAGGGGCGGGCTCTACGGAAAAACTTTATTGGGGACCCTGGCGACGAACATGGACAAAGCAGAGCCCTAGGGGCGGAGGGAACAGGAGAGGGAGGAAGGGAGGGGCGGAGTGGGGAGCGGCCCGGCCGAGACTGGCGGGCGGCCGGAGGCCGGAGCCGGAGCCGGAGCTGGAGCGGGATTCCCGACGTGGCCACGAGTTCTCCCACCTCCCTTCGCCTTCAGGATGCGGTACAACGAGAAGGAGCTCCAGGCGCTGTCCCGACAGCCGGCAGAGAAGGCGGCGGAAATCGGGATGCGGGTCCCCAAGAAGGGCAGCGGTGAGAGCCGCGGGAAGGCCGGGCCCGGGTGGGAGGGCGCCCGGGAGGCAGGGGCTGCGGCCCCCCAGGGACTGCCCATCTCTGCCCCCCTGCAGGAGCCCCCAGGATCGTCCCTGTGTACTGAGCCTTCCAGGCCACCAGACTCAGTCCCTGCCCCCCAAGAACTCCTCCCCCCCCCAGGCCCACCTTCCTTCCCCCCCTTGTATGATCCTCCGGGATCGCCCTGTGTACGGAGCCTCCTAGACCACCAGCTTCAGCCCCTTCCTCCCAGGAACTCACCCCCCAGCCCCGCCTGCCTGCCTCCCCTTGTATGATCCCCCAGGGTTGTCCCTTTATACGGAGCCTTCTAGACCACCAGCTTCAGCCCCCCTCACCGAGACCCTATCCTAAACTCCACCGCACCTCCCAGGGTCACCCTGTGTACAGAACCTTCCAGGGCACGAGCATCAGTACCCCGCTGCATCCCTCCTGCCTGACCCCCTCAGGGACGCCCTGTGTACAGAGCCTCCCAAGTCACCAGCCTGAGCCACCCTGCCCCACCCCCCCCCCCCCCCCCCGCCCCCCCCCCCGGCCCCCCTGCCCCACCCCCCCCCCCACTTCCATGTTCACAGCCTTCCAGCTTCAGCCCCCCCAGTGAGCAAACCTGCCTGTCTCCCCTTCACCACCTTCCCACAATCTTGTCAGGGTCATAGCTAGGTTCACAACCTACTCGGCTTCCCCAAACTATAATCCCCCCCCACTCATAGTCACCCCATTGTACATTCTCCCAAGATCCTAGCTTCAGCCTCCCCAAACTAAGCCCTGACGCAAGCCCCCTCCACCTCCATGGAAATCACAGCCTTTTAGTTCCCTCATCTATAAACCTAAGGCATTACATGAAAAAGTCTAAATCATTGATCTTGTTCATCTGACTTTCTCCTCCTTTAATCTGTTAGTCCCTATCCTCTTTTCCTTCTGAATTCAGGAAAGTTTACCGCAACTTATATACAGCATTCTAAGCTCCCAAGTTCTCCCAAAGAAAAATCCTTCTAATCAAACTACTAATGAAGCTGTAAAAATGGAATATAAATATTTGCAGGGAAAAATAATGGCCTTGCAAACCACCGTGGTGACTGCCCCCTAAATAAACAGAAATAATGTCAATAGTCTCTTAGGTGGCCCTGTACATAGAACACTGGGTTTGGAATCAGGAGTCAGGAAGACTAATCAGACACTTACTAGCAGTGTGACCATGAGCAAGTCACTTAACCCTGTGTCTCAGTTTCCTTATCTATAAAGTGATCTGGAGAAGGAAATGGCAAACCACACCAGTATCTTTGCAGGGACAACCCCAAAGTGGATGTGACTGAAACAACAGCCATAACCTCCTAGAGCCACAGTCTTAAACAAGTTTCTATATCTAAGCCTCCAGGCTCAGCAGCCCTCAGAGTCCTTCTGTGTAACCTCCCCTTGGGCTCTTCCAGGCCCTCTGTCCCAGCTGCCCTTTTACAGAGAACTTCCCTGTCTAGCCTCCGTATAAGACTCTCCCACCCAGCCTTTCCAGAGAGAATCCTCCATCCCAGCCCCTCCTTGGCCCTGTCTCTGCACTGACCATCCCACTCCACCCCAAGCCTGCCTCCACCCTTTCCAGATGGTCATGCTTCCAACTCTGCCCTGGAATGGGGCTCCTCTTTCTAGAGAGCATTTGTCCTTAGTCTGGAAAAGGCTACAGTGGGAGCTACAGGAACTCCCTTGGGTGACTAAATAAGAATCAAGTCAACCCCTAAAATAGCTATTCTCAGCCTGGACAGATATACTCTGCACAGATGAATGTACTTCATCTCTTTGATGAAGAATGGTACTTCGCTCTTTGGGATGAGAGGAGGGTGTGGTAGGGCAGGAGTTTCTATTTTTGGATTTTCCCCACGGCATTCCACCTTGCTTTACTTTTCTGTTCTGCCATCCCCTCTCCTTAAACTAGGTCAGACTGTCGTGGAAGAGGCTATGTGGATACTGTTATTTTGGGGAGGAGCCTGAGGCAAGGGTGGGAAGGCTGAGGGGAGAAGCCTGGTCTCACCTGTGCTCTGGGAAGGGGCTCTCTGGGATTTCCCTACAGTACCCAACTTCCACGTTCTTTTTTGATCTCTCCCCCAGTGGTGAAAAGGAGGCTCGTGAAGCTAGTGGTGAATTTCCTCTTTTATTTCCGGACGGATGAAGCAGAGGTAGGAGGGTCCTGGGCCACAGCCTGTGACGGTGTAGAATAGGGCCTCCCCATCCAGTACAGCAGCATAGAGCCTCTAAGCAGGCAGGACCTTTGTACCCAGAACATTTTGATCTGGAATAAATCTTAGCAATAATATAGTCTGATTCAGAGTGTTAGATATTTGGCCCACAGCATTGCTGAGTGTTAAAAAACAATTGGGAAATATTGAATAAAATAAATAAAAATACAATAGAATGTAGATAATGTTACTATATGTTTTTCCAAGTAAATAGGTGACCCAGATGGTTCCTTAAGTATACTGTGTCCACCTCCCCACTCCTGCCTCCCCACCCCCAGTTTGATAGATGAGGAAAACTGCGGCAACAAAGAGTGATTTTGCCACCATCACCCAGTGAGACAGAGATTGAGCTAGAACAGGATCCCATGGTCAGGGCTCTTCCCACCCCCCTGGTTAGTATTTCATGTGCTACTCACAACACAACTGGAAGCTTCGGTCCACAGAGGTTACATGACTGACTCAAAGTGTCACAGCCCAGCTGTGGCAGCACAAGGACCATCAACCAAATTATCTGCTCCATGACAGGTACTCAGGCTTCAAGGAAAAAGAAGAAAACAGCAGCTCATACTCTGATGGGGGAGACAAAAAGAGCATTGAAAATATAATGTGAATAAATGAAAATATATGTCAGGGAGTCAAATACACAGTAGTTGGGAGGGAAGCCCCTGGCAAAGGCTTCGTGCACAAGATGACATTTGAGCTGCATCTTAAGGAAGAGGGAGACTCTTATGGGACCGGGATGAGGGAGTGCATTCCAAGCATGGGGGGCTTCCAGTGCAAAGGTGTGGAGATTGGAGATGGAGAAATGTGGAGAACAGAGGCCAATGTGGCTGAATCACAGGGGTGTGGAAAGGGGAGTCATGTGCAACAAAACCAGGCTATATAGAGCTTTAACAGCTGCATAAAGGAGTTTATATCAGATGGTAGGGCCACTAGACGTGGGAAATAGGGGAATCATGTTGGCATTTAAGGAGAACTACACTGACAGTGTATAAGGCCAACTGCAGTGAAGAGAGGTTTGAGGCACAGAGTCCGATTAGGGGGCTGCTGTAATAATTTTGTAGAGACACGATGACGGCCTAAATGAGAGGGGTAGGTTATGAGTAGAGAGAAAGGGTCAGAAAGGAGAGATATTATGAAAGTAGAAGGGGCAAAATCTAGTGACTGATTGGATGTGTAAGATGAGGATGAGTGAGGAGTCCAAGAGGCTGCTGGGAGACTGGAAGGTTGATGGTGCCCTCCACAGACATGGGGAGGGTTTAGGACGGGGGAGGGAGGGAACCTTTGGCCTTGAGGCCCCAAGTGGCAAATCCCTAGGGGGAACCCAAGGACTTAGAAGGCCACATTTGGCTATAGGCCACAGGTTCCCTACCCCTAGTCTAGGGCAGGGAGTTCTTGATGTTTTTTGTGCTATGGATCTCTTAGAATAATGTTTTTAAGTGCATAATATAAAATGATAAGCTTACAAAAGAAATCAGCTAGCCTGAAAATACAGGTTTAATTGCCATCACTCTGCAGATGACACCCACATATATACATCCAGCCCCAATCTCTCCCAAGCTTCAGTCATGCATCACCAATTGCCTGATGGACATTTCAGACAGGATGTGCCCAAGCAGCTTCATCTCAGCTAGTCTAAAATTGAAGTCACCCTCTTTCTCTCCACACAAGGGATTCTTTACCTGGAGTCTGTGAACTTTTTTTTTTTTTTTAGTAAATCTGATGAAGGAGCTAAACACCGATACAGTTAGGGGGGGTGATAGGGATGGTGAGCCAGCTCCAGAGACTGAGGAGGAGGAGTCAGACAGGTAGGAGGCAAGTGTGGAGGGTTGGGAATATCCAGGAGGAAAGGGCGGTGAGCAATGTCACATGCAAGGATGAGGGCTAAGTGGTGTCTGACTCTTATGACCCCATTTAGGGGTTTCTGGGCCAAGATACTGGAATGGTTTGCCATTTTCTTCTCCAGCTCATTTTACAGGTGAGGAAACTGAGGTAGATGGGGTGGGGTTAAGGGACTTGCCCAGGGTCACACAGCTAGGAAGTGTCTGAGGTCAGATTTGAACTCAGGTGTTTTCTAACTCCAGTGCTCCACTGGGCCACCTAGCTGCATCTATAGTTTGTTGACTATTGATATGGCAATTAAGAAATCATTGAGAAGACTGAAGAGAGCTGTTTCATTTGGGGTCCAGAGCTAGATTAATAGGTGGCTAAAGAGGAAGACAGAAGAGGAAGTGGAGTAGATAGCTTTTTCCTGGAGTTTGAGGAGGAGAGCAAAGATAAAGAGGACATGTGAGAGGTTTTTGAGGATGGGGAACCTTGGCCTTGTCTGAAGGGAGTAAAGAAGGAGCCATTTGATAAGGAAAGGTTGAAAATTGGAGGGAGAAGTGATTGAGGATGAAGTCTGCTGGGAGAGACTGGAAGGGCTGGGATAGAGGGAATGTGGAGAGGGGTCAGCCTTGGTAAGGAGAAGGGGCCCCTCTTTGTCAGAGATAGAAGGAGAGGAGGAAAAGTGGGGGAGGATGATGTCTAGGGGTTTTCATTGAAAAGAGTGGGAGGAAGACACCCTCCCATTGAAATGCATAAAGTAAAGTTAGAGGTCAGGGGAAGGTGTAGTAGACCTGAGGAGGGAAGAGAAGGCTTGGGAAAGCTTTTAACACTTGTTCTTTTAAACCTTGGGCTAAGAAGTTATCAGGGATTCTTAAAGTGGAACTTGTGAACTTCCATGTGTGTGTGGTATTTATTTCTTGTTTGTTTTTTATAACTATTTCACCATAATTGGTTTGCATTATAATGCTGTGGTTTTTATTTTGTTCAGTTAAAACCATCATTTTGCAAAGGGTTCCAAAGGCTTTACTAGATGACCAGTGACAAAAAGCCACAAAAAAAAAAATTAAAATCACTTGTTTTATATGTTCCTGGCTACCACCCAAGGAGCGCCTTGAAGACAGTAGGGAGAATTTCCCCACTGTGCACAGTGAAAATATTTTTGGAAGTAAAGGACCCCTGGAGCTAGATTTTTTTTTTACTCATACAGTAAAAAGGTCAGGGCAGCCTTCCTTGTCTGTTGGTAGGATTTGAGCCACATCCCACTCAGGTCTAGGGCTGGGCACCTGTATGTCCTAGAGAAGGGCATCCCCAGCAAAATGTTCTAGGTGCTGCTGCTGGAGCAGCCATAGGCAGCACCTGGTGGGGAGAAGAGCCCCAAACCTGGGGTTATAACGCAGATATGAGCCAGGAGAGATCTGAGAAGTTGCCTGTTCCAAACCCCTAATTCTTCCAGTGAGGAGACTGAAGCCAGAGGGGGTAAGTGCCAGGGAGTACAGGTCCAAAGCAGGATCAGGGGGCCAGACCCAGTGCTCTTCACAGCCTTGGGGCTTGCTCTGGGTCACCCTCATGCATAGGCTTCTTTTGTCAGAAGAAATGAGGTTGTAATGAAGTGTGCCCAGTTCTTCAAGGCCAGTGGTTGTCTCACTCTGCATCCTGTACTCAGGGATCCTAATTTCTGAGGCTTAGAGCTGGAAGGGACCTCAAGGAGGCCCAGTGCAGTCAGATGACTTCCCACAAAGTTAGTCGCAAGTGACAGAGTCAGGATTTGTACTGGGGCCTCTCCCTACAGATGGATTGTGGTGTTGTAGCAGCACTGGCTTTCAGGAATATGAATTTCCCTTTAGGGATTGGGTCCTGCCCATGTAGTGAGACAGCAGGGATGTGGGACGTAGCCTCATCAAGCCCTCTTTCACAGGTAACCCCAGACTGTCTCATAGCAGGACCTTAAAGGGGCGGAAAGGAGTCATTGGGAGATGGGGATGATGAACTTAATTCTATTTATACCATGATGATTGGTGGGCGTTTGTTTTTTAGCATTTCCTGGAGGTACCACCCAGAAAATTTCAGACCTGGAAGGACTTTAAAGATGAGGAAATTGGCCAAGAAAAGGGAAATGATTTGCCCAAGTCCCAGTAGTGATAGTTCTGGGGCTGTCCAGCTTCCAGGTCATTGCTTTTTACCCAGGATCCTTGGCTTCCTTTTTACCTGCTGTATTCCCAATATTCTTTATGAGTCACGAGATCCATCCAGCTTTACCTCTGGGCTCCTGTTCCCCCTTCCTTAGGATAGTTCTAGGTCACAGGAGGTGGTATGTTAACCAGTGACTCTGGCACAAAGAAGCCCAAGTCAATTATTAATCAACAAGTGTTAAGAACCCGCCGTGTGCTGTGCCAGTTGGCAGTGGTGTAAGCAAAAAGTACACTAACTTTAGGCGTGGAAGGTCTAAGTTTTAATCCTAACCCGGTCACCTGCCAACTGACTGACCTTTTACAAAACTCTCTGGACACGAATTTCCTCTTCTGAAAAATGAGCACGTTGGGCCAGAGGACCTCTGAAAAGCTTGTTCTTTCCTGCTTAGGATACCTCCCCCACATCCCTGGGCTGTATGACCCTGAAGGTGGAAGCCAAACCTGTTTTTGTTCTGCAGTTAATAACCTCAGGTCAGCTTTTAATTGGCACAGGGTGGGGGCAGAGCCAGTCCCTGCCCTGGGGGCCAGGGTTGTACTAGGTGGCATAAGGGCTAGTGGCTGTTCCCCTTGAGGAATGAACCCTTGACCCCATGCAGTAAACTAGAGTGTTCCCAGGAGCCTTGACAGATGGGTAATAAGGACCTAGCCCCAGTGAGAAGAGCACCTTCAGCAGATTGCTATGTCTCTGAGCTCTCAGTGTTTTCGTCTGTCAGGTATGGAAACTGACCGCTATGATAGAATAAAAGACCAGTTGATGTGGAAAACCTGGGTTTGTTTCCTGGCTTTGCCCACTCAGCTTCCCCATCTCTGACCCGATGCTTTAGAGGAGACCCAGCAGCCCCCAAGGATCATACCTTACAGGGTGTGGTGAGGGCAAGGGCTGGGGAAAGCCTTGAAGCACCATACAGATAGGAGGATTCCTTGTCTTGTTCCCAGACTGCAGGCTCCTAAACTGAGGGCACTTAACTTAGCTTTCTCCTTTTTCCATTGTTCTGTCTTGTCAGCCCATCGGAGCCCTGCTTCTAGAACACTGCCGGATTGCCAAGGAAGAGCCAAGTGGCTTCTCTATCAGTGAGTCTGGAAGGAGGGGTGTTCTTAGACCCCAGGGGGAAGGAAAGAGCGAACCCCTGGTGCCTGCCTTCAGTCTGATAAATGTGGATCCAGGGCTTGGGTTGGTGGTGGTGATGGTGGAGAGAGCAGCTCCAGGGAATGCTCTCTAACCCTGGGGAAGGGTGGTGCAGGGCTCTCTGTTTCCTCTTGGCCCTTCTGGGGTCCCCCAGCTGCCTGGCAGGGGAAGAGGAACTAGGCCACTTGAGCCCCACCCCTCCCTAAGCATTGTGCCAACCTCAGAAACCTGTGCTCAGGCCTCTGAGAAAAGAGATGGGCTGGGGACCCTGGCCCCCAGCCCAACATTTTCTTCTTGGGCCCCTCCTCACACCTAGACCAGGCTGCTTCTACTGGGTGGCTTGACCTTGTGATAGCAGAGGCTCCAAGCTGGCTCCTCCCAGTCCTCCTAAGAAACAAGTGTCCTTTGTGTGAGCGCTCTGCACCCAGGGCCCTTCCTCTTCTCAAGGTCAGCCTGAGCTCTCAGCTTTGGCCAGCTGGTGCTCCCACCTGGGGATCTCCTCTTGCCCCCTTAGCTATACCTTCATAGGGACTCAGCTCATCCCCCACGTCCTGTCATCAGGAGGGCAAGTAGCCCTTCCTTCCACTTAACACTTGTGATGATACCTTTTCTCTGCCACCAGATCTTACCCCTTTGTCAGAGGTGCGCAGTCTGACCACCCACCATACCATAAAGTTGGCCTGACACAGCAGGCTGGAGGGCCACTGCGGGTAATGGAGTCAGGTGGGGGGGGAGGGGGGATCAAATTTATGATCACACATATAGCCGTGGGTGAGTCATTTCCCCTTCTCTGGTGCCCCCAGGAGGAGGGGACTGGACAAGCCCTGAATCCTCTGATCTGAAGACCATGCCCACAAACAGCTAAAATTCCACCTTTGGAACCTTTCCTTTGGGCTAAGCATAGTCTTTTTCTAGATCCCTTTTTCACAGTAAATCTATACTGGAAGGGGAATTTGTGGAGTCCTTAATCCTGTAAGGCATAGAATGTCAGAGTTGGGTCCCTTGGAAGTAATTTACCCCAACATCTACCGAGCTTCCAAATTAGAATCTGTGACATCTCTGGGATACAACCAGCCACAGGGAGCTCATCGCCAACCCCCCTCCCCCAAGCCAGCCCATTCCATAAGTGCCACATGAACAGCTTTTTGCTTGGGCTGAGCCCAATTCTTCCTCTTGCTGTTCTTAGTCTGTCCTCTGAACCCAAATAGCAAGTCTTTCCCCAGGGACAGCCCATCTTCCATGCTTCCCCCAAGTCTAGTCTTCCCTTCCTCAGGCTAAACACTCTCAGTTGTTTTCATGGCACTTGAATCATCCTGGTCTTACCTCCATAGTCATACACAATCATACCCCGGGTGCTCCTGATGAGGACAGAAGCCTGTTGGGTGTCTCTGTGTAGACTCGAAATTTCTATCCATGCAGCTTTTTGATCAGTTTTTGAACACATCACACTACTGAGTCCTGGAGTGGGTGGTTCACTAAAATACTAGAATTTATCTAGGCATGTCTCCACCACCCGTTACTTTTGAAGCTGATTTTGTCAGACTCATGTGTGGGTCTTTTCTCCCTGTTAAATTTCATCTTGTTGACAATGTCTACAGTGTTACCCTGATTTATCAGTCTAGTAACCCTCACCCCCCCCAACCATCCCCAAAACTTAATTATTTGTAGCACTCTTTTCTTTTTAAATTTTGAATTCCAAATTCTCTCCCCCTCTCATCCCTCCACGCCCCACTGAGAAGACAAGCCATATGCTATCAGTTGTACATGTGAAAGCATACACAAGGTTTCCATATTAGCCAAATCATTAAAAAGAAAGGAGAGGACGTCATACTTCAGTTTGCACTCAGAGCTCATCAGTGCTCTCTCTGGAAGTGGACAGCTTTTCATCACAGTTCCTTTGGAATTGTCTTAGGCCATTGCATTGACCGGAGTAGCCAGATCTTTTAGGCTTGATCGTTACAACTTTGCTGTTAGAAATGTTAATGAGGTTGAAATAGAATGGTTTGTTTGTCCTTGATGTTGCCTCACAGGGAATGACCATTTCCCCATCCCACAAATTATTCTTGTAATAAGGAATTCTGGAATTCCTCGTCATAATTTTTTTTACGTATCTACTTCTCCTTTTTTGAAAATCCGTCTCTGCCCATCTCCTGGCCCAGATCACTATTTCCTGTGACTTCCAAGATCAGTAGCAGTAGTTCATTAAGCAAGTGCATTCATTCCTGGGGTGCAGGTCATCTATGCCGATGACCTGGATTCATTAAGAACATTATCTCCTCACGAAGCTTCAGTTCTGTTCATTTTGGTTCTGCCTTTCCCAGTCCGAGGAGTCTGCTTTATAGAGGAAACTGGACAAAAATCAGAGTAAAGTAGTTGTATGTCCCTGCTCTCACCCCATCGTCTTCCTGGCTGTGACAGTCGGGGTCCAAGGACAGTGGGAAAGGTCAGGTTTCCTTCAGAGACCCAGTTCCTTTTGTCATTTTCTTTTATCTCATGGCTTAAAAAGGCCGTTTCTCTTTTCCTCTGTATACATTTACAGGACTGTGCTGCTGCTGCTGTTCCCCATTACTTCCCCTTGATTCATCCCTTGTTTTGCCACATTTGTTCTTAAGCCCTCCCTCTTCCCTTTTCTTTTTCATGACCAGTTGAGATGGGTTCACCAAGTTGTGGTATGGGCTCCTCTCATGCTAAATTCCCTTTGAAAGTCTCAGGCACATCCTAACTCTTTGAAAACTAATGCCCTCAAGTCAAGGACATCAATTAGAATGTCCAGCCTGCCATGGTTATCGCCACTTCATGTACCTGTCCTTGAAAGATGAGAATCAAGTCTGGAACAGTCATGTTCCTTGCATTGTTTCCTCTCTTCCCTGAAAGAGGAGTTTGCTAGTGAGGCCTCTTCTCAGCTGCTCTGCTTTTCAAATAGAGAGACCTTTTTTTTTTTTTCTTTTTGGAGGGGGAAGGGCAAGGCACTTGGGGTTAACTGACTTCCCCAAGGTCACACGGCTAGTAAGTGTTAATTGTCTGAGGCCATATTTGAACTCAAGTTCTCCTGACTCCAGAGTTGGTGCTATATTCATTGCTCTACCTAGCCACCCAAGAGACCTTTCCATATCTAGATGGGCGAAAGCCCCCATCATCACACCTGCCTCTTGTGTCTAGGACAGTTCCCTCTACACCAGTCCGGTACTCCTGCTGGCTTGGCAGCCCACACAATCGAGAGCTTCTTGTTCAGGCACTGGGAAGGGAGCAGGAAAATGAAAGGGGTGGCTTTCCCTGGCCACTGGCTTCTGCTGGCGGCCCCAGGGTGGTAGGCCACAGCCAGCAGCTTCCTGTTGGTTTGTCCCCAGCTCAGGGGGCTCCCTCTCTTTTGCCATATAGGTTTCATTGAGGAACCAGACAGGAAATACTACTTTGAGTGCAGCAGTGAGGAACAGTGTCAGGAGTGGATTGATGCCCTGAGGAGGGCAAGGTAGGTTTGGGGAATGAGCTTTCACTGACTGGGTGGGTGTCATGGAAGGAGCACTTCCTGTGCACAGAGGACGTTCTGAAGGAGGGGAGCTGGGGGCAGGAAGAAGGCAGGAAGGGCAGGGCAGGCTAAAGACAGCCTGAGGGGAGGCTAAAGACAAGCAGACCTGCACTGGTTTCCTCCCTGATGCCCCTTCTTTGTGCTTCTCCCTGTCCAGCTACGAGTTCATGAGGAGAAGCCTCATCTTTTATAGGAATGAGATCCAGAAGATGACGGGAAAGGTGAATATTCCGGGAAAGGATCTTGTCCTCTCGAGATCCAGGTTTCTGATCCTAGTTGTGAGATAGGGTTGAAGGCCTTTTCCAAACAACCCCACTGGTGGGGACAGGTTAATAGGAGGGACAAAAGCTTTGCTCCTAAGGCCCAGAGGGAGGGCTTAGCTCCTAGACACAGTCACGATCACCTTTGCCTAGGTTCTGGCAAGCCTACCTGGTCTTAGTGTTCTCCCACCCACCTACTCCAGTAGCCTTGACCACCTTGACAATTCCAGCAGCCTCAGTACCTTTATAGACTATTCTGAAAGTTTATTTTGGCCTTCATTTACAAATGGGAAATGACATTTTTAACCCCCATCCTAACCCCCAGGCTTAGTGTAGAAACAAGAACTGTACTGATGACCTGGTTGGTGGAAAATGAGTCCCTTCTCCCCCTCACACGTGAGCCTATAGAATGGAACTCCTTCAAGACTCATTTTTCTACCCCCTCATTCCCCACAGGACCCACTGGAGCAGTATGGCATCTCTGAGGAAGCCAGGTTCCAGCTGAACACGAACCAGGCGTGAGCATCTCTCCTAAGAAAGAAGTCTGCCTTGCCCCACCCCCTGCCAGTATTCAGCCCAGTGACTATTGGAGGGTTGGGGGGGAGGGAAGGGGAAAAGAAGAGGAAAGGATTTACAGACCTCAGGCCTCCTACAGCAGACGACCTCACCCTGGGACTGGCAATGGCTGCCTGGATTGTTTCAACAAAATCTGGGCCCAGAGGAGGGAAGGGGATGAAATGTAGTTTTTCTTCTCTGGTTGAAAAAAAGTAACCAAGGCCTAGAGTTAGGAACCTTCAAGCATCCTTCAGAAGAGCTGGGTGGGGCAGAGTGCTTCCCAGGTTTAAGGGCTACAGCTTCGTCTTGAAGGAAGGGATAGGGCTGAGCACCAGTCTACTTGGACAGATGTTTCCATGGATATTTCCTCTGTAGGTAAATGTAAAGACAGTGTGGAAGGGGGAAGGAAGCCATTAATGAGCTTGGTGCTGCTGTGGAGTTGTCATTCAAGTCCTGGTTGTTGTAAAGGCCCCTTCCACCCCTTCCCAGGACAAGCCTTCTTTCCTCTTATCCCTTGGCCCTAGAGGCTGTGCACCTCAGTGGTGCTGCCTTGGATAGGTCTTTTCCCTATCTGTAAAAGGAGGGTAGACAGGCTGGTCTCTTCTGAGGTACTATGCCAGCTGAGTTAAGAGGTGTGAGAGGAAAAGGTAGAACAGGCCTAGCAAAAGGCCCTTGGGATGCTGGGGGCCAACCTCTACCCTGGTCTCTATAAGGTCTCAGTTAAGCCTCCACTAACCCTGTTGGGGTAGCCAAATTCCTCATTTCTGACAAGGCCAGGAACTTGGAAGGGGATGCTAGTGTTTGAGTAAAATAAACAAGTCTTGTGTTGGCCTCTGTCCTCCACAGGCCTCACAAGGTAAAGGGGTGATGGAGAGAGCAGGTGTGAGAACACACTCGGACCAGAGGATGCTGGCCCCTGCCCAGGCTCATTTTGCTCTGGACTTCTCTCTCCCCATCTACTTGAATGTATGATACTAGATGATGCTGTGAATGGCTCGGGGCAGGGCAAACCCCATGTGATTGTTGATTCTACTTTTGGGTGCTTCTGTTCAGTCAGGGAAGTGGCTGTCCAGGTACTGTCCTAGGGAGGCTCTTGTGTATTTGGAATAAACGTCTTTTTTTTTTTTTTTCCAAGATGCCTTTGTGAGACTCCTCTTTGGTAGGACAGAAGCAACAGGTCCCTTTCCCCGGGCTCCCTGAGCAACCACAGATGATCCAGTTGGCCTCTCCACACCTCCCTGAAGAGGAGGCAGCTTCCCAAAAATGAGCAAACATCCTTCCTCCACCCCAGGCAAAAAAGAGTGTTTTTTAAGAGACCCATTTGCCTGTGTGGGGCCTTAGTCAGGGTAGGGTCAGTGCCTGGAAGACTAGAAGATGGAAAAGGAAATGTGAGGACAACACCCAAGCCAAGGTCAGTGTCCCTGGAGAGGGGAACTGCTGAGTCATTAGCACGACCTCCCCCCCACCCTTGCTTCCCATGTTTCTTGGAAGGGAGGAGGTGGGTGTTGGCTTTAGTCTTTTTTATGGCTCTAGGGGCTGCTGGATTTCTTGTATAGGTTTTTAACTGGTGTCAGGACATCCAGAGATAGGGTATGATGAAGTACAGGAGAAGCAGCACAAGGAGAAGCTAGAGTGGCTCTAATGGCCTGAGGTCCCTCCTAGCTTTGGACATGACTCTTAAGATTTTTTTTTTAAGCAATCGGGGTTAAGTAACTTGCTCAAGGTTACACGGCCAGTTATTTCTGGGTAGGGTGCTGAGTATCTGAGCCCGGATTTGATCCAGGTCATCCCAACACTGGAGCCAGTGCTCTTACTCGCTGTGCTACCTGGCTGCCCCTAAGCAATCGGGGTTAAGTAACTTGCTCAAGGTTACCCGGCCAGATGTTTCTGGGTGGGTGCTAAATGTCTGAGCCCAGGATTCGATCTCCAGGTCATTCCAACACTGGAGCCGGTGCTCTTACTCGCTGTGCTACCTGGCCGCCCCATGACTCTTAAGATTTGGTAAGTTTAAGAGTTGTTTGAAACTGAGGGCAATCACAACCATTCGGGTTCAGTTTCCCCCTCAGCAGCAGGCTCTGAGAGTGACAGAGAGAATGAGAGTGAAAGATTAACAATACACTTATGGTTTCCTTTTATGTGCTTAACTTTTAAAGGTAGCTTTCTTGGGGTTAGGGGAGAACTCTACGAGGACATGAGCTCTATGAGGAATAGACTGAAAACTTAATGGGGGGAGGGGAGAGAACCAAAAACAATTTTAAGCCAAGGAGAAAACATTCCCTAGTTGAAGCTAAAAAGGATGCCAGTAGAGCTCTGGTCTTGGATGGATGGATATGTGTGTGTGACTACCCCACAATAGGGGGTGGTGAGAGATCCCATAGTCTATATGCTGTTAGAGCACTAACATTATAAATATTAACATGAATCTGTGATAAGAAAAGGAGCCATAACATTACTATCATCCAGCTTTAATACTGAATAAAAGTTCCCATTAAAAACAGATACAAGTGAAAATAAATATTTTTATTTCAGTCTAGAGGTGGAAATGGATAATGTTATGGATTTCCCATAGGAAAGGATGCTTAAACCAACAGCCTGAAGAGGGAAACAACACAGCGATACACGCATTTAAAATACAGATTTTAATATAAAGGCAAACTTAAAAGCATCTTCTCAATTACAAATTAAGATAGACATGAGAAACTGAAACAGAAGGGAAAATCTTAAATTCTGAACTGTGAAGAATTAATTACAAGCATGAGAGGGGAAGAGGATTAGGATTAACTATTTCCTACTAAAAATGAACGGAATGACAATGTATTGACATAAATTAAGGGAAACAATTTGAATTTTAAATAAGTCACAAATTCATAGGCTAAAGCATATAAACTAATTCCTATTGACTAGGAAATATCCCATAGCACATGTCCTAAGCAAGACGTGGGTGTGTGGGTGTGTTTTTTTAATCCACTCTGGGGAAGGGATTGTTTTAGTTGTTAACTTACAAGTTTAACAAATCAGTTCCCAAGCAAAGTAATTTCATGACCTGCTTAATTTCCCTGAACAACCCTCTGCTCTCCAACAGCTCTAAATCCCATTCCTAAAAGCCATCTGGAAAGAATGGGAGACCAGGGAGACCAAAGTGTTTTCATAAAAGCCAAAGTTGACCATTTAGCCAAAGGGATTACAAACCCAAAATTCTGTCCTAAGCTAATGATCTCCTATTTCTCCCTTCCCCTGTTGTCTCTTAAAAAGCACCTTTATGAAAGGTTAATCTCAGTGAAGCATACAGGTGTGCCTTAGAGTCACAGGGCAACCTGAAGGGTTAATCATGTTCAATACATTATAATTAGTTGTCAACATTTAAAGTGACACACACATTTTTCCTTCAAGGAGTGAAAATCTTTTTCAATCCCTAAAGAGTTTCACAAATGCCATATATGGAGAGTATAATTCAGTTTAATCTTAGGTGTTATACTCTGGTAGCCACAGTAATATCTTGTGTGTGTGCACAGTTTTTTTTTAATGTAGAAAGTAAAAACAAAAATGGCACAAAACAGTAATTCATCCGACATGTCTGTGAAACAGCCAGCCACCGACTGTTTCAAAGACTGTAGCGTTCAAGCACGGAAGGACTCTCAAACTCTTTCTAGATAAACACACACTAACTCAAGGTGTCCCTTTCCCCTTTAGTTCTGCGTTGCCAAGTCACGAAGACACTGACTTCTTCCCTGTAAGCCTCCTGCTAGGGAAGGTAGAGATACCACCCTTAAGAGCTTCTAGTCAGGAGAAGGTGGGGAAGGACCTGGGGGAGGAAGGAAGGCGCCGGGGGTCACCAACTTTGGAGATAAGTGCTGATGCCTTGACTATGCTCCTTAACATAGGAGGCCAAAAGGAAAAGGGGACAACAGGCCTACTTTGTGCAGAAAGGGATTTGATGATTCCAAGCTCATGTATCCACAGCATAGCACCTGGGATCAAGGAGAGCACCAACTTTTTAGGAAGGAGAGAAGGGACAATTTCCCTCTTGGATATTAAGTTTGTTTTTTAAAAGCTGATAAATAGCACCATCTTAAAATTGGTCTTTTCCTCTAAAGCCCAAATCAAGTGTGTAAGTTCCCTAAAGGGTCAAACCAATGCTATTCCCCACCCCAAAAGCAAGGGGGAGGGCCTCCTCCAATTCATTAAAATTGAACACAAGTGTCCAGGATCGCCCTGTTCCCAGGCTGTGTAGTCACAACGCACTGTCTCCTGCTAGTCGAACATGCCAGGCCTTCACAGGAAGCAATCACCCTCTGGCAACTCACTGGAAGCTGGAGGCCAGGAGGGTAAGCAGAAAGGGAAAAGGACATGCAGCTACCAACTCGCCATGCTTTCCCCATCCTGCAAACTGCAGGCAGGCAGTCTGAAAAGTCAATTACCAGACAGATCTTTGGGGGACTCTCGTTCTGCTTGCCAATGGCATCCAAACCCACAGGCCCTCGTTCAAGGCCTGCTAAAGTTTTGAATCTCCAGTGGTTACCAACTTAAGGAAAGGAGGTATACTCTGAGAATCTGACAGTTCATAGCCTGTCCAGTGACTATCAAAGGTGAAAATGGATAAAGAACATCTTCCAGAGAACATATGCAGGGGGAAATTACCAGGAACATGAGGAATGGTTCTAAAAGTGTAGAAAATATGAGAGCACCCAATGCACGAATATCTTTAACAACATGCTCAAAGGGAGCTAAGACCCCTCTCACCATGGACTCCAGGGTAGCTGACAAAGAAAGCCAGTCATCCTTGTTTCTGCTTAATAATCTTACAAGGGAGGGGGAGAGAGAGGGGACACCCCGAGACAAGAATCTTGGACTTTTCAGGCCTTTCTTGTCCAACTGCATATACCCTGCTATTCTTGGCCTATCCACTCAACATTCCTGGTTTGCAGCTGCCTCTCATTTCCCCTTAAAGAGCAGAGACAGGAAGAGCACTGGGAAACACTTTCTGGGACTCTAGAACTGTTCAAAGCAACAGACACTTGAGCAAGCTCGGCACCGCCAGTCCTCCAAGAGCCTCTCAGCATCTTAAATCGATTCTTATCCAACAGGGCACCTGCCCCCTCCAGGAACGGGGATGGGGGAAGCTGGCACAGCAAGTGTTCTCCTGAACTGCAGGGAAGAGCCAACCCTGCTGCTGTCACATTCTTTAAAACCACTTGACACTGTGGGGAAATGAGCAAAACTGGGCCTGGATAGATTCCTTCTACCCATTCAACTAGGGGGTTTACAAAAGCTGCTTTCTAAAGAGCATTAATTTAGATGTGAACTAACTGATATTCTGAGGGTCTGAAAGTTGTGGAAATTCAAGGTACAATTTTAATTGTTTCATTTCCTATTTTAAATTAGTTCCTGAGAAAAGAAAGTCGAAGCTCGGGTCTTGTCCAGACACCTACAGGAGGTTCAGGGGAAGTTTCTAGCTGACAAGGGACTCAGTCTAGACTTGACACATGGGAGCTGTTCTGGAGGGGTCTGTCATAAAGCCTAGAATCACTGCAGAAAACAGCTTTTCTAGCCCCAAGGTTTTACTTCTCCTACTGTTTTCCTCCCAGAAGTAGCTTCGTTCAATTCACCCTCAGGTCAAGAAGCCTAAATCAAAGCTGTCTACATCCTCAGCCCCCGCCCTTCTCAGCAGCTGCCCAACATCCACACAAGGGTATCAGGTCTCAGTAAAAACAAAAGGCTAACAGCAAAGATGCCGAGGGTGGTGGGCGCTCGGAGATCAAGTGCTAGAATCAGTGTTTTAGGTACTCATGTGTGAGGCCCAAAGGCTTCCTTAGCAGCCTTTAAAAAACAAACCACCTTCAAAGACCATCAACATGTGGGTAGATCTTCCAGCCAGAACTGCTCTTGGGATTCTGTATGCAAAGGCAGCCAAGGAAAGAGTGATGGCAGGGTGAGCTAGAGGTGCTAAACCTCCTGGCAGACACCGGACAAGCAGCCAACCAATGAGCTCCAAGTGCCTCACCTTTTATCCAGAAACACTGATAAATTTACTAATAATTAGGTTTGCCAAATAACCTCATGCTTAATTCTAGTCACCAGTCAGACTCCAACAAGAGAACATTTCTAATCTGCCCCCAGATCCTGCCTACCTTCAGTCTTGAGCTGTTCTGGGCAATGATGAATTATTTTTCCTTATCTTGAATCCCAAAGTATGTAAAACCACAAGGAATGGCAATGGCCACATCATTTTACATTGCCCTCCCTTCTCCAACCCCAAATTCAGGGCCTTAACAAGACACCAGTTCTATCCATAATGTCAAGAGAGAGCACAATGAGGTTGCCCTCAACTCTACTTGAGGACACTGATTTTTTTTGTGGGTTCTCCCAAGCCTCAGAGCTCCAAAGACATGCATCCAAGTTTGGGTCTCCACAGAACCTGTGCCAGGGGATGCACCTCTCTAATGGTCATGAGTTACTAGGCTTCACTTCCTGGATTCCAGGGGATATTCCCAGCTCCTACCAAAAGCGACCATGTCTATTGCCCTTCTGAGTATCTTTTCCAGCTCCTCCTCCACTCACTTCTTCCCAACAGTCCAACTCAACCTGCTCATTTTTTGCTGAGAACCAACAATGAAACCCTGTGGCTCAGTGCAGGAATGGAGGTGGAGGGAGGAGAGAAGAGGGTTGAAGAACAGGGAGCATCACCAGCTGGGGAAATTCTACAGCAGAGGCTGAAGCTTGGGATAACTAATCCAGCAACTGGATTCTATAACACAATGCTACACTGAGAACGTTCCCAGACACAGCATGCTGGGGTGCAGGCAATAACCTGATTCAGAGAGACACAAAGAAGAAGAAATATTATCAAGATTAGTCATTTAATCAATTACCAATTAACTGATGAAGCCTAACACGATGAGGCCAGACAGAAGAAATCCATTAAGGTAGGTAAGAACAGCTGAGGAGGAAACTTGTTTCTCCATCCCAGGTCTGTGTATGAAAACAGGAGACTTTGATCAGTTTTGTAGGAATGGATCTAAGGAGGCCAAAAGGCTTCAAAAGCTCTCTGCTGGCCATGACTGCACACTTGCTTAGGCAGGGGTACATTGGGTCTAGTCGATACACTACTGCAATTCATGGTTATTGCCGTTTCCTATCCGAGTACTTGGTCCAGTCCATGATACCTAGTCTCAAAATGAGAAGCTTAAAAATGGAACGTATACCCTTTTTTGTGCACTTGAATAAATAAAAATGTCTTGTAATTTTTCCTCTCTTTTTTAAAAGTTTACTGTGCATTATACAATCTAAAAATAAATGAAATCAAGTATATGAAATTTATAAATTTTCATCATATCTCTATAAAATACTGTCACTTCCATAGTGTGACACTTTTCTGTACACAGAACACCAGGTCACAAGACAACTAATTTGTCGCCACATCATCAGATCGGTGCATAATAAGATAGTTGTGTGGGATTTGTGTGTATGTGTGTGTGTATGTGTGTGTATGTAAGAGAACTACCATTTAAACCTACTGAAAAGCAAAGAAATACAAAAGCAAATGCACTTAGTACAAAGGCCAAGCCATCTGGGGGTCAAGTATCAAAAAATTACTAACAAAATACAGAGTACTTTGAACAAAGACAACAAAAGCTGAGAAATCAACACTTGCCCCAGCTTAGGAATTAATGTCCAATGTTGCCATAAAGAATTAAAATGGGCCTGACCAACACCAGTAATTATGCACCCTGTTCATATGCCAATGACATCCCCCTAAAAAAGGGCTAAAAGCATTAACAGTATAGCAGGTAAAATTCACAGTGACAGGGGAACTCAGTGATGAGGGCATGTGTGGGGGACAAGGAAAACATGTAATGCAACTAGCTTAAAGTATTCTCAGTTCAAGGTGAACTGGTTGGTTGGATGGTAACAAGGACTAGTGACCAGGTGGCCTAACAGCTGGTCGAGAAAATGGAGAACAGTGGTCAAACTGAATAGTTGCTTAAAGGAGTTGTTTTTAAAAACAAAAACAAACAAAAATCACCAAGGCCCCAAACCCACACATCAACTTTTTGCCCTCATTTTTTCAGGATAGGTAAAGCCTTTGGTAAATGAACAGAGTGACTTGAATAAATAAAGCAGACTTTCCCACGAACTGTATTTGGCATTGGTCAACCCTCGAAAGTCAGCACCAAGGAGAACTACAGAGGCACAGTTCTGATGGATGAAATAGCACCGAGAACAGGCTGTTGACTTCTCTGCTGGTGTGCCAGTCCTTTATATATATCTTATTTATTTATATATATTCTTATATATAGTTATTTATATTTTCTTAGTAAGTTGCCTTTTATGACTTAGATGGAATAAAATAAGTCAAAATTGTTTTTACTTCTTAAAAAATGATAAATACTTTATCTAAAACTATCAACAATACAAACTGGAGCCTTTGAGCCGTTTCTTCTGCAGTTTTCTTTATAGTCTGATTCACAGTAGAATATTCTTTACTCTGTCGTACTTAAAAAATCTTTGTTTACGTTGTCATCCAGTAGTTTGTGAGCTGAAACCCTTGCAGGCCAGGTGAGCACCTTTCAGTGGAAGCTGAGTGAGTTGGTCCACGATGTCCTTGCATAGGTCACATGGGGTTGAGGTAGAAATTCTAGTTACCTAGGAGACATCAGGGGAGGGAAAGAAGCAAGAAAAAAAATCAAACATTCATCCCATAAATTTCTAACATTAGGTTCGCCAGGAAATTAAAATACCCCTATAAAAAAGTGTAACACAGTAACCTTTTGGGAGATGTGCGTGGTAAAGTGAACAAAACTTCATGGTTTGGAATCAGGAAGCAAACGGAAAGGAAGCTGAGGCCACCCACAGAAGATTAAGTGACTTTGATCCCTTTTTACTTTATGTAACAGGTACTGAATCTGGGAGATCTGATGCTCACATAAGCCCTAAGCCTTCAGAGAAGGTATAACCAAGCCCTTCCTTAGATAGATGCCCTTCCTTGGCCAACAGCCGCTGCTGGAATAGGCCCCTAACGTCGAGCTGAGCAGGTAGGAGTAGGGCTACAAAGTTACATCTGTCCTCCCCTCCCCAGGTAAGCATCTTCTGTGAAAGCCTTGGCTAGAAACTGGATGGAGCTGGGTGCTGCCTTTCTGGTACTGGACAATTTCTGGGAAGCCCCCCTCTCCGTGGGTGCCCCGGCCTCCTCATCTGGGAAATGACATGAGAAGAAACAGCGAGAGAAAGAGAATGCCATCTTCTCCCTTTGAGGATTATCTGCCCTTGTTCGGGGCGTGCCTCAACCAAGCAAGCTCTTATTTTTAAGATGGTGTTTGTCTTCTGGATGATTTCAGGGAGTGCGAGTGGTCAATGCAATAGCAGCTAGCTCAAGAAACAGGCAAAGCGAGGTTTTCTGGGAAGAGCCCCCGCCCCAGGCTGAAGGGACTCAGGGAGATCCTACGCTGGTTTGCTTCCAGGTGACTTCCCCCTTCAGAAGGGTGACAACAGTCACAAGAGCTTCAAGTTATGAAGGAGCTGTTTTCAAAGTACCTACAACACCAAGAGTACTGAAACCACAAATAAGAATATCACACTTCATATTTAGCAAGCACTCGAAGTGGGGGGCATGTGAGGGAATGATGAGAGAAGGGTAAGTTAGGCTGAAAATCTTAACATTGAACAGTGTCCAAAGGACAACTGATTCTTGAAAGGTCAGAGATTTCATGAGCTGCTTTCCCTCCACTGAATGATTTCAATTGCAATGTTTTAGTGAATTGCTGAAAAATTCATTGCCCCAAAGCCAAGTAGAGAGGGAGCTTTTATATACAACATATGTAGGCTATTTCAAAGGTCTTAGCCACCTAGCCACCCAGAGACCTGTCTCTTTAGAAACTGAACAGAAGGGGCTGGCTATGTGGTGCAGTGAATAGAGCACCGGCCCTGGAGTCAGGAAGACCTGAGTTCAAATCCAACCTCAGACACTTAACAAAAAACTAGCTGTGTGACCTTGGGCAAGTCACCCAATTGCCCTGCCTTCCCCCCTCCAAAAAGCAAAAAAGAAAAAAAAAGAAATATATATAACAAAAAAGAAATTGAACAGAAGCTTTGATCTATATGATCACAGCTAAGGAAAAATTGAAATGGGTTCAAACAACTGCCCAAGGTCATAATCAACAGCAAAACTGAGGCCAGATTTCTCTACTCAGCTTCAATGGAGTTCTCTGCTCCCTAGAGTTAATGCCTGACAAGGTGCTGAGTTTCGGCCCACATCATGAATACTTTAACTGGCTTGCACAAAAGTCTGGCTAGTATTTTTTCAAGGAAAAGTGCAAAACTTTTGAGCTGTTAGGCAATCAAACATGGATTTTCATGATGACAAGACACCAGAGATTTCCTCTGTTGCTATTTTACGTACGAAATGAAATTATGCCCGTAAGAACAGAAGCCAGTTGGTAAGTCCACATTTTACACTAACAGTCAACTAATGACATTTTAAAATGAACATAGAACCTTTTTGTAAAAAAGACAGTCATTTCCCTGGTGCCATTGTTACCTGATTTGGAAAATAAGAGACATTGAGGTTCTGTCTGTTAATTGTGGGGCAGGAGAGCTACAGGGAAAAAGAGTGACAGCAGAGTTGGGCCTGTGGCCATTCCGTGGATCTCAGCCATCCAAACAACCTGGATTTCAGGTCTCTTAAGAAAGAATAAGATAAAAATAAACCTTGATGGGACCAATGTTAATATCAACTGAATCTAAATTCTTTGGATAACACAAAAAACATCCAATGGGATCCAATAGGATCCAAAGTCCTATGTCTTGCACTAAATATTTGTTGAATAACTTAGTCCATCCTATTCTCTTTCCCAAAAACACATACTTGACCTGCATGTAAATCATCTCAAAACACACACTATAACCATAGAAATGTAAAGATGTCTGAAGAGAACACAGCAATTATCAATGAAACTACTAGTAGACTGAGCTGTTCACTCCAAGATTTTAAATGAATTGTTGGAGCACAAATACTACTTAAAACTTGTGTGCTGAAAAAATATGGTTTATCCCAGTGGCTAAACCTCAAAATCTTTTCCAGACACCAACTGGTAAGAGAGGTCAAGAAAGTCACACCTTAAACACAGGGCCTTTTCTTACTTGGAATACCTGAAATATGGCAGGAAGAAAGATAGACTATGGTGTAAAGTGACAGTTGATCTGGCAGTGCCCACAAGGGGCAGTCCCCCTACCAGTTAGGGCTAAGTCTAGAAAGGTCATCAGAAAAAACTCAGTCAGACTTGCAGCTCATTAAGAGGAAAAAGGAAAGGGCTGCCTTCTAAGCCCTAGACTGCTCTGAATTAAATAAACAATAGGGACTAAATTCAACTTGATCAGCTGTAAAGCACTGCCTTGCTGCCCCGAGCCTGTCAGGTGCTGTCTGAGGGCAGAAGCCCAAGGCCTGGGTGCCATGCTTAGGCAGGCAGGTTACTGGGCAGCACCATCATCTGAGCCAGGTTAACTAACATCAAAGAGCTACTTCTTCCTCCTTCACCAGCAATGTGCCCCTCAGGCTGTAGTCACCCCCAATGCCCTTACACAGGGTAGCAGCCTCATGAGGAACAGGCTTCCTGGATGTGTCTGCAGCACAGTCACAATCGATGCCAAAGGGACAAACAAAGCCTCCTGTCCTCCTGGGGGAGCTCAGGATGACAGTTCTATTACCTCAACAGGACTTTTCACCTACTTGACCAGTTTGACCAGCCCCATATATTTCCAGTTACTGAGCACATGTTTTGTTTTTTTTTTTTTGGTTTTTTGCCTCCTCGGCATTTGGTTTGGAGAATTTCTGATGAGCACAAGGAAGGGATGCAATGAAACATCCCACTCTTCTGGCCACGAGAGGGATGCTGATCCCCAAGCCCCAGTAAAACCTGCACTGGCACCCCGAGACTCCTACCCTGACCTCAACTGGCCCCTGGCCTCTGTGAAAGGAAGGGAATTCAATTTTGTGCATACACCACCTAGTTTGGCTCTAGCCTTACCTTACATAATACGAACTGCTAGCTAAGCAAGCTCTTTATCGCGGCTTAACCCCAGAAAGGTGCGAAGCGTAAGGAGACTGCATGCCAAGGGTAACCCACATAGCGGGTGGGCCAGCGGCGTTGGACTGCGGGACCACCGGTGCAGCCTGGGCCAGGGCCAAACGGGACAGAGGCTGGTGGTGGACTGTGAAGGAGGGGCGGGAAGCTTTGTGGGGGAGGGAAGCAAATTTGATAGACAGAGAAGCGTTAGCCTGAAGAGAAGCATCTGAGGAGGGCGCAACAAAAGCTTTGTTAGCAGGAATGGACACTGGGGTGTGCAGAAGCCCCGGCTCCGGGTTAGAAGCAGCGAGTAACGGAGGGGGTGGAGGTAAGGAGACGTTAGCAGGAGGAGCAGGAGGAGGAGGACGCAGGACAGGCTGCACTGGGCTGAGGTGCTGGGGGGCTCTAGCCTCACTACATGTTCCTATGCTAGAGGAAGGGGCCTGGAAGGAAGAGGAAGTGGGGGTGACCACAGCCTGCATTGGGTTTAAGCTTAGCATGGTGCTGCTACAGAAACTGGCTCCAAACTGATGAGAAGAGGCAGAAGGCACCGCATGGTTAAAAACACCTGCAAACAGGAGAGAAAAACTGAGCTTCAACAGAGAGGCATTGTCCAGGAACGGTGAAGAGACATGTGCGCCAGCGCACATACATGTGCCAGCACCCACACACGCACTCAAGCAGATAGGCAGCATACAACATATGCACACATGTGCCAACACACACACACGCACACACATACAGCAAAAAGCAAAACTGTCCTGGTGAGAGCCTGACGGCTATGTGGCGTGCTACGGGAACCCTGCTGCTAGAGATGAGGGTTCCAGAGCACAACTTACCTGCAGATGCCTGGGGCCCTACCCAAGAGGAGGAGGAAGACTGGTCCTAGACCTCGGAGGCTCCACTCAAGGCCAGGGAGCTGAGCTATGGGCAGAGACCAAGGGGACAGGGAGGATTTGGACCCCGGGACCCAGCACGTGGCCATTCTTGCAGAAAAGGAAAACAATTAAGATCTCTAGGTCCTGTTTCCTCCCTGTGTAATATCATCTCCAGAAAGGACAAACAGGACCTGTGCAGGGGCCTACATGGTACGTATATGTTCTGCCAACTATCAATTGAAGACGTTAAAATCAATACCACACATACATTCAAACAGTGGCGTCGGCCCCAAAACAAAGGGCTTTATGGTTGACAGCCAGGGAGGGGAGGCGAATGACGTGCTATTGTGACAAGGTACTTATGACTGGTCAGATGGAGTTCACTGGATGCATTCTGCATGTTTACTGTAGGGTTGGGGCAAGGAAGGGGAGGACAGAGCAACGTAATGAGGGGATGAAGGCCCGAAAAACACACCAGAATATTCCCTCAAACCGCAACATCTAATATTAGGCACCTTGTGGAGTGTGTTTAGAGGCCTAGAGACAAAAGCCTGGGTTCTGTCACTTACTACACAGTGAACCTAAGTCACTTCTGTCTGGGCCTCAGTTTCCTAATGTGCAAAATGAGGGAAAATTAGAATAAAGATGACCTTGAAGGTCCCTCTGACTCTGAATTGATCCAAGCACCTTCCCTGCAGAGCCTGATTCTAAAAAGCCTCCTCTAAGTGGCTCCTTGGAAAGGAGAAACAAAGCTCCACCAACCTACCTCCAACTGTTCCACCTGTAACCCCAGAAGAGAAGTTCCCCATAGCATGAGAATTTGTCAATCTGGTCGCAGCCGACGACACGTGGACCAAACTGGCAGCAGCGGGCATGGAATTAAATAAAGACTGCAATACTGAAGAGCCTGCCACCGAGCTGAGGTTGGCCTGCAGGGACATAGGGCCCAGGGGAAACTGGGATCCAGTGGTGAAAGTGTTTAGGAAAGGGTGGTGCGTCGAAACAGAAGAAGCAGGGTGGCCAGCCGAAGAGGCTGCGCTGGAAAGGCCTTTGCCATTGAGGAGGCCTCCAGGAGGTACTGCAGCAGCAGCAGCGGAAATGAAAAGATTGTGGCCATTTTTAAACTCTAAGTCTCGGTCGCGTCCTTTGCCAGCCTTGCCATTGTGCTGCAGGGAGCCCTTGTCAGAAGGACCCCCCAGCTGCAAGCCCATGTCGAGCACCTCTTTGCTTCTGCCTCCACCCCTCTGTGGCTCTTCCCCTTTCATACTTCCCAGGCTGTCCAGCTGCCTCTTGTTCAGAAAAGGGTTGGCATCTGAGCTGTCTTTGCTCCGCTGTGCCTGGAAACCCAGAGGGGAGCTTAAGCTGGCCACCTCGGTGGTCTTGTGAGAAAGAGAAGCACCATCGTGAAAGCTGTGTAAACTCATGTCAGCAGCTGACAAGCCCCCACCATATGAGAATCCATTGGAGGAGTTTGTGTTGGGGCTGAGACCATCCGTCCCTGACAAAGAACTGGGGAAGTTTTTCCTTGTGTGCACAGAGATCTTGGCATCGATAGCCACTGTATCCTCTGAGGATGGCCGGAAGGCAAACAGGGAATTCTGGCTCAGGGACGAAGCTGCCTGTAAGGGACTGTCAGATGTCTTGGTAAGGTTGATGTCTGATATTGGTGAAAAGGTAGACTTCCATTTACTACTGTTGATGCCTTCAGTTTGTTTCCTTCCTGTAAGGCTACCACCTGGTTTGGAAAAAAGAACAAAAAATAAACCCCAGTCCAATCATCTGATTGGGGGAAGGGGAGGGAAAGGAAAAGATCAGGTTTATTTGAAGGGAGCATGGCACATTCATAACTGTGGGAATAAGCTCCCAAATTGGCTCCTCTAGGTCTGCTATGAGAAGTCCTAAGGGTTATACAAGCCAGCAGAGAGACCTGAGCAGAAGAGAAAAAAATGGCAAAGAGCTTAAGGACTGTTGACACAGAGGAGCTAAACATTAGGAAAGGGCTCCTGGGAAATGAGGAAAGAAGCAACTCTACAGCCAGGATTATGGGCAAATCAACAAGTATGAGAAGCACCATTAAGCAAAAATAAAACCGGGGCAGAAGGAAAGCAACGTCCCACTAGATGCCCAAAATGTTTTCCCTTCCCAATGGTTAAACAGTCAAAAAGAATAAGTGACTTTCCCACTCCACTAACTGCAAACATTCCTGTATCCATAAATGGCAGCATAAAATATGCATGTTCAAAATGACTTGTGAACATCTCCTCAAAGAAAGCTTAGTCGCACCAGACAGGTGGAAGGTTTATAGCGTCTGTGAAACTGAACTAAGACAGATTATTCCATCTGAAGAAAGAACAGGAAGATTGCACAGAATGAAGCAAAGACAAGAGAGGCAACACTAAGCCTACCTTGGGCAAGCATCAATTCAGGAAGGTCTGAAGCCGATTTATCCATCAGCCAGAGCTAGCAGAAGTCAAACACTGGGATATTCGATACTTCATTTACTCACCATTTTCTGTTTTCTGCGGAGACTTGCTCTCTAGAGAGATTGTTGCGATTTTCCTTTCAATCCTAAAAAGAGATAAAGAAATGGTTATTTACAGAATTACCTGTAATTTCCCACATTTTAGTCTCTCACCTAAGCAAAGGCACTTTATGACTACAGGAAACTGGAATATTTGATGTGTTACTAAAGGGAAGGGGAAGAGGGATGGTCAAAGCATTATTGCTCTACAAAAGGGATATGAGAACACTGGGTTCAAATGTCAGCTCCATTGCTTCTATATAATAATTTGGTAAATTCATATCACTTTCATTCTCTCATTTTCTAAAATAAGTTTAACAATTACAACAGCATAGTCTGGAGGGCTGTCAGAAGTACTGGAGTTTGAATATCCCAAAACACCATAGGAAGAGTTAAAATGATTATAATTTAAATTCACAGATTGACTATAAACACCATTATCATAACAGTTCCATTCTCTGCAAACAAAGACTGTCAAGTTTAAATAAAACAAACAAAAAAATGGTTTTAAATTCAGAAAGAATCAGTAAATTACACTGGATAAGAAACATTTTGGTTCAAATGCCATCTCTGGGACAGAGTGCTTTTGGGATCTTGGTAAGTCATTTAAATATTTAGTGACCCAGACAATTCTCAACAGGCTTTAAGTTGCAGAAGTGCCCTCAAAGGGCTCCCTATATCATTAAAACCAAATGTCTGGACCCTCGCCCCCAAAAAGAGTAAAGTTCCTAAATGCTATAAAATTGTCTTTAACAATCTTTATCAGTTTCCTCTCTGTGTTACAAACACATATAACAATTCTCAAAAAGGAAAAAACTCAAACTATATTATAAGCCATGTTAGTAGGGAAAAGGATTACTAGCCAAAAAAAAAAAAGATATGTGCTCTTATCAATGACTTCCTTGGCACATACACCTTGTAGTACATGTAGCAAGTATGACCCTTGTTCTGGGTCAGTAATTCTCAAAGTGTAGTCCTCAGATCCCTGGCTATTTCCAAGGGTCTTTTGGGGGAGGAGGAGGTGGTAGGGAGGTTAAAACTAAAATATTTTTTGCCTATTAAAACATGCCTCCCTTTTCCAAATACATTTCACTGTGTAAGAACTTTATATACTGCAAGCAAAACAACACAGCACCAAATTGAATGGAGAAGCAGTTGCCATCTATTAAATGGGACATTTAAAAACGTGCAAAATCATGTACAATAGTAGCATTCTTCTAATTTAAAAAAATTATTTTTTACTTAAAATTTTATGTTAAAAGGCAATGGCTTAACAACATTATTTTTAAATGAGTTGATTTTTTACAATATTTTACAATTTTAGATATTTTACAATTTTATCGGTTTTAATTTCTAATATGGTAAACATGGCTAGATAAAACCCATAAAAACAAAAGCATTTGAATCCTCAACAATTTTTTAAATAATGTAAACCAGAAAGTTTGAGAACTGTTCTACGTCAAAGGATATGGACATTTTAGTCATCTGCACATTTGTAAGTATTAATTGAAAACTACTTCCAAAAATTATTCTGACTCACAGTTCCATTAACACTGTGCTTAGTGTACCTATCTCCTCATAACCTCTACAATACTGACTTCCCACACTTTGCCATATCTGCAAATTTCCTAAGTATCGAGTTGAGCCTTGGGAATTGAAAGATTTTTACTGATGATTAACAGAAGCAGGTTAGAAGCAGAGTAACAGAGGGAGTGGAGATAAGGAGGGGATGGAGGTAATGAGACTGTTAGCAGGAGGAGGAGGAGGACGCAGGACAGGCTGCACTGGGCTGAGGTGCTGCGGGGCTCTAGCCTGGCTACATGTTCCTACGCTAGAGGAAGGGGCCTGGAAGGAAAAGGAAGTGGGGGTGATCACAGCCCTGGGTTTAAGCTTAGCAAGGTGCTGCTACATTATTTTTTTATTGAGATTTTTTTTTTTACACCAGCAGAATTTCTCCCAGTATTACCTGTCCCCATCCCAGAGAGCCATCTTTAATGATTTTTAAAGGAAAAAAGAAGAGGAAAAAAAATCATCAAAAAATCTTAAAATATATAGCAAACTCACAGAATCCCAATTTCCCCAAAGAATTTGAGGACGGAGTATTTGCTTGTTTTTTGTAACTTGGCAACATTCATCCTGGCTTTGTGATTGTAATCTTTGGTGATTGTTCTTTACATATTCACACTGCTGTGCTAACAACCCATTAATGAATAACTCTGATTGCTTCCCTTTTAATCAGACCATACAAATGTTATCAGGCTTTCTTGGTCTTCATCAAATTCATTATTTGTTAAGAATAATTTTCCATAACAGCTTTGTACCAAAACTTGCTAAAAGAACAGCAAATTGATGGGCACTGGCAGTTTCGAATTCTTTGTTCCCACAATGTTGCTATATACAGTTGGTGATAGTCACAATGACAGGCACGTAGTAAGCACTTCAATATAAACTGACTACTAAAGTTATTTTTGGTCTACATGAGATCCTTGGGATATATGCCTGGTAGGGGAATTTTCAGGTCTTGAAGGCACAGCCAGTTTCAGTACTTTCAAAAATGGTTGTACCTATTCAAAACTTACAATAGGTTACACCCATTCAAAACTAACAACACCAACATCGACTAAGTCCTATCCTTGGTCGTCTTTGCCTATTTGCTGGCAGTGAGAAAAATACCTACTTACTTCAAGGTTATTTTGATTTGCGTTTCTCTTATACTCTAATACTATTTTTCATATGGCTACTAATAGTCTGCAATTCTTTTGAGAACTGTTCATATCTTCTAATACCTAATGGAGAATAGTTTTGGTAGACTACGTATATCATGCAAGTATGTGTATGTCTAATTGCATTTATCATGGTTACCAATAGTGTTTCCCCTCATTGCACTGCTTTCCTTATCCTAGATTCCTGAATATTGTCTGTGTAGGACTTTCCCAGTTTCATGTAACCAAAGTGGCCTGTTACCTTTTGCAACTGTTTCTATCCCTTATTAAGAATGATTCCTACCAATAACAGTGAAAGCTCTATGATCTGATTATCTTCTAATTCTTTAATGGCATGATCTATTTTAATAGCAAAGTCCCACATCCATTTTGAACCTATTGTGGAAAATGTCAATCTAAGATTATGTTGTCACACTGCTTCCTAGTTTTCTGTGAAGTTTTCATCAAATGGGGCTTTGTTTCCCCTAAGGATATCTGAACTGATTTGACTGGTCTGTGCCACTAACCTATTTTCAAACAATGCAAAATGAAGTGATAGCCGAGATTTACAATCCAAATCAAGGCAGGGAAGTGCTATCACCCTTTGTCCCTACCTTTCCCCATTATTCTTATCTTTTGCTTCTTGAAACAAATTTTCCCATTATTTTATCACTTATTCCTTGGAGAGTTCAGCCTCATTTCCTTGGCTAGGATTGTCATTTTTAATGACATGCCCAGCCATGAGCACTGAATATTCTTTCAGCAATTTAAGTTACTCCTCATTGTTTCAAGGAGCATTTTGTAATTGATTTTGTCCAAATATTTTGTGTGCTTTTATTTTGTCTTAGTTATTATCTTAAACTAGATTTCCATTTTCTATAACCAACTTGGATTTTGTTACTCCCTCACCGAAATGCTGCTGCTGTTGGTTTTTGGTTTATTGTATAGCCTGTAACTGGACTGAAGCAAGGTCTAGAGTTGTATCTGACTGAGCTAATTTCCTAGTTTTTCATATAAATCATTATGTGAATAGCAAATGAGAATAATCTTAGCTTTTTAATTTCCTTCTCTTATACTGTCAGCATTCTAAACTGTATCAAATAGCAAGAATGGGCATCCTTTATTTATAAAGTTGGCTACTTTGGGTTTAAGATAATGTTTTAGTTTTTTTTTAAGGTTCCTCCTCCATTGTGCATAGGCTTTTAGCATAAGTGTTGTAGTTTATCAATGGCTTTTTGTGCATTAATTTGAGATGATCATGAGGTACTGAATTTTTTTTTCAATATTATACAGTTTTCCTGAAGTTAAACCATTCCTGTAATAAATCTGACTTGGTCAAATGAATGATGTTAAGAGGCTGCGTATCCTGATGAGATTTTTAATTAAATTCCTTCAGTCAATATTCATGATAATTTTCTAGAACAGTGGAGTTGAGCTGAAATAAGAAAGGTGCCATTAACAGTAGCATTTAGATATCACCAGGCACTAGAACTGTATGGTAAGTCTTGTGCTAAGCGCATTTTACAAATATTGTCAATGGATCCTCACAACACACCAGTGAGGAAGGTACGCTTATTATTCCCATTTTTCAGCAGAGGAAACCAAGGCAGAGAGGGGTAAAGGGATTCAATCGTGGTCTTGCAGCTTGTGAGTGTCTGAGACTAAGAACTTGGGGCCTTGTGTACTACTGGTGCCACTTAGCCACTAAAATTTTCATAAGCATCTCTGTGAGCCAAATACTGAAAACCACATATACAGCCTGGTTCTAGTTGTAATGGCCTCTGTTCTAAAAAGAGTGTAAAGTTCTTCTTTGATGCTTACTTCTCTGGTTAAGATGTCAGGACTATATGTGTCTCATAAAAGTACTGTGGTGGAGTCCTTTCTCAAATTTGTGTAGTATCAGCACTATTTTGGGGGGGCTTGGGGACATCTCCTGTGCTTCTAAGTTTCTTTGTTAGATTCTTTAGAATTAGTCCTACTCCTTGTTTTAAGATGGGATGAAGGTTTCTATATGGTCTTGTTATTTTGGGTATTTTATACTTTTGGTGGAATTTATTTCTTTTGTGTTCTTATATCATTGATAAGTCACCATATACACCAAAAAATTTCTACCAACACTTTATGTGGGAGCAAAGAAAAAAAATAGATGTAAATGGATGAGGAAATGGCTAAACAAGTATGGTGATTTGCAACAATAAAAATAAATGCTGCAAAATTACAAAGAACTAGCATGGCTTGAAAGAAGAAATAATGATTGGACTTCCATTCCTTTGCAGACATTAAGTAGTCCACAGATATGGTATGCTGCCATGTTTTCAGAATGTTTCAATGTATCTTATCTTACAGATTGTTCTTTCTTTGTTATATTGAGATGGCTCTCTGAAAAGGGGGAAATGATAGTACAATTCTGCTGATATCAATAAACTTATAAGAATTTATTTTTTAAAAAAGGTAGGCAATTAGTAAAAGATTCTTACATTAACTGTTAAAATCAGGTGAATTTTAGACAAAGTCTACAGGGATAATACATGTGTGTGAAAATCCAATTTTAAGGATGAAAATTAGTATCCACAGGCTACTAGCCTTCATATAAATTATTTCTTTCCAAACCTCTACATAGGGTTTATTATAAGTACTAATTAAAAATAAAACAAATCCAAAAAAATAAATAAAACCAATAAATGTCTGATGTTACTGAATAGCTTGTGAGTAAATCGCTCAAGTTTTATAGAAAGCAAATTCAAAGAAGTGAGTTAGGGGCTTACTGTCCTAAAAACCAAACATTTCAGGATATAGGGGGATAAAGTAAAATGTACACTAAATTTAGTTTAATCTTAGTTTTAGGTCTTCTACTTAATACAGTGGTGTTGAAAATAACTGGAACGAAGTAAAAAATTTTTAATTTATTGACTTAAGAGAATTAACCATACATTTCACATAAAAAACTTAATAGGCAATGTGTCCTCTTTATTACAATCTTATTTTACACAATTTGGAAATGAATTCACAGTAAGTTTTTAAAATGTCGCTTTTATTTTACTTTTCCATTAAACTAACAAGCACTTTATGTTCTCGCCCTTCTCTCCCCACCATGGATTTAGGGGAGTTGGAGGGAGAGACAAAACCTTGTAAAAAATATGCATAGTCAGTTGCCATGTCCAAAAGTACATGTCTTGCGTGCTCTCGCTCTGTCACTTTTACACACACACACACACACACACACGTGTATTATATGTGCACATACATATACATGTGTTTTTAAATGAGCCAAATATATGTTTCTCCATCCCATCAAACTACTGGGGGAAAATGCAAATCAATCATGCACAGCAAAGCAAAACAAATTCCCACACTGGCCATGTCCAAAAGTAAGACTCATTCTGCACCCTGAGTCTATTGCCTCTCAGTCAAGAGGTGAGCAGCACATTTCATCAATGGTTCTCTAGAGTTATGGATAGAGTTCTTAAGTCTTTTCAAAGTTGTTTGTCATTTGATGATGCTGTTGTTACTGTGTAACTTGTTCTTCTGTTTCTGCTGATTTCAGTCTGTGTCAATTCATACAAATCTTCCCAGCTTTCTCTAATACCATCTGTCATTTTTTTGTGTTGCAATAATCCCATTACATTTATTTATCACAATTTATTCAGTCACTTTCCAAATAAAGAGTACTTCTTTAGTTTAGCTTCTTGTAACTACAAAAAAGGACACTATAAAAAAAAGATTTTTATACATGAGTCCCTTTCCTCTTTCTTTGGTCTCTCTAGAGTACAGGCCTATAGAATGTTATCAATCACTCAAAGTCCATGCACAATTTAATTCCTTTTGGAGCATAATTCCAAAATAATTTCCAGATTAGCTATAAATTTTCGATGTGATTGATGTATCAGGCTGGTTCATATTTATCTCTATTTCTGGGATAAATCTCCTTAAGTATCATGATATATAGCATGGTCCTAAAAGGTGTTACTGAATTCTGTCTCTATTCAGGAATTTTAGTCCTTCTATCAATGTTTGATAAAGAGATTTTCCCTCCCCTCAAATGGGACAGGACTTCCAGGCCCACTGGAAGTAAAAAAACAAAGATAAAACAAAAACATTACTTTGTGGGGTGGATGTCTTGCAATATTACTGAGATGCCCATACTTGAATGGCTGGCCTGGACTTCTGACAATGATTTTGATATAAACTTGAATGAAAAATGGAGCTTCATTCATCAATAAAAACTACTTTTCCAGTCTATAGGAGTCTGGTCTTTATACTGTTTTGGCCATGACAATGTTTCTTGTTTTCAAGAATGGTAAGGAGCTAGGGTTTTTTGGTCTTATCACTTGTCCAGCTTCAAGAAGCTTTCCTCATACTGTATAGGAATTGCTACCAGCCCATTCTGCTACTTGGTGCCTCCACTGGTCTATGCTTATTTTCTGTAGTTTAATTAGGCTGTCTTGCAGGAAGTTCTTGGTGCCACATTATGTTTATGTCCCCACTTTCCTTTGTGCTTCATTGTGACTGATGCTGATTCACTGTGCACTTGAATGATCCTTGACTTCCCCACAACAAAAGCCGCTGAAATATCTCTAACAGTCACTGAAGTGTGCTCTTTAAGAGCTACAAATTTTGCACGTTTCCTTGGAGTAACATCCATTCTTAAAAACAACAGAATTAAAAACACAACAAAAGAGAGCAATGAAACATGTGCATACAGTATAAAATCTAGCACTCAACTGCCAGAGAACTAATTAACAATGGTGAAACTAAATCCATCTACTTTCATCTGTTAAAGGTCAGATATCCTGAGTCAACTTGGGGTCAGTAGAAGCACATAACTGACCACACTGTTACAAAATGGAAATTCTATAAAAATTATGGCTTATTTCAGTTAAATTCACATGCCACTGGTCCTTCTATAAACTCTCAGAACTTCAGCCAAATCAGTCAAATGAGAGGTTGACACATATTACATTCTGTAATTCCCAATTTCAAATGGGTTATTGATGATTAGAAAAAAGTGTATATAATTTTGGTCCTCTAAATCAGTAGCTCCAAAAATATCCTTCAGATACTATAGACACTGGATTTCTTTTTGGAATATTAATGCTCAGTATTACTAAAGAGAGCTTACTCAGGCAATGGTCCTACCAAGCCCTAACACAGAAAATGTTCATCCCAAAGGGATAGACAACAGGAGATTTTTCTTGTTGTTATTCATGTTAAATAAAAGACCATCTACCTAAGGCAAATGAAGAGGTGGATCACTGGAGGGAGCAGCCGCGACAAATATGAATAACTCACATTTATCTAAAACCTTAAGGTTTATAAAGGACTTTTATAAAAAGTCCCCAAACAACACTGTGATTTAGGTGGTGCAAGCATTTTGATCACCACCACCTAATTACAAAGATTAGGAAACCAAAGTACCTTTGGTCATATAGCTAGTTAAGTATAAAAAGTAATTATTGAAATGCACACAGAAGGGTCTTTAAAAAATGCTTGTTTGATTACACATATTTGTACCTCTCAAAAGATGTAACACGTCTCTCCATAACTTCTGGCCACTGTGCTTTTCTTATAGGAACAAAAATACATCTCTAGAGAAAAAGAGACTCAAGCAGAACACGTGAGCACTCTGTCCTGGGTGTCTGATATAATCCCCTAGTGGGAAAAGCGCCAGGCAACCATCGCACAAGGACAAGAGCAACGCGGAACTGGCCGCGGGTTCTCGGCTCACCTGCTGCTGTTGCGCTCATCTTCCGAACCGTGCTCTTCATCCGAGGTCAGGGGCGAGTAATGTGCCCCATTCGTCTGGACCAAGGGCTTCTCCTTTTTCAGCACAGGAGGCTGGTCGTTGTCCTGGTAAGGAATAGGAGAGTTCTTCAGGGAGTTTTCAGGGGAGGAAATGGCTGTTATTTCTAAAGGCTGATTAATGTTATTGACCTAGGGATCAAAAACAAAACACACACCACAAAAACCCAATTAAATGTATTCTTCAAGCAGATCATGTCACCAAAACATGATTTTCAAATTACATTCTAATGTCACCTCTGAAAAACCACCTTTGAACTCCTCTTAGTACAAACCTATAGGCCTAGAGTAGATAATTTCAGCAAAGTGCTGAACTTAAAAGTTGGGTAAAGAAAAAGAAGCAATATGACACAGCAGAAAGAATGTTATATTTTAAGACTGGAGAAGAAGATGGAATCACGGACACGAACAATTTGACCCTCAGTAAATCACTTAATCTCTCAAGGCCTCAATTGACACACCTGAAAAATGAAAGGATAAGACAAAATGACCTCTAAGACAAGTTCCTTCTCCATCCATTTTATCAACAGGAATGAATAAATGATTTAACTTTTAGGTGATAAATAAGGTTACATCACAAGCAAGGTTGTTAATCCCTTGTGGCATGTAAGGCCCCCATCAGTTCTAAAATTACTATTCTGAATAATACCCAAGGTCACTGGTACCACAGACATGACTGACAGAATTCTCGTTTCCTGACACAATCCATTGCCTGGAGTTTTGTCTGCTGGGAATGTCCAGGGTTCAGTGTGCATACTGGGCTCTTTTTCCTACAACACACCCATGAGGGACAAACAAATAAACAAAACACATATCTGTTTGCAGAAACGTTCTCAAGCTTATGGGTCTGTTGCTACCATTTCATCACAATTTACTATCAGTTAAGCTGCTCTAGGAAGTTTTTCAACACACTAAAAATTAGACACTGACTGTATCCACAGAAGCAATATAGATGATGAGACTCATGGTTACCCCCATAAAAGAAAGTTATCTTTCTGATGACAGAAACAATAGATATTTTGTGAAAGGTGAGGGCTGTCCTAAGTAACACCAAGATCAAAAGGTTAAAGTCCCAGCCTCGGGAAACAGCTCTGCAACTATACAGCTACAAGACTAGGGAAAAATTAGTCCCTTGTTTCCAATAGGTTAGTGTCTGGCTATAAAATAAATGGTACGAAGAGGATCTGAGGTAGCCCTTGGCCCTTAAGTTCATGTGTCTACGATCATATCACTTCCTCCACCACAGAAGAATCCACAAACAAAGCCTCTTTTTCTTACCATAGAGTTGATGTTGAGGGGTGAGCCTGAAGACTGGGTGAAGAGACCTGCTACAGATGGTAAAGGCTTGCGCTTGGGAGATACGGCAGAATTCGCACTAGTGTTCCCTGTAGAAGACCGCTTCCTTCTGCCCCTCTTCTTGCCCTCCTGCACGCAAGCCTGTCCACAATCTGTGCGAATGCTAGCTGTCAGAGGGCTGTGTTTGTTGGAAGGAGACTGCTTCAGGTTCCCTGTATTGGTCGAGATTGTAAAGAGGATTCTTCTCTTGACTTCATTTTCAGGATCTGAAAAGCCTGAATCTAGTGGAAGATCCCCCTTGTTACCTTCAGAGAACAATTTTGTAGTATCCGAGTACTGCAAAATCCCCATCATGCTTTGAGAGGCTCCATTGAGGCGAGGGCTGGCAGCAAGCGGGTGGGCTGGAGAGTTCTGGCCAGAGTTCCGGGACTGCATCATGAGTAAAGAAGGATGCTGTGGCGTAGAACTCCGGGAACCCACTGAATTAAAGAGGCTCCCTGAATTGGAAGAATCATCTAGGGCTGCCTGCTCAGCACCATGGTTAAGATGGGCTGGGCTGCTGGAAAGTATGCCATTGACTGCCAAGGAGCCACTATAGGAAAAACCTGTTGGAGACAGGGGTTATCATGGCAATATCCCACAAAATTTTACACACCATTTTGAAATACACATATTATACCCAAAGTTAAGGACAAAAATTATAAAACTTCACTTCTACGTGGATGAAACCATCCAGCTGTTCAAGATATTATCATAAAACTCAGATACAGATTTGAAGAAAGGTTCTTCAAAGAGCATGGTGTCCAGAACTTTAAAAAAAAAAATTCTGATAACTAGTTCAGTCTAACTGGTTTCCTTTATATCCCTGTGTCTTTTTATGTATGGAGAAACATTCAAGAGTCCACAGGCTTGGATAAAGGCACAAAAAAGACTTAAGGAGGTAGCATGGTCCAGGGTTCCACCTCCTACACAAGGGGAGCTGAGGCCCAGAATTTAAGTCACTTACATGAATTCAGAAACAGATGAAAAAACGGAGGCCTAGGAAGTGACTTACCCAAACTCACAGCTGTAGTTAGCACTAGGAGCAGGATATGCTCTCTTAATCAAGGTCTTAATAACCACAGGATTATCTGGCCTCAAGGGCCTTCTGAGGTCCTACCCAGCTCTGAGGTTTATGATCCTGTGATCCAGGTGTGTCAAGTGACCACTAAGTGAGCGAGATCAGGCTGGTATCCTTATAGTCTCTGACACATAATAGCCAAGTGACCTTGGGGAAATAATTCTCTGTCTAGCATACTTTGTAAGATCAAGCTGTAGAAGAACTGGCCTGTACTGAAAGGGGGAATTTCCTCACAAGGGGGTTCCTAATGAAATCACAGGTCTATTTCCTGCCAGACATGGGGAACCTGTGGCCTCTAGGTCCTCACGTGAGGCCCTTTGACTGAATCCCGACTTCACAGAACAAATCCCCCTAATAAATGGATAATAAAACTTGGAATCAGTCAAAAGCCACACCCAAGGACATCAAGGCCACAACTTCCCCACCCCTGCCCTATACCCATGAACAAAAAGCCCCTGTAACAATACTGGCCTAATGTCACGTTTCTGTAGAATCTGTGACCGATTCTGTGAAGAGTACACACACTGTTATTCTGGAGAAGGAATTTCTGAGACAACTGTAGGATGTTTAAAAGAACCAAGGAGAAGAGAGACGACCAAAGGTCAGAGCAGAGCAGAGTTATGGAAGAATGGATCTCCATAAAATTTCAGCAAGTAAGAAGTCAGTGGCTCCCCATAAATGTCACTGAGAACCTAGCTGTCCTTTCAGCCAAGTCATTCAGGTTTACCACAACACCACCAATCCCAGGTTCTAGGACATATTTCAATGCCTCAGGTACACCAGGATTCTAACTCAGTCAAGAAGTGCTGCCCCATTCACTGAGTTCCACAGAGTTCTACGATCTACTATGGAAGCCAGGCATGGTAGGAAATAGGAAACAAACAGTCCATGTGACTATATTTTCAAAGCCCATATTCCTTCCTTTTGGGGCAATGAAAACGTGCTTGGAGTCAGAGCTCCTGAGCAGAAGGGTCTTCTCATGCAGAGGAGGGAATTCTGACCCTGACTTTCTGGCTCTTCCATGGCCCTTCCATAGCAACATGAAGGCCAGGCCATCAACCCCTGAAGCCACAAGACCCCCAAGGCTGAGGCAAGGAGAGGAGACTCCAAGTAGGGGAATGGGTGTAGGGAGCTGAAAAGACTGCTTCATGGCCAGACAGAAGGAACTAGTGTCATAGCCTGACTGTGGGTCAGGCACCTACTTCTAGCGTTCTTTCCTCATTTCAGGAAAACCTTTCTAAGTCTAAGTTTTATTAGCCACAAAAATGAGAGGGCTTTCCAGGTTTAAATTTTAAGGCCTACCCTCATGACAAAAAGTTAATAATAATCAGTGGAGCTGGCAGCTTTATCTAATAACAATATAAAGGACCTACTGTGTGCCAGGGACTATTGTCAGTGCTGAGTATACAAGGACAAACAAGCCTACCTCACAAGAAGATAATATTTAAATGTGGGAAATTAGAAGTACATATAAAAGACCCAATTGCCCTCCAAAGAGCAAAATACACACACACACACACACACACACACACACAAATATATCAAACATTTCAATAAAAACAGAGAGGAATGAACAGCTGGGAAGGGATCAGCAAAGGCTTCCTGAAGAAGTCAGTGCTTGAGAGCTATGAGGCAATTGTAGGTGCCAGGGACAGTCAGGGCAAAGGCACAGAGACAGAAGATGGGGGTACTGTGTACCTGGGTGGGGAGCAGCAATGGGTCAGTCAAAGGCTAAGGGTATGAGCCTGGAAAGCTAGAAAGAAGGTGGTACCTCTCCCAGAAACAGCTACATCTGGATAAGGGGAGGGTTAGGGACTAAGGCCAATTTAGTTCTACAACTTGTGAAGTCCACTGGAAGTGTCCAACAGACACTAATTGACTTGAGAAGGGAAGTTCAGGAAAGAGACAAAAAAGACACACAAAAGTCTGGACTCATCCCTACAGACAGAGCAATAATAGATATAGCAGGCAAGAGAAGGAATGGAATAGTCACTGGGGAATAGACAGGGAAATGATTAGGGAGGAATAAAAGGGCCACCTTGCTACTGAGGTTGAATAACATGAATTTGTCACCAAGGCTGTGAGATTTCCTCTAACAAGTGGTAAGCAAGAAAAGGGGAGGTAGAGGGTGGGAGTGATGTACGGAGGGGTTTAGCAAGAGAAGGTGTCAACAGGACCAGGGAGCAAGGGAGTTCAGAGTGCAAGAAAAGTACACGGGTGCAATGGCTGACTGGTGGGCTGAGCCTGGAAAGAAAGGAAATGATGGAAGAGCAGCAGCCATGGAGGTCTTGATGAGGGTCAACAATAGGTTTAGAGAGAGTGAGGCAAAGGAAGAAATGGAGGGAAAAGAAATTTTGTCAAAGAGGTTGATGGCAGAGTTTCTGATTAGGGAAGCTGGACATTTGTAAGTAATGGCAAGATCTAATGTGGCCCCTAAATATGGGCAGAGTGGAACAAAGATCTTGGAATTTAAGGGTGAGAATGAGAAGGTGACAAAGAATCGATGCAAATATTCAATTCCCTTGGAATAAGGAAAGGAATTAGTGAGGAGCAGTAGATCATGAAGCTGGAGCTGAATGCCAAGAAAAAGGAAGTAGGATGATGCCTGGGCTTGGAGGGATAGATATACAACAGTCACTAGAATCTGGATTGGATAGTCATCAAAAGAAAGGCCACTGAATCATAGTCAGAGACTGCAAGGAGAACTGAAATCAAGTCCAGGACTGATGCAGAGTAGGAAGGGGCTAGGAGAGTCAGGATTGAGGAAAGAGTGAAAGGGGGGGGAAAGGAATAGGGAGTGGAGGGGAAAGAGAGAGGTGGACAGGTGGAAACACACCCACACCCACCCACACACACACACACACACCCACCCACACACACACACACACACACACACACACACACAGGCATGCACGTAAATTACAGCCACAACTGGAGAAAACAGTCAGGGATACAGGAGCCAGGCCTAGGTACTAACAGGGAGAAGAGATTGAGAATGCATTTCTTTCAGTATGAAACAGAAATTCCAGCCGATGGAGTATGAAGAGCATGCAAAAGAAACACTGATCTCTAATAAACGGACAGAAGTATTCCACACACACAGAAAACAAGATAAGTGTTCAGCCTCCTAGCACAAAACACAAAAGGCCCAAATGCAGAGGTGGCAGGCAAGGCTAATTCCACCCCAGACCCAAATCCTACAGTTTACCAACACCACAGGAGAGCAATTCAGAAGCCAAGGACCAGAGTGGGCTTTGACTCAGTGAAACAGTGAAGCCAAGCTGTCACCAGAGCAGAAGAACCGTACCTGAGGTAGCCAAAGCAAGGGACTTGCTTCCTACAGCACTGTTCATACCATTATGGGAATTAGCACCAAACTGTTTTTCAAGTGTTGCTGATGCAGACTCTCGATTCTGATGAACTGGACTAGGTGTGTTCCTCTGCAGAGGAAATGAATACACCTTGTAATTGAAGCCAAACAACACATTCTATCAAACATCTACTTGCGTTTAACAAAACTACTTTATAATCAACACATCCTAAAGAATAAGACACAGAATGGAACAATCCACATGAGTCGGGCCCAGCACAAAGCTGGAATAACTGTATGTGGAAAGCAAGGATCTGAAACTTTGCCCAAAAGAACATTTCAGTTCAGTCTTCCCTCCCAAAGAGGAAACTGTCAGTTCAACAGTATTTCTATAAGATGGAAACCCAACTTTCCCCTGAAGTAAAGCTCCTTATGTAATAATTTTCCAGTGATGCTGAAAGGTTGAGTCATCAATCCCATGGTCTCAGATTAACTCAAGTTGCACTTCTCTCAGTGGGCTAGAGAGGGACAAGGCAGAGTTAGGTAAACTGAAGCAATGAGGAGTTGAAACAGAAAGAAAGGTAGTGAGTAAAAGGACAAGGAAAGGTAAAAGGATGGACTGTACACCACGGCCAGCTCGAGGAGTCTGCCCTTGTTGTGAGACTCCTCAGAAGATCCCACAGAAGAAAGCAGGGACTGGTCAGCAGGAGAGCCTGCATCCGGCCCCCAGTGCCTCTACTCACCACTTTCTCTGCACGGCTAGGCAACACTACACTGGCCAATGGGATACTGACAGGAAGCTTGTTGGGCTGCACTGTGCTGAGAGGAATACTGATAGGGAGGCTGGTGATTGTTTCTCCATTGCTGGCATAGGCTCTCTCTTTTAAAACCTGTAACACAGAACGATTTTTTAAATACAATGAAAAAATCTCTAAAAGAATAAAATTGAATCTTTTAACATACCAAAACTCAGGCCAACACATTACAGAAGGGGTTCTATTCCACCATCATTCCTACTTTTTTTCATTTTTTTCCTTTCATATTTTTGTTTCTTTAAAAGAGTTTTGCTTTGATCTCTAAAACATTCTCTAGGCCAAAAGTTCTGAAACTTGTGGTACTGGGGACCTATGGGGGATGAGGAGGGGTGCCAGTGAAGTCAAAACTATTGTTTTGATTGCATTGTAATGATGTCTTCCTTTTTAATATAGCAAATATCAATAAATGTGATCCACAAAAATCAGAGCTATTGGGGTCCTCAACTTTGAAGAGAACATATACAGATCTCTTGAGACCCAAAAGTTTGAGAACCACTGCTCTAGGCACTCTGATTACTAAAGTACCAGGTCTTAAGTTAATTTAGGTGGTATGGTTAGTTTTGTTTCATTGGTACTGAATAGCCACGAGCAATGAGTGAACACTCCTCCGACTTACTTAATTTGATATTTAAGTAAAGAATGAGTCTGCTTTCCTATTTTTACTCCAAGTTGTTTAATGCATTTTGTCACTATTCTGAACTGAATTCTTCTTATTTTTCTCTCCTGAATGTTATCACTAAAAAGAAGTATGCCTGTGAGTTTATTTTATATCCTAGTACTTTGCCAAAGCTCAATTTTTTTCTCTGTGGACTTCCCCATTAGAAACTAACTTCAAAATATAGAAAAACATAATCAAACACACCACATAAGGAAGAATCCAAAAGCTGAATAGTAACCCAGTGGACGATAAACCTGATAATACAAATTGCCTAGGAAAGAACTCTCTATTTGACAAGAAATCTAGAAACTATCTGGAATAAATTACTTTTAATGTACCACAATTAATTCAGAATTTGTCTGAGAAGGATCTACAATCTATGATATATCAGTAACACAAATATTAAAAAAGCCATTCCTCAACAAAAAAATGGTAAAGAGCTATGAACAAAAACATTATCAAAATAATTTCAACTATGAAAGAAAGTTCCAAATCACTACCAAGAGAAATACAAATCAAAACAGGTCTGAGGTTTCACCTCATTTCCAGCAAGTTAGCAAAGATAACAAAAGGTATGAATAATCAATGTTAGTAAGGCTGTGGAAAGATGGGCACACTAATATGCTAAACTGGTAGTTTTCAATAGGTCCAACTATTCTGGAAAAAATGTGGGGATAATGCTCTTTGATCCAGAAATTAAAACTGCTAGACACATATCCCTGCAGAGAAGCAAAGAAATGGAAACAAAGCAGATGCCCATCGACTAGGGAAAGGCTAAACAAACTGTGGTCTGCACCACTGCACCATAAGGAATCAACATGAAGAATACATAAGATACACAGACTAATGTGGACTGATGCAAAGAAGTAAACAAAATCAGAAAAACACTATACACAATGACTAGAATGATGTAAGTGAAAAAAAAAAAAGAACAAAATGAGCACAATTGAAAGATGGAAAATTATAAATGACGAAGCTGGGCCCTAAAAAAGAGATCTGAAAAGGCACCTCCCGAACCTTCTGAGCAGGGGTTGGGGTCTATGAATGTGGAACAATGCATAGAACACGAAATTGTGTTGATTGTGTGGGTTACCTTATTTCCCCTTCTTTTTTTGATTTTTTATAAGGTATCAAAATGTAGGTGATAGAAAAACGAATGATATAAACAAAAATTTTATTGGAAAAAAGCAAACCAGAGAGGTAGGCGCTCAGCAACAAAGGGCCCTATTCCTCCAGCAAAATGGAATGGTAGCCTCAGCAATGGAGAATGTTCCATTAGAAGTCAGGACCTATACTATGCTGACATCCATTCACCCTTTCAAAACTCCTCACCTTGTCACTGCTCTTCTCTCCTGCAATCTGTAAGGCCGAGGGGGAGGAAGGCCGAGTTTCCTGAGGGCTCAGCTTTAGGCCATTTGACATACCAGGACTCTGATATGTCAGGCCATTCTCTTTTGCATGTTCAGCTCTGGAATGAAGAGGCACCAAGTTCACGTCTGGCTCACGTGCCCCCTCCTACATGAGGCTGATCCTGAGCCCCCTCCCTCCCTAGATACTATTTTGTTCACTACTTGTCACTTTCCCCCTACAAATTGGCTTATACTTCACCCCAGTAGAATATAAACACCCTGAGGTCAGGCGTGTTTCATTTTGGTATCCCCAAGGTCTAGCACAGTGACAAGCATAGAGATTGTATGTAAGGGAAACATTGTGCAGTCTTTCAAATGATTCACAGGGTCCAAAGTTCTTTGGAAGAATGGTAAGCTTAACTCTTGAACTCTCTCTAGGCACAAATGCATACAAGGGAGCCTAAATCACCATGCATTGTTTCCCCTCTTCCATTCTCTCCCTGACAACCCAAAACACACATTTTTGCTCACCTGTGGTGTATTTCATTAGTTGTAGCTTTTCCATGGACTACATGATCCTGATTCAAGTGTCTCCTTAGGGCTAACTTAGCAGGGGAATACCTGGTGTAATCAGGTAAGGACAAGCTTGACAGTTTGTCTGCCTTCTGTCTGTTGTTATGAATGGGGGTGCAAGGAACTATTTCTTGGTCCAGGTGGGAGGTCAGATACTGTGGAGTGTTTTGTTTGGAAGAAGGTCGGCTAAGCATACTATGAATCTCATAGGTAGTTGCATGGCCATTCATAGAGAGTTCGGGGCTCATGCTATTGATGTGGGGCAAGGACAACTTGGAGCATTCAAGCTCCAGCTGGAACCTGGTAGGGTCAGTCTCCAGCTCACGGCTGAAGCTGCTTTTACTTCGCAGGTGGACGGACAGGGCCTCATCAGCCGGCGCGTAGGATTTCAGCTGCAGTAGTTCCTGCTGCCTTTGGCTTTTCTCAAGCTCCACAATGCTGATCTTTACAACAAAGAGGATCAAGGGAGACACAATGAAAGGCGGCGCCCAGAAGACCAGGTCCCCACCACCCCTCCCCAAGACATCTCTATGTAGCAGCTTCTAGGGCAAAGCTATCTTGCTATGGGCCTGCAATAAAAGATTTGATATGCTGCACAGAAAGCATACGGCTAAATACAGACCATTCCCCAATATGAGACAAAAGGTACATGGACACTAAAATATGACAATACAGTTTGAAAAACATATTTGCTATAACAATATTCCATTTCTTTTAAGTCAAGTATGTTTCATTCATTATCATCAATATTTGCTTATCTTAATCCTGAAATGATCAATGATAAAAACGAAAACAATTAAAAGCAAAATAATAAGCCCATTCAAATAAATAATTGAAGCTTTATAAAGTGCTTTCCTGACAATGTCTCTGAGCTAAGCTATAAGTTTTCCATGCTTGACAAATGAGAAAACTGAAGCTAAGATGTGACCTACCCATCACATGTCTACTATTTGTTTTTCTGTAGCATTTTAAAGTTTGACATATTCATTCCATAGAGATCATCTCCCTTGATCCCCCCCCAGGAGCCCAATGAGCTAGCTATTAGAATAATAATCCCCTCTTTACAGAGAGGGAAATATGAGGGTAAGAAAAACTGCTTATTTGCCCAAGGCTGGACAAGCTAGCTATGTGTTTGACATGAGATTCAAACCTTGGGCCTTCCTGTCGGCCAATACAGTGTCTATCCACTACGCTCCAGCAACCTCTAGAGCAGAAGTATAGTAAGGACAAGTCTTCCAGAATCATAATTAAACAGAATTCACGTATCTCAAAAGACGTGGTTTACAACATGATCAATAAAATAGGCCTAAATTTATAAGCACATTAAAACCAATTGAAGACAAACCAAAGAAAGCACATTGCATTTAATTCCACTACCATTTCTTGAGCCATACATTCCAATGCCCTGAGGAGCTTTAACAGTAGTCCAACAATACAAAATTCCAGGAAGCCAGCCCATGTCAGGAAGCCAAGCTGACCAATATAGTGGATCCCTCAAACCCTGCCCACCTGCTGCTCCCTACAATTCCCAAAGGCAGAACAATGAGGAGGAGCCAGTGAGTCAGATTAAACAAAGTGGCTTTCAACCTGCAAAGTTGTCTAAAGATGGAAGAGGGAGGTTGCAAACTTTCCTGCTTTTCTTGCCAAAAAAAAAATGTGAATTAGAAAATAAGGCCAAGTAGGTAGGTATGATCCCATAACAAATGAGTCACTTAGCAACACTAGTGATACCTCAGAATTAATTGCTCCATAAAGTAAAGCCAGACGTGTGTTAAGAACTCTGAATATGTGGCATATGCTTTAGACTGGGGATGGCTGGTGGGAGTGAAGTAATCTTGTAGTCAGAGAATGCACACAATGCCAGGCTAATCACAAATCAAGAGATCAGTTCATTTGACACCCATATGCACTCCTGCTTACATCCAGGGAATTAATCATACAGCTTCTTAATTGTTCCACAGTCAAACTATATTCAAGAATGACAGGACTCTGCCAATAACACCCTGAGCCACCCAATACTCATTATTCAAGGCTAGTTCAAATATTCACTATTTGAAGGCGAGTTGCCCTGACCTGCTGCATACACATAACCTCTGTCCCTTGGTTCTGTGTTACATGTCCTTCTGAAGTTTAAAACGATTGTTGGGTGGAAAACACTGCATCTGGCCACAAGCCCTGATTCTGGTACTCACATTGCTTCTGTGATTTTGAGAAAGCACCACCCACCCTTCAGACTTCCATCTCTCACTTGAGGTGGTTGCACTGACTATTTAATGAGGAAGGTTCCTGCCAATTACCGCCACATGATGTAGTATCCCCATGCGTGCACATGATGTAGGCTCCACTCCCGCCCCAGCTACAATGCTTACCTGAAGCTCCAGACAGTGCTTCTGCTTCTCGGAAATTTGACTCTTCAGTGCCTGTTTCTCTTTCAGCAAATTTTCCAGTGAGAGAGTAGACCAATCCAGCTTCAGCTCTTCACACCGAGCCTTAAGCTAGAGGGATAAGTTAGGGAAGGAGTAGTGAGAACACAGAGGCTGCAACAAAATTCCTTCTAAAATGTGAACATATATCATAATCAAGTGGAAAATGCCAATACGTTTCAAGGTTTTTTCCAAAGAAATAAAGACTCATCTTGCTGATAACAGCAATACTATTTTCCCCCCTACATCACAGAGAAAAACTATTAAGTACAGAAGTACCTGTGGCTAAAATGAAACTAATATAGTCACTGAGACTTTTAAACTAATATAGTCACTGAGACTTTAGGAAGAAAACATGGTTGCTCACAATGAATTCAAGTCAGTACATCTAGATACGACTTAAGGATGTGACTGCTGAGTTACAATTAGGAAAAAAGAAAACTGGAGAAAAAGATACATACTTCCCAAGACCTGGGTACATAGTCAGTGTCCTAATTTTGAGTCATTATAAAATTCAAGTACTCAGAGAAAAGAAAGCAGGGGAGACTGTCAGGCAGCACAGGCTGCTGAAGGAATAGCTTCCTTATAGAAAAGACAGAACAGTGGGATGAACACAGAGAGGGGAGGATTTAAAATTAAAACAGCTGATGGTATAAGACCTGTGAGAGCACAGGTCATCATAGCTCTTCCACAGAGTAATAGCTGAAGATACCAAAGAAGGTTTATAGATACCAGCATTGGAGGTACAGTGTGAAAATGGGAACATTACACTATTTGTGTTAATATTTATGTTAAGGTCACTATATCCTAGAAAATAGTACCTAATGATGAGAGAAAAGTTACTTAAACATAACTTTTGACCCATCAATCTCATTACTAGGTTTACATCCTAATCCCAAGAACACAACCTTTTTATGGTATTTAAAAAAAATCTGAACTCATCATCTGGGAAATGGCTATTTTTAAAAAATGTAATAAAATGTTTACTTTATGGTAAGAAATTGCAACTATGTGAACTCCCAAGTCTTCCCATGTTGCTCTAAATAGAAGCAGGGTCTGGGGAAAGTAGAAACAGGAGACTGTAAAAAAGTGACTTGTGATTATGTAAATAAATAAATTCAGATCAAATACAGGTGACAAATGCTGGCTTCAGATGACTAGAAAAAAATAACTTTCATTTATTATGAAGAAATTGAAAACTATAACTGAAATGTTACATGTTCCTTTAAGAAAATTTGACCTGTCAGATGGTTTTAATTTTTAAAATTTTAATGAAAAATACTGAATGTGAGTGGTAACCAAGAAATAAAGGCCTGTCAAAACAATTCATCACTAAAACATGCTTTAATTTTAAAAATTATACAAACCAGAGGAATGCTGAGCTCAAACAAGATTTATTTTTTAAAAGAAGTGATTTTCATTTAATTTTTGTTTTCACTCAAATACACAAAATTAGGATTTAAGACATTATCCTTCAATTCTTGGTTGGTAAGTGCTTGAGTTATGAAAATGTTCTTACCAGCTGCAAGCTTTGGTTCCTGAGTTCACTGTTATCACTTTCTAGCTGCTTTGTCTGTTCTTTTAGCTGTTGGTTGTGAGCAGAGATCTCTTTCTGAGCTTGTATCAGATCATTGTAGGTCAGAGCCTTAACTCCCAACTGGAAGAAAGTACATTTACCATATATACATATATATATATATATATACACACACACATATATATATACACACACATATATAATATATATATACACACACACACACACACACATATATAATACACACACAAAAGGTATAAAATGATGGAGCCTAGATAGTCTTTCCCCACTTAACAAAGAATCAAGAAATCTGACAGCTGAAAGGATTCATTCGTCATAATGGGCCAACATGTGCCCACCCCTGAGAATGAACCAAGTGGAGTCTATGCTTTTATGGAAACAGGACATAGCCCCCAACATACATCTAATATGTAGTCACAGACCTATCTCTGTCCTGCAACAAGAATATGATAGCCAACAGGGGGTGGTCCACTCCAACCCAACTGTACTCATACATACCTCATCAAGTTTTTGTTGAAATAGTCTCTTGATCTCCTCTTTCTGAGCCTGACAGTGGCTGAACAACTGCTGGGCTGTACCTAACAACTGAGTGTTCTTTTCCTGCAAGGAAAAGAAATAGGGAGGGGCCAAAACCCATGTCAAGACAAGCACATGGCATCAGAAAAGACAGGAGAGCTGACACTAAGAAAACACAGAGACAAAACGAGATAGAAAGCAAACCACAAGGCAGCCTGGAAGAGGAGAAAATATGGGGTCTCTATCTGATGCCGGTCCTGCCACTAAGTGACCAAATTACTAACAGTGGAAAAGCCTCAATTCCTTTTCAAATACAGGATGAAGAAAGAAGGCCAGGCTGGGGGACCTTCAAGTTGCTTTCCTCCCCCATGACCCTGGGGTTTTATCTATTAACTCAATTTAAGTCTCCAAATGAAAGCCCAGAGCTGGTACATGTTCTGCTGTCTCCTGATTTCTAGAAACTCTTTCCCTCTGTGAATCATGGCTAAATCCAGAAGCACTAGATGATCAATATCACCCTCCTAATGACCCATGAAAAGTTTGAAAGCACAATGTGAGAGGCTCTTGTTATAAAAAAGGAATATTACTTTGCTCTCTTTAAGGAGAACAGATGTCTATTACCACAATGCATCATTAAGCTCCATAAATGCTTAAATGGAATTGAGGGAACTGTCTACTAGGACCAGGCAATAGGTTGTTCTAGTCAAGTGAGAGAAACAAACAGTTAAGTGCACATAAGCAAACCAGAAAAAATTTATGTTCAATTCTGAACCAAAGTTAAATTTGGACTCTGATAAATCAAAAAACGCTTCAAGATTTTATATCCAAGATTAAAATTTTAACCGAAAAAACATGAAATCACGTGCAGGATGCTATGGTAAGAACTGGTGACAGAAAAGAACAAACAAAGGCACCAGGGTGAGCTAGAGGGGGAGGGCGGGGCAATAAAGGGAAGGTCTCCATAAACGGTCTCAGAACTGAGCTTTGGCACTCCCAGCATGGAAATGGCGTCCATCTTCTGTTTCAAGGAAAAGACTTGACAAGAGGAAAATTAAACATGTACCTTAGTTAATTTTTAAAAGGTGGGGAGAGGAAAGGGCAGTTTTCTTGCCTTCCTCCCACTCTGTCTAAATGGCATGCATGGACATATTTTACACCAGGTTTGACAGCAATTGGTGAGCAAAGGGGGAACAAAAAAATTAATACTATTTCAGAAAAAGCAGCTGATATTTAAAATGGATTTGGTAGTATCTGGTTAAGTACCTTATAGGCTGTATATAATCACAGTGGCCACTACATCACAAAATATCCTGAACTAGAATTGAGTCCCTTATACCTCTCAATTTTGTCCTATTTGGATACCTTCTACCTCACTATTTTTCTAATCTGGGTTAGAGGCCGGTAAAGATGCATAAATGGTATATCAAGAATGAACTGTGTTAAGGACAAGACAGTGCTTTGGGCCACATTCTGCCCTACTCACCTTCTCCTGCTCCACCAACTGCTGCAGGTTTGCCTTGTACTGAGGGGTTTTCATGTAGGCCAGGAACTGCAGGTACTGAACCTTAAATGATTCTACAAAAGAAGACAGAAAGTACATTTAATTAAAGCAACTAATGAACCAGCAAACACTCATTAAGTAAGCATACTGTAATAGACAAATCCCTATCATTTTATTGCACATTATTTTTTCAAATAGGACACAACAGGTATATACAGGTCAAGTGATGTGACCTGGGAGTCAGTGGCAAAGCTGGGGCTCGAACCCAAGTGCCCTGATTCTAAATCCCCTGGGTTACAACTGAATACTGTCTTCAGGTCCAGTGATTCCTAATATTGGTAGGGTCTAATCTTCATCAAAATGGAAGCTAGACACCAAGAGACTAGAGATTTGCCAAGACCTTGAATATCCAATATATCAATTCTAATCACCTAATCACCCTTGTTAGTTCTAAGAAGCCAAATTTAACAAGTGTCACCATTAACCACTCTTTACCAAGTAAAAGAATCATGACCAATACAAGTTATTTCAGGTTTGGACAATCTGTCCAATAAAGTGGTTTTGTCCAGGTAAAGCTGACATTCCAAGCTCTGATACCACACCAAACAAATCAGGATAAAAACAAAACCAGACACTTGGTAGAGAAAAAAGGGACAAAGTAAAACGATGAAGATCCTTCACTTCATTCCATATTCAATAAAGCTAGGAAGATGAAAATTTCCCTTTCTCTGCAATAAAAGGTTAGCATATCCATAAAGTCTCTGAAATGCATGATTTAAACATTCTCTTCTAACGCTGAAATTGTCTTTACAGAATTTATACCATTATCACCCCTTTTTTCTCATTATGCCTGATTCATAAAATATTACATCATGAGGCAAGTAAGGTAGACAATAGTGGTACCCTCTGGTAGGAAATACTACGTCCCAAATTATGTGGTATAATTCTACTCCAATATCACCATGGCATTCTTTGTCCCATTGGGGCTACATCATTTTATCTGAGCCCATCTCACTAGTGCATGCACAACCCAACTTTCTGGATGGCAGTTGCCCCTAAGAACTCAGGTTTCCTCATCTGCAGCAGGAGGCCCAACACTCTCAGTAAATGAAGTCTCCCAATATACCAACTAACTCCAGATGGAATCTATCTGCCATCACAGGCATACATCCCTTCTGCTGGTAGAGGGCTCCTCACTGGATTCCCTCCCCTTTCACTTACTCACTTTTAATACCACCTGCCTCTTAAAATTTCCAGCAGTCCCTCTTCTTGCTGAGAGGGTCCCAGAGTAGAACTGACCTTGTGTCCCAAATCGCATGGTTCATTTAGACCTCCAGGCCATCTGTCTCATCTCTAGGTCCATCTATCCTCAACCCTTCTGGTTAGTTTTGCTTAAATTAATCTTCTCTTTGTTATTCTTCCTTATAAGGGATGGACTTAAGGGTCACAGTGGTGAACTCTCCAGTGTTACAAGAGCTAACCAAGATAACAATACAGACATTGTTTAAAGCAGAGAGCTGGTTCACCTAGCTCCACCCTGGTCATGAATCTGATGGAGAATAAGCATACTAAAATCAATGAAACATTTTTTCTGACCTATGAAAGTCAGGCGACATCTATGAAAGAAACATTTTGAAAGACAGAGTCAACAGATAGGCTGAGGCAGCAATTAGAACATTCCTCAAAATGCTACTTAGTGTAACTGAATGACCTCTTGGAAATCATGAGACTGACTAGCACTGGTATGCTACCTTTCACAAAAGAGGTACTAGATAATTTTCATGTAGAAGAAAGGAAATGAGAATTCAGGAAGTCCTGAAGAAGACGGTACCAAGAGACTATATTCCAGTTATAGGGAGAGGGACACTTAAAAGTACAGGCTGAGGCAATGGTGAAGCAAAAAGCCAGGTTTTAACTTGTTTGGGCCAATGTTGCCTCTAATCCTTGGCCCCTGCCCCTGTGAGACTTTCCAACAGATGGGAGCTAGTATATTACCTAAAGAAAAAAAAAATTAAGAGTGGATGACTATCAAATTACTTTAGCAGACAATCTTAATTAATAAGCCTGCTCTGAGGACACTGGAGACCTGAAAGCAGAAGGCTCCGGGCTCTGGTTACTACTAATCCTTTAAACCACCTAGGACTCCAAATCAAAGTACAAACACACCAACACTGGAAGGCACAGGTCAGCAACAGAAGAAGAGCATTTTTGTTACGCATCTGTAGACAAAAGATGCATTACCTAGCAGCTTCTGGAGTGCAGGGGGGGTTGGTGTTGCCAATAGCTGGTTGGAGGAATGCCGTTGTACTTTAGGAGGTAGTTGATAATATGGACTATGAGGTGACTTGTATGCATCTAAGTAGAGAAAACAAAACAACATATTCCATGGTTGAAAAAAAAATTTAGAGAAGTCAGAATCCTTGCTGAATTTTATTCTGTAGGGCTGTTTGTTCTTTGGACGAACCAATTCCCTACCTTGTGAATGTGAACATGAATTCTACTCACAGCACACAAATAAAGAACCCTAAACTGCCACTTCTCAACCTGTTATGCTGAAATATTATACCATCAGGGAAGGAGGGAAGAGAGAGTGTGTAAATGTATCAAAGTGAGAATCATGATGGAGGAGATGGAGTGACAGCAGCAACAAAAAAAGGATGAGATGGTTCTCTCAACCTACCAAAAATACTAGTTCGTGATCACTACTGTCTTTTCCCAATTTCTCTTATAAAAAATTAGTAAAAAGAACCAATGTTAACTGGAGAGAGTAAAGACATCTTTTAAACAAGCCAGTATGCACCCTATAATTCTTACAAGAGCCGCCATAATTGATAAACATCACATTCTATATTTCCATGATTATATCATCAACTTCACATTTGGTAGAAGCACAGAACATTTTACAGATGAGGAAAATGTGGTAGTGAGGATAATGGTCCTAGGATTCTCAGATTCAAATTTCCTTTGATGTGTAATATACTAAGAGGACTAAAATGACAAAATGAACATCTCTACTCTCCCTTTTACTCCTATTCCTCTGCTCTCTCATACTCTCTCTCCTCTTCTCCCCTGCCCCCACCTTAGTTAAGAGGGGAAGCATAATTTCACTGGTTGAGGGAGCTGATTAAAAAAACATCAACAACAAAAAACCAACTATCCAAGCAGATAAGCAAAAGCTAGTCAAGTACATGGTTTATGAACTGTTTTGGGCACTGAAAGAGAAAATGAATGGCCCAGGGTCCCACAGCCAGCATCTATCAATAGATAACCATGTACACAGTTCTTTCTGACAGCAATGTGTTTCAGATACATATTATTTTCTGGAAAAGTTTCTAGTGGAAAATAGAAAACAGGAAATCAAAAATAAGGAAGTCCTTTAAAAAGAACAAGATCCTTCTCTTCCCTGCCTACTCCACTTCTTCCAAATAAAAGCGTTCCATGGTTCAGGGGCTGTTTGAATATGAGGTCAATGTATCAGTCCATATTATCAGCTTTCAAAGACAGGTTCCAAAATCCTGGGAAATGCTGATGATTCCAAAGCCCTTACCCTGAGGAGAGGATGCAGCTGCCTGGGACACAGTCTGAGCATGCAGAAGTTCCAGTGCACTTGGAGTCTTCTTGGGTTTCCGTTCAGGGTTTGCAGCACTCATTTTCTTGGGACGTCCACGTTTTCTTCCTGCCATCTTCCTTCCTTTTTTGTTTAACTTCTTTTTTCGAGGTTTAGAAGGAGATGGCTTTTTAAGAGCAGTTGTCCCAGTTTTATCTTCTTCAGCACCAGAATCCTAAAGAAAAGTGGGGAGAAGGGGTGGGTCAAATAGAAAGGCAAGTACAAGAAAAAAGGGTCCCACAAAGCAGGTTGGGACAGAATTAACTCTCAGCTCAAAGCTTTCAAAATCGGTAATATATAACACACTTTAACCACCAACTTCAACACTTCAATCCTTGCTTTCTTGCTTAATTGTCATTTTTCTTCTGCAAATACACCCCCAAAAAAACCAAACTGATTCATCAAGCAGCATTTGTTATTTATTGACTATCCAGGTATGTACTGGCCAAACAAGCATCAATGGTCATTGACCTGAGGCCTACTCTGCACGTGCATGTTCTCTTCAGTAACATGAAAGTGATGAGTGAGCTGGGGATGATGACCTCACATTTCTAGATTGCTTTTAAGGTTTACAAATCAATGTATAGCTATCATTTGATCATCAAAATGACCCTGTGGAGAGTAAAGGCCATGAATAATCTTATTTCCTAAAGGCTGAGATCATTTCAGGGGCACCTAGTTGGCCTGAGGCAGTGTTCAGAGCCAAGTCTCCAGATTCCAAGGGCAGCCCACCAGCAACTAGGCCAGGCGCCCCTCTTCTTGGAGACACTGCCAACTTCAATGAGCCTGGAGACACTGAAATAAGACTTTCTCTTAAGGTTCTGCACAGCGCTCAGGAGCTTCAGGGGGAGACACACTACTCACCGCTCGAGGCTCCAAGGCTACGGCTCCCTTGCTTTCTTGGACCTTCGTTGGAGTCGTCGTGTTGCTCTTGCTTTCTCGTTGCTGCCGGCGGCGAGCTGCCTCCTGCTCCTCCTAGAAGGGGAGGCATCACAGTGTTCACCGCCAAGGGTCAATTCTCATGTACACAGAGGCATAACCTGAATGTACAGCATCACTGTGCCTCGGATCACAGGCATCATGCTCTCTTGGAATATAAACCATCTGACTGTTATGTATTTTTAATTTGAATTCCCAAGAATCTGAACTTCTCTAATATTAAATTTGTGTTCGATGTTTCCTTGGCATCAAGACCTGTGATTTCATCTGGGTTGGAAATTCTCTCACAGATCAACAACTTCTCTGCATCTGAGGGTTCCAGGAGCACTGTGCCTTGCCCTTGGTCATGTAATTACCAATATTCTTTTAAATGAGGCTTCTGAAGTAGAGGAAATGTTGTTCAACAATGCAGGAGATGGCAACAGATAGAGGATGGAGGGATGGAAAAGCACTGGGATACACCACTTGGAAGCCAATACCAGACAACTTCTAAACAGTTATTATCTTGAAGGAATGAATAGTGAATACTTTAGGGAACTGAAGACACCCTTTGTGACAGTCATCCCTAACCCTGTGCTTCACCATCTCCTAAAGAAAATCATTTCAAACTATGAATATTTGTATAACAGTATATACATAAACTAGTCTTACTGTTTACTGACACACAGAAGAAAAAGACCACCATATTTAAAAAAAAAAAAAACTTACCCTGAGTTTTGGATTTTTGAGACTAGAAAAATAGTTTTCAAGCTGAAAAGGGGAGAAAAGAGTCGATTATTTTTAAGTACTCATTTCTGGTAACCCCTCAAATTAAGATTTGCCCACTATTAAGAAGTTTTTTCTGTGATAAGTAGTCATAATTAGCTTTTTCAATCAAGAGGCCAATCCTAAATGGAATAAAGCTTTATTTGATTACAAACCCCCCGACCCCAACCATATATAATTCCTTTCTCCTCCACTATCTCACACTCCAACTCTGTGGACCATCACTAGGTGAGTTACCATTTGTTTTCTCCAAAATTGGCATAAATATCTCATTCCATATCCTAGACTACAAGGAGCTTGAGGGCAGGGATTACTGTTCTTCACCATTGGACATACAAAGTACTTTTAAGAATGTGCGTTAAATTTAACTGAAGTCTCACCTCTCCAACAGAAAAAGAGCTGGGACACAAAGCAGGTCAGTCAAAGGAAATCACTAAGAATAGGGTAAAAATGAAGAACAGGGCAAAAACACAGACTACATTGAAGATTAAATTAAAGCATGAATTTGCCATTTAACACTAACAGTGAATAGATGGAACAAATGAGAAAGAAAAACAAGCAGGCAATTTGTTAGTATTTAGAAGAGAATGGCTATCGATAATTCCAGGGCATATCTGACAGAAGAGAGTCCCATCTGTTCTGTCACAGTTGAGCTCATGTTCTTGACATGGGCAGGAATAGTATGAGTGGGAATGAGACAGACCATTCAAAACTTCAGATTGCAAAAGTGAGAGAGAAGAGACTAAGTGAGCTACTAAAAAGTCTCAGGGGTGATACTTACTATGGTTCGATCAATAGTATGCAGGTAGTAAGAAACTGGCTTGCCAGTCCATGAAACCGACCCTTTCAGTGGTGATAGTTCCACAACTCTCATTATAGTGCCAATATCTAAACACAAAAAAGCTGGTTAGTTGTGATCAATTGAGGAAACAGCCCAATCAAGTTCTCAGAAACCCAACAGGCATTTTTCCTCTCTTACTTCCCTATCCTCAGTTCAAAAGTACAAAGAAAGACAAGGATGAAGGGTAGGCTGTGATAAAAGGTTCCTGAGATAAGAGCCGCTCTGCTCTTCAGAGTTCTGTCTGGCCACAAATGATCACCCACCTTGACACTCAGTGTGGTTCATTTCTCTGGCCTGTGGTTTAGTTTTACTCTATATAGACTGCAGTGCTTAGTGCTAGTTTGTCTATCTTGATTTGTAAAACATGTAAAGAAAATTTTGAAACAAAGCCTGTGATGCTATATATAGCACCCAGAAGAATTCCATGAACTTGGGCTAGTTCTATGGTTCTACTGGGAAGGGGCGTGGGGATTAAACGTAGGCAAGAAAATCTTAAAATATAAGCCTGAGTCGGTGAGCACCATGGAGCTACCTGTTTTTCACTTAACACGCATTCTGAACTATAAGTTTCAGTTTGGTAAAAGATTTTATAGAAGCTGCAGGTCTTTAATTTCTCCTTTGAAAAGCAGTGTAAAGAGATTATTTTAAATCTCATTTTAATTTGTTCTTGTTGTATTTTTTCTAGATTTTTTTTTCCTTAGAAGAATGTAATCAGGATACTAAAAAGAATATACCTGTTAAAAAGAAAGTACCTGTTAAATGAGAAAAAACAATAGCTGGCGTTTAAATAGCGCCTTAAGGTTTACAAAGTATCACATTTTGTCCCCTCCAAAACTAATCATAGATGCTATCATTATCCCTATTTTATAAATGAGGAAATTCAGAGATTAAGTGATTTAGGCAGGGTCACACAGCTAGGAAGTACCTGAGGCCATATATGAAATCAGATCTTCCAGGCTCTAGGTTCAGTTTCTGTCTACTGTGCTGTGTTAGCTATTCTAACCAACTCCCTCTAATGGATTATAATAGTCTCACATTACATATAATAATAGCTTAATAATGTAACAGAGACTCTTACCACTCAAGTTTCTACTGTTTATTCTAAAGTTTAGAGGTGCAAAAGGTTTGGAGGACACGATTCTGCCACCTGAAACACAAAGATAAATCATTACCACATCAAGTAACAAAGTATAATGGGAATGACATAGTTGGAAGAAGAAAAAAAAAAGGCATTGTTGACAAGAGGCACTCACATATTCAACAAAATACAGAATGGCAAAATTCTAAAAACTGAAGTTGCACTGAACACCACCCACTTCCAAAGCCACAACTACACTACCACATTCTCCTTTCCCCAGGGGACAGGGTGGGATTCTGAGGGATCAAGAAGAAGGGTGGCTACCACTCACCCTCTCCAACCCTGGTAACTCAAAGCCTGGCTACCAAAGTCATTTGGCAAAGTCATCTTCTGATGCCACATCACCTTACTGCAACATCTAACAAGTGTGTTTGGGGACCTCAGGTACATGCTAACCCTATTGGCCATCACACAAAGGTGAAGTCAAAGCTAGAGTGGAGATAAGCTATTCCAACCCTAACCATGCAATGGGAAAACAAAGGAAATGTCATGCCCCATCAACCATGAAGAAGGTGGACCATTTTCTCCCAATGGAAAGAAGTACATATCCAAAGATTTTATTGATAAGTTGTACATCTTTAATGTGGACATCAAGGATGACAATGATGTCCTTTCTCTGGTTCACCCAGAGATAGAATACTGAACAAGAGAGTGGGACAGTCACAAGGAGAAAAGGACCATAATAGCTTTGATACTTATGTAGTGTTTGCTACAAAGCAAATATTGGAAAAGTCTGGTGTTGGAAACTGGATGGAAAAGGGGATTTGGGGCATCTAATGTACTGGGGTTAAGTTTATATCAGGTTATTAGGGAAACTAATGAGCAGCAAATTAAAATCTCATGCTCCTGAAAATTCAACTCCTCATGACCAAGGTATAAGGAACTAGCTTGAGTAAAGCGTATAGAGTACGAAGAAAAAAAGATCATATGTAGACTACTAGAGTTTCTCCACCAATTTCACATACTGTACTATGTCCCCTCTTACTATGAAGAAGGAAGAAAAAACAGAAACTGATTTGTATTGCACAAAAAGAAAACATAAGCCCAAACACACCTATCTTCCAAGTAAATTTACACCTCGGGTCTGTAAACTCTATATGGGTACAAAGAAAAATGGAAGGGATTGGTGCAAACTAGCATATAAATGGTCCCAACTGATTCTCATTTGTGAGCAAAGGATCAGAGGTAGGGAAGAGGTGAAGACCACTTCTCTGCAGACAAGCAAAGTTCAAATGAAAGTCAATTTAAAAAAACACAATCTTTGAACTGTGACTGTGGAGAAAAGGGGAAAGAGGGTGGCTATGTGACCTCACTGGTGCCAATCTACTCAGCTAAGGTTGACAGGTACACAAGGCCAGCATATTTAAAAGGCAGGACTTGAACATGGGCCTTTCAGCTCTCTAACCAATAATTCCTACCACCACAATGACTGCTAATAGATATATTATTCTCCATCTCTGGAACCACCCTGAGAATGAGAAATGGGAATGGGGAACAAACTTGCACATATTTAATCCTACAGTGCTCTCTCCCCTACAGTCCACTGATGTCAAACATTTCACAGTAGATCAAATGTAGCCCATAAAGACTCCAGAGACCCAGGGACCCGTCCTGTGGGGTTTTATGACCTATCCTCAAACACTAGAGAAAAAACCCCAGCATAATCTAACTGGGCTCTCACTGGTCCAGGTGGATGATGAATTCATCTGCAGGCACCAAGCTGGACCAGGCAGTATGTCAAGTACCTTCTAATTCTGATTCTGTTATTAAATGGATGTTGTGTGCCCCTTTTGAATGGAGCCTAACCCTAACCCAAATACAGGGCTCATGGATTTAGAGCAAGAAGGGATTTGGGCAGTCCTCTAGTTCCAAGTGCCTCATTTTCTAGCTACGACATTGTGAATGTCCAAAAGTAAAGCTGGAGTTCATACTGAGGTCCAAATATAGCACTGCTACCAGGGATGCATATAAATACTAGGTTCAGTTCAACAAGATTATTCTGGACTTGTTCAGGATCTAGTGCTCTCTTTCAAATGAGATGAGGTCATGAAGACTCCACTGAGTAGAGTAAGAAACTGGTTGTTGTTCTAAAGGGCCAGGGAATGACACTTTGGTCAAAAGAATACTCCATTGAAGTTACACTGATTGCCCTAAGTGGTGGTCAAAAATAGCAGCTATTATACAGAAAGGAATCTTTCTTGGGGGACTGAAGATTAGTAGTAAGCCTCTAATTTTCATGATATGCTGCAATAATCTTAAGGATTCTAAAGAGTTTTCGACAAGGGTCAAAAAGATCCCTCAAATCCAAGGGGTGAACTTCCTACGAATTTAAGAATTTGCAATAAATATTTTGGAAGATATGTACAGCTAATTCTGATCTTTAAAAAAAATTGTTTAGTTATAATGCTGGTAAGCTAAGAACTCCATACAGATCACAAAATAGATAGTATGTCAGATTCAGCAACAAGGTTACAAGACTCTTGGAAAACTAAATGTTTTTAAACAACACTCCTTATAAAGTATTAACTTTTACATATAACCCGATATTTATGATGTTTAATGACATAATGATATTCAGCCAAGCTACATATGGAAGACAAACCAAATCTATTTAAAAAAAAAAACCTTCATAAAGCATTTTCGGTGATATGACACTAGCCATAAAAGGATATTCAATGTCCAAAAGACAAAGGCTCTGAAAAATATACAAAGAGGCTCTATATTCCTTACCATATAAGAAGCAGCCACCCCTTCCCAAGCCTACTACCTTGTTTGATTTTAAGAAAAAGAGGAGAGGGGTGAGGGTGGAGGGAGAGCAGGAAGAGAAGCAGGGTGGAAAAAAAAGGCCTTACCTTCCTTCATGTTAGCAAATCGCTCCTTCAGTTGGTGATCCACCTCAGGACCAAAGGCAAAATTATTCACAAAAATAACACTGCAAGACAATACTCCAGTTAGAAGAATAAAAAGCAAAATTCTTCCTTAAAGTCTCTCAAATGTCCATCTCACATTCCGATAAAACAATGCTTGCATATTTAATACCTTTTGAAAAAGGAACCATTGAAAAATATTTGAGATTAGAATTTAGGAAGCAGCCTGCTCCCTCTCCTCATGGAGCCAGTTCAGTTTCTTAAACACTGGCCAAGTAAAAGCTACTGAAAGGATGGGCAGTGGCATCAGAACCTAACTCCTGCAAATGCAGAAGACCATCATATGACAGAATTATCTGTTGAGACCCCAGGAATAAACAACATTGCCAAGGGTCACTCCCACTATGGCTCCTTGAATATCTCACAAGATTCTTCCAAAAGGGGCTTTCAAGGTAATCTATAAACTGAACTGTCACCAACTTAACCAGCAGTATTTTCAGATTATAAACAAGCCAACTTCTCTACCAGTAAACCAAAAGGAAAAAAGTTAAAACATATGATTAGTAAGATTAATTCAATCTATTGATTGCTCAAGAATAATTTCAACCACATATATTGCTCAATGAAAACTGGGAAAAGGGGTGCCAGGGAGAAATGACACCAGCTCTGCTCACAAGTAAAAAGGTGACACACTCTCTCATCTAACAAGCCCTGTAAGAGCCTCAGATGGCTGGGAGTCTGCAAAGGAAGTGGTTTTTGAAGGTTACAAAAGGGAAAAATGACATTTTTACAAGAGTACAGCCTTTTCCAAATCCTTATAATTCTGCATTTAAAGTTTAAAATATTTCAGTATAAAGTATATATTCAGTCCTGGAAATACTATACCAAAAGATGCACTCCCACTGGCATCACTGCTTCCCCCCCATCCCCTGTAGCCTCCCCCATTCTCTATATGTATCCAACAAACTATAATTTCTAGAGTCATTTCTTTTAAATCTTGATGTTATGTTAACCAAAAGACGGTCTGACAAGGCAGACCAGTCTCCCCAACAAACCCAAGGTATCAATAACCAGGATCATGAGCTGTGATGAGCAAACAGAACAATAATAAAGAACAAGAGAAAGGGAAGGAAAGAAAATCAAGTCAGCAAAGAACAAAGAGAACTGTTCTGAAGACTGGGCATAGTAAAAGACAGAGCCAAAAAACCCATTCCCACCCCCAGCCCCACCCCCACCGCCACCACCCCCTTCCCCTTCATGTGACAAATGCAAAGAAGAGGCAGGACAAGAAATGGTCATATTTTAACACAGGAATGAAGGCCAGCAATGACATCAGGGTGATGGATGGTTTGAAAAGGACACACAATATCTAATAGCATTTCCAAAGGGGAATTTTATCCTATGGGAATACTGTGAATTGCAAACTTTAGAAATTCAGCCCGTCCAGTGGTCTCCTTGGTTAATTACCAAATGGCTTTTCCCAGAGCACACCTTCTCACTTAACTCGATCCTGCAGGACTCTCAGGGCCAGATTCTGCCCTCTGCCAACTACTCAGCGTCCATTCTGTGGCTTGGTCTTATCACAGGATTATGGCATGGCTGGCATGGTAGAGGAGGAGCTTGAGAAGTTCAAGGTATTAAAGGTGCTGGGAACCTGAAAGCCAGGAGATATCTTCAGGAACAAGTATTTACGGGGGGCTGCTGTATACAGGCAGACTCTAAAAACCCTACATTTCCTCATCTGTGAGTCGTAAATTAAAAATCTGCTCATCCTTTGAATAAAACAGAGGATAGTACTCACAGAATTAAGCTGATGACCACTGTCAAAGGCATCTTAACCAAGTCCCTGTACGGGGCCACTAGGTTTTGACTGCTAAGCTTTTATTTTGGCTTGGTCATAGGGTGGGGGAGAAGGGAGATCACTGGGTGCACACCGCAGAGGAAGATCTGGCCCAGGACTCCAGAGCTGATGAAACACGTCGTTGTCATGGAAAGCATTGGCCATGTGCAAAACAGAGGACTACTCCCCAGTGCAGAATAACAAGCAAAAGAGAGAGAGCTGGAAGCAAGACTGAATACAACCAGATGGTGACGGGATCACAGAGCAATCTGGCAACGTCAGTAGCTTCTGTACACTCAATTCCAGTTGCCCTCATGGTTTTCCCCTGGGCTTTTCCAGCCTTTTGATGACAATGAGGTACAGAAACCAAAGGGGTCCAAAATATAAAGTTCTCAATAGTCCAAGGACTGGCAAGTCGCTCTCTACCAATGGAAAAAAATTTTATTCAAAACCCAAAACTGTTAACAACTGGAGTATGCAACACCTAACAGTAATTACAGCCCCCGGTGTAAAGTAGCAAAAGAATCATCAATTTAAGAAACTAAGCGCCATTAGACACCTAGGGCACAACTTAATGAAGCTTCCATTCAGATTATGTACAGTAGCCACAGAATTGTCTGTGCTCCCTGAATTCTGACCAGAGCGCCAATTTGCTTTGTTCAGCAGGAAACAGGTTAAAAGCTTTTGGCCAAAGCAGGGGAGCTGGCCACAGTGTGTACAGAGAGGCGCACAGAAGGAATGGCCTGGGAATGGGAAACATCTTCACTGACAAGTATCAGCAGCCTGCAGCAAGTCAGCTGACCCATCCCTCTCTCACCCTTGTGTCAAGTTAGTAAATATGTGCTTGGAATGACCCTTTTCAGAGGCGGACAACCACAGTTTAATAGGATAATTACTTTAAACACAAAACTGAAAATAACTACTTTATTGTGATAATGATTCCCTGACAATGACAGAAGCCACAGGAGGAAAGGTGGAGCCCCTGAGCAACTGCTCACATTCCAGAAAAAAGGGTGTTTTTAAAAATGTCAGGAGACAAGGGACTCTCTCCCTGAAATGCACTTATTTGTCTAGTGCTTTAAAGATTTATCCGGCACTTCCTTCAACCCTGTCCAAAGGAGGCAAGACAACAATTATGCCATGTTCCTAGATGATCAGCCTGCGATCCCTGAAAAGTGACTGGTCCATGATTCCCAAGAGCCATGAGTGTCAAGGCTAGGGTGAAAACAGAGGTTTGCAGATCCTAAGTGTGGGAATCTGGTCATTACACTGCCTTTGGAGGAGATAAGATTTTTTTTAATGTTTGCTTACACTACAAAACAAATTGAGAAAGAAATAACATACAACATGATTTGTCCCAATAAGAAAAAAAAATTCCATGCCAAGAAATAAATTTTAAATCCAGGCAATATCTTTCCTTGGGAAACATTCTTAGAGCTAAGACCTAAGATTCTAAACAAGCCTTTAGAGTTTCAAATAACTTCCATTTCTCCAATTGAGAAAATGAATACTTCTATGTATTGGGAATTTGTTTTACTAGGATATTTTTTCCCCTAATCAAAACCTAATTCCCATATATAATGCCCACTGTCAGAGAGTTCCCAAATTTGGTGATGCCAAAGACTAAACCCTTAAATGCTTAGGAAGATACTAAAATAAAATATGCTTCAATATCCCAGTGATGCCAGGGGTATGGATTAATCACCAAAGCAATGAGGGCAAGTACAATGCCCACACCCACAGTCCTCTGCCTCATTGCTATCTCTTTGCTAGTTTCCTTCTACCTTGTCATATGACCTTTACTAACCCTGAGATTTGATAGCTACCTTGCTAATGCCAGATACAGAATCTAGTTCTTAAGTTAAGTGAAAATATGAACAATGTTTCAGTGTCAAAAAGGTAGGAACTTTTTAGACCTGGTACTGAGATTATTTCATTTTATAGAAATAGCTTGGAAGACAGCCACATGCATGCCAAACAATTGTGATATAAACTGATAAGTATCATGACTGTTATCAATATGATTTCAGGCAAATGTGTAAATTTATTTTCCTTCATTATACATATTTGTAATAGGTGTTTATTTTTCTTTTCTATTAGGGAATATGGGATGGGAAAAGGTTTAGAAGTGAAAATGACCTTAAATCATCTCGTACGGTGGTTCTCAAAGTGTGACTCAGGGGGTCCTATGGGGTTGGAGCTATTTCATACAAATATGTTTCAATTTCCAATTCTGTAATTATCAATAATTTATTATAAGTTAAATATCATTAGATCATATGATAAACAAAAATTATCTGAAATACTAGTAATTCTGAAGAATGCAAAGAGGCTGAGACCACAAAATCTGAGATTTTGTTAAATCTAGTCAATATTCAACCCTCTCACTTCAGAAGGACACTACGATGCCAAAACATAAAGCTGGCAAAGCAAACATGAGATCTGAGTCCAAATCGTTGAAACACAGTGCCTTCAGTTACACGACACTGAATTCAAAGTAAAATATCCATGAGAAGTTCCAATTCAATGTAAAGTGCAAAACACACTTAAGGAAAATTTTCAGCAAAAGGCCACAAGCTAAAAGCACAGGAAACAAAAGCTCAGGGGTCCAGGAAATATTCCCCCAAAAGAATATGAATCGGAAGGTGGTGTAATTAAAAAAGCTACCACAACACTGGAAGATTAAGTCATGCAGTAATGGAATAAGAGTTAGTTGCTTAAAGAATAGCTAGAGAAAACCCACTGCCCTAATGAGGGGCACCTTTAGCACTGACAACATGGACCTATACCCTAATCCTCCAGGGATCCTAGGATCTATTCTGGTTTTCAAGGGGGAGGGGGGGGAGAGAGGAATGAAGGAACGGGGAAAGAGACACACAAAATCCCCAAAGGAAACAGTAAAAATGATTAAGGGAATGGAAAAAATGGTCATTACAAACAAAAAAGAACAAGCTACTATTTTTAAAAGCAGCTTAAGCTAAAGATAAAGGCAGATTCTGACTTGCTGTTGCCCTCTTTGGCACAAATCTACACAAAATGGATTTAAATGGCAAAGCAAAATTTAGGTAAAATTGGAGAAATCACTTCCCTGCTGTGAGAGTGTGCTTGAACAATGGCCCTTAATGCTAAATGGGCCCCCCTGGAGAGCTTTTACCCAGGTAACCCTTGAAAGCTGCCTCTTCTGGTTCTGCACAGGAATAGAGGGAGCAACTCCATGGCTAAGGGAGATTATTTTAGAGTAATTCAACCCAATGGGCATTCATCAATGCTGAGGAGGTTACAAGGTCTTTGCCCTCCAGGAGATTCCATTTCAAAAACAGAGATGCTATAACATTCAGAACAAATAATCAATGATGGGATTATCAGCCTCATGAGTAAAAGACTGACTTCCTCTAAATGTTGATACTCTCCCACCATACTGTCCACCCCACCCCCACATATGATGAGGATCCCTCAGCCACACAAATAAAAGGACTGACTCATTCCAAGTGACAGACTTATCAAAAGCACCTCTAGCCCTCCCTTTCCACCCCCTACCCCATAAGGAACGTGATCTTCTCCTAATTTTCCTTTGAAATGGTCATGACAAAAAGTCATGAAGGAAGCTGGTCTTTCTACCATCTTGGAAGGAATTCACTAAGAAGAAAGCGAAAGCACAATTATCAGTCATAACAACCTTCCAACTAAAGCAAGCCCCCCATGAGGATAGAGACCCACAAGGTTTCCTAAGTAGCTAAGGGATTTAAACTATTTTCAGAACTAGTCATACCTTGTGTTTGCAATTCTTTCCCGCCATTCTTCTGAAAGGAAGTCACCTCTTTCCAGCTAAAGGAAAAGAAAAGGAAGAAAAAAGATTATTCTTTGCTATACATCCTCACTCCCAACAAAAAATAATTAAGGTCTGTCTAATCAAACTATTTTAGTGACAACTATCATATGCCCAATGTGTGTCTCTGCTGAGGAACTTGAAAATCTTGTTACAAGGAAAACAGTCAAAAATTGAGGACAATAATAATGCATAAAAGCAAATACTTTTTCCAAACAATCAGTGATCTTGATGGCTCATGTACAAAGATCATGTGAAAGCAGGTTTGAAATTCCATTTATAGCAAAAATTTTTATAAAGTAAAAATATAAACATATTATATTATAACAATATATTATAAAATATAATACAAGAAAAATATAAATAAAAATATTAGGAAATAATATTTTTTTATAAAGTTCATTGGAAAAAGGCACTGGAAAGCTGGATTACAGAGGTGATAACCAAATCTTTCTTCATATCACAGCTTCCTCTCTATCACACCAATAGTAATTGGCTGGGACTCACTCCTGGGGGATTTCAGGAAGAATGGCATATTGACTTGGTTGCCTAAATCTAGCACATTAAAATATCTTTTTTCTTGTTTAAGAGTTCTATAAATGTTTTCTTAAATTGTCATGGGGCCGTCATATCTCTGGGGAACATGAAGGATACTACCAATTTGGACATCACTCTCCAAGCTAAAAATGGCTGACATGGATTATTGATAAATTAAATATAATTGTCTCTGGCAGCCTTGAACCTCAATCAGAGTATGGTCTTAGTATCAACATCTTAGGCTTAAGTTGTGTTTTAAGGATAATGCTTTCCAAGTAATGGAGTGACTAACTCATAAAAACTCTTCCAAGGCAAAATGAAGCTTAGTGAGTATGACTCTCTGCACTGCTCAATAGTCAATTTGCACTGCTCAACAGTCAATGGCTCCCCTTGGCCTCCAGGATGATGCACATATGCCTTGGCATTGAAACCTGTTCACAATCTGGTCCTGGCCTAATTTTCCAAAACTTATTCCCATTATACCACTTCACCAGAACAAGTCAATAAAAGCTTAGCTAATTTACCATGTCCTACAAAAAAAATCTTTTTTGATTCCATCCAATAGTTAGGTATCTGTCCTGATCTAGTCCTGATGTCTAAGCTGATGTATACAGACACAGGACATATGCTCCTTTTTCTCCTGAACTTCCTGGAAAGCTATTTCCTTCAAAATTCTGCCATCTTCTATATATAGCCTTTCCTGATCTTCCCTGCTACATTCCCACTTTTCCTTCTATATTCTTATATATGGAAGTGGTTGCTTCCCCAATATCACATAAGGCCCACAAGTGCAGGCCCTGTTAACTCAATGAGTTAACGTTTATTTAGTGCCTAAGTACATCAGGCTCTGGCGATCCAAAAAAAAAGACAAAGGACCCAGTCTTTACTCTCAATCAACTCACAGGCTACTTACCAGGGCCTAAGAAAGAGCCTGGCACATAGTAAATGCGAGTGGATCATCTACCTACTAAACAGATGGCATGGTAGGGGCTAAAGTTAGACCAGGAAAACCTCAAATACAATCCTGTCACTCACTGGAAGTGCTGCTCCTAGTGAATCAACTGACCTCTCTCAGGCTTGGTTCCCTGACAAATGAAATAGGGACAAAAAGAGTATCTATCTACCTGACAGGGTTATCATGAAGCTCAATGAAGTTTCCCAAAAGACTCTGCAAATGAAAGAGCATTCTATAAATTTCAGTTATTACTATTATTGTTGTTATTGTGGATACAGAGAAGCATAAGAGAGTAGAGAAGAATACTAGAACTGGGAGTCAGAAGACCTGAGTTCAAATCCAGCCTGTGTTACTTTTCTGAGCCTCAATGTCCTCATTTGCAAAATGAGGACTAACTGGCTAAAACTAAGCACAAAGGAGACACTTGATAAATGCTTTTATAGTGGGATTTCTTTTTTTCGAAATGTGAGAAATACATAATTCTACTAATGTACAGAAAAGGTGACCTCGGAGAACAGATCCAAGGATTGAAAGCAAAAGATTGAAAGCAAAAGACTCAGGAATGTGAAGGGCCTTATCCAAGAGCACACAAATCTCAGGGGGCCAAGGGTTGAGCTCAGACCTCCTTCATCTGAATCTAAAATCTAAGTATGTTTTCAGTTGCTCCTTTGAACACTGGGAACTGGCAGTCAATAAAAATAAACAGGGTGCCTAGATGGGTGCAGTGAATACAGCACCAGTCCTGGAGTCAGGAGGACCTGAGCTCAAATCCAGCCTTAGACACTTAACACTTACTAGCCGTGTGACCTTGGGCAAGTCACTTAACCCCAACTGCCCTACCTTGCCCCTTCAAAAAAAACAATAAAAATAAAGGAGTCAGCCTTTAGGTATTGTCCTTCTCCATTAACTCATTCATATCTGGATTCAAGCTCCAACCTTATTTCTTCCAGTACTGCTGGACTTACATGCTCTTATATCAGTTTCTATCTAGATCTCTAAAGTCGTTTTGAACCATGCTGCTACAAATGGTTAATTTTTTGTCACAAGAACCAGCTCTTATCCAGGAAAATCCTTGTCATATCCAAAACTGTCACACACAAAAACCAAGTTAAACCAAAATGTTATTCTTTTCCTGCCACTCATGTAAGAGATAGGGCTTCTACCTTAAACTTTAACAGAATCTATTTCACTACACTGAAGTGCTCTAAGAAACTGCTGCTATCAGTATATTAATTCTGTGTTCCTGGTATTTTGAATTTAAGTTTCCTAACCCCAAAACAGCAATAAGCCTGGGTATGATGAAATTAATTATAATGGAAAAAACTAGAAATCATCAAATATTACCTCACTCTCTGCAAACTGGAACAGGTGATTTAAAAAATGGTAATATTCAATGTTGGAGGGATTGTGGAATGATAGACACACTAATACATTGTTAGTACCATGTTTCCCCCGATAGTAAGACTTATCCCGAAAATAAGCCCTCCCCTTACTGTGTAAGATTCCTCTAAAATAAGCCCTATTGAGATTGCTACTGTAGTGAAGTACTGTAGTGTAGTACACGCTACATTACAGTACCCTCTGTATGCACTGTCCCCCCTCCCCTGCGGAGCGCACGCCGTGCTCCGAGCTGCATCCAATCAGAGCTACAGCAGTGAGTGCGTCATCCTGTTCTTTATTGAATTCATTATTGAATAAAGGTACATTTTTTTGTTCACATTTACCTGTTTATTAAAATTGCTGTCAATGTTCATTAAAATAAGCCCTCCCCTGAAAATAAGCCCTCTGGTGTTTTTTCTGTCCAAAAAAAAATAAGACAGTGTCTTATTATCGGGGAAACACGGTAGTATTATGAAATGGTTAAAAAAAAACAACCAATTTTGGAAAGTGAACTGGAATTGTGCAAATAAAATTATTAAAATTATTAAAATTATTAAAATGTCTATACCCTCTGCACCAGAATCTCCATTACTGGAATACCCAAGAAAGCTATTGATAAGAAAGTCCCCAAATATACTAAAACATTTATAGTGGTACTTTTTGTGATAGCAAAGAATTAGAAACAGAAACAAGCAGATGCCTATCTATTGGGGAACAGGAAAAGAAACTGGCACAAGAATGCAATGGAATATTACTGTGCAGTAGGAATGATAAGATGAACACAGAAACATGGAAGGATCTATATGAAATGAGAAGAATAAAGTAAGCAGAGCCAAGAAAACAATATAGATCATGAATGGAAATGGAAAGAACAAAAACATTTTTTAAAAAGGGTGAATTTAACAAATGCATAAAAACCAAGCATGACTGAAATGAAAAGATATCCTTCTGCTCAACTATCCCATTCAGGGAGATGGAAGGTCCATAGAGAGTCATATAGTGCACATATAGTGCTGATTAATTGTACTGACTTATTTTTTCTCTAATATATACACATTACAGTTTTATACAGAGATAGCTCTCTGGAAGGAAGAGGAAGAAGGATACTGGGAAAAACAATGATAATGTAAGAAGCAGAAAACATCAATAAAGAACTTCTTTTTAAAAATTACCAATAGTATATGACTTTCTTGGAGCAAAAAAATAATAATGTTCCCAACTTTACATAACAATATGGAAACAACTTGCAAAAAATAAGGTCAAGGATTTTAAATGGAGATTAATTTTCTGAAGAGTAGGGGTGGGCAGGATATAAAGCAATGTACTCAATGAATGCCAAGTCACATACGATGCACATGTGTGTGTCTCTGAACATAAACTCATACATATATGCATGTACATATATATATGCATGCACATACATGTATATTTTAAAATAGATGTCATGTGACCTACGTAAAAAGAACCATCTATTCCAAAACACATACTGCACCATGATTAAATTCTTTTGTTTTATGTGTCTTTTTGGAAGGGGGAAGGCAGGACAATTGGGGTTAAGTGACTTGCCCAAGGTGTCATAGCTAGTAATTGTTCACACTTAAATTTTTAGAAACATCTTTTAAATGGATCTGAAACAGGCTTTCCTTACACTCCCTCCCTAGAACACCTATAAGCACCCAGGATTTTCTAAATACAAGCAGCCGGATGGCACAGGGAGTAGCAGTAGACATAGTGTCAAGAAATCTGAATCCAGCCTTAGATACATCCAGCTGTGTGATCCCTGGCCAAGTCCCTAATCCTCCTAAGACTGGTTTCCTCATCTTTCAAATGGGAATCATGGAACCTACTTTCTGGGATTGTTGTGATGATCAAATAAACATCTGTAAAATGCTTTGCAAACCTTAAAGAATTATAAAAATGATATTAATATCTAACTTTGGCTTGTTTTAAGGAAGAAAATCTTTCTTTGCATAATTCCAAATGCTTTTCACAATAGTTAAACAGTTTCCCCAACCACAGGACAGTATGCCTGCCTTTCCACAGAATCTACAATATTAATTTCCATCTTCTGAAACCTCTGCAAATCTGCATGGTCTGAGTAACACTTCCACCTGCAACCAATTATGAAAGGGGAGTTGGTGAACATAAAGAAAATGGCAATGACTGCCACCATGACTTATCAACAACAAGAGACACAAGATGCTAATCAGGAGCATTGAAATGGTTCAAAGATCCTACCACTGGGTTAATAATATGAAACTGACAGATTGCCGTAGCTGGGAACTGATTCTGAGGGGGGAATATTTGTGGAGAAAAGGTATATGTGGGGTAAACAAGAGAAGCCACAAGACTGAGGATAAGCTGGCACTGCGCACAAGGAAGGAGAGCCCAAGACGCCCAATGCATACTGCAGGCAAGTCTGGTAACAAGGAAGCAGCGTAATGTGACCCAGAGTAAGGAACACATTGGAAGCCAATATGCACAATGATAACATGAAGAACAAAATCTAAAAATAAAGATACTATCAACACCTGTAATGAACAGCTTTGATTGCAGAGAACTAAGAAGTAAATATAACTTTCCCCCTGAGCAAGAGGTGAAACAATAGATTTGGAAAATAGCACTAACAGATGTGGTTTTTTGCACTTGGGATTACAAAGTACTAAAGGGGAAATAACTTGAGGGTAAAAATAAAAGGCAACAAAAATCCAAAGACAGGCTTGCCCTGGATCTCTCCCATTAACAGTACATGAGCAGTCCTTTTGCTATTTGACAGTATGTGGTTGCCCTAACACACCAAAGCCAAAATACTTGGCTCAAAAAAAAAAAAAAGTCAATTCTGCCTGAAAAAGTACAGTTATTTTTAGAGCCCTGTTTAATTTAAAAATAACTAGCGGCAAGAATCCAAGTCTCCAAAATGTGGCATCTTGTCCAAGCCACAGGGGATGTTTGGAGGACTTTTCAAATACCAAAACACATTACATTTCCCGCCGAAACTGTGAATTTAAAAAAAGCTGCCAGGAGAAACAAATATCCTATGTATTCCCAACTGGGAAATGTTTAACTGTTAAGCAGAAAATATTCTATCATCTGATACAGGGCCTAAAGATAAGTAGTAATTTTAATTTAAAAAATGGGTTGTCCATTAATACAGTTTCACTCAAATACCAATTGTTATAAACATTCAGTTGTAGGGGTAATTGTGAGATTGCCAGATTTGTTATACCAATGCTAAAATCTGAAAGATGACTCCAGAGGCGCCAATATAAGCTTAATTTGTCAGGTACCAGGTTTGGAACAGAGTCTGCACTAGCTTGGGGAAAGGAAACTCTCTTAAAAAATAAATGCCAATTCACAGATTTAAAATTACAACTGTCAGGGGTGGCTAGGTGGAGCAGTTAAACAGAGCACCCTGGAGTCAAAAGGGCCTGAGTTTAAATCTGGCCTGTGACCTTGGGCAAGTCACGTAACCCCAACTGCCCCTCCAAAAAGCAAAAAAAAAAAAAAAAAAAAAAAGATCCAACTGTCCTCTCTTCTACAATATGTACATTTACTCCACTTTTTAGCTGCCTATGATGTCATCCAATCAAGGATTCAACCCACGGACCAAATACAACATTTTACCTGATAAGTAAAACACCTTAATCCATTTTTTACAGCAAGCCAAGGGTCACCCTGATCTCCCTGGCAAGCAGTCACTAGTGCTAGATGTTTTCTTGAAAAAAACTCAGAGGGTTAGGACTCAAGCCCTCCAAATTATAGCTACAAATGTCATAACTTGTTACCATCCTGTGTCCAATACTCTCCAGGAAGGAGGCATATCTCCCACCAAAACACTGTGTCCCATAATAGAAGCCAACATTTATGCAACACTTTAGAGGTTTGCAAAGTATTTTTTTTAAACATTATCACTTTATATCCTCCTAAAAACCTGGAGATAATGCTATTATTATTCTTTTTTTTTTTTTTGCCTTAAATACAAGTAAGAAAACTTAAAGGGGCAGAGGTGAAGTCGACTTGTCCAGGGCTACACAGTAACTGTCTGAGGCTATATGTGACCTCAGTCTCCCTGACTTCCTAACCTGGTAGTAGTCTATTCGCTGTGCCACCTAAGTCTGTTAAGAGCAAAAACTGTTTCATTTTGTCTTTAAAACCCCAGTAACTAATGGTTTCTAGTACATAGCTGGCACATGATAAACCCTTCTTTAAAAAAAATAACTAATTTAATAATAATATTAATTTATTATTAATAATATTAATAATAATTTAATTTAAATAAACTAATTTTTAAAATGTTTCATAAATGTTTTTAAATTAAACAAGCTCATAGCATTTAAACCCAGACTTTCCCAATTCCAAATCCAGTACTCTGATCATCATGTCATAGTGCCTCTGATGGAGAGGTTACTGAACAGAAGCCATTGCACACAGATCCTCAGATAACAGAAAATAAACACAAAGCAACTTGATTCATTATTCCATGGGCTATAAATAGAACTATAGCTACCATTTCGCTAGTGCTAACTCTGTGTGTGTGTGTGAGAAAGAGAGAGAGAGAGAGAGAGAGAGAGAGAGAGAGAGAGAGAGAGAGATTATTAAGTCACTACTACCTGTCTGAGGCTAATTTTAACTCAGGTCTCAACTGCCTGATGCATGATCCACTTTGCCACCTTGCTAACCTAATTAAGGACAGTGTATTGGCACTGCGGATTGGCTCATTGTATATAGTACCCGTCCCTCTCTTTCCAAAGGATGCTCCCAAAGGCAGAAAGAGACCTATGGTATACATAGCTGTCAGGAGGACAGGAGAATGGGTTTGGGTGAATATACTTCTCCCATATTCACCAGGTCAGAGTGGAGCCACAAAGATAGATGTTCCTGCTGCACTGAAAATCTCAACGCTCAAGAACACAGAAATAAGTGAGAATAGACTGACCTACTTCTGTAATCTTCTCACACTCTTTTTTAAAGGCAGGGAAAACCCCTTGCAGATAAGCACACTCCCTAAATTACAGACCCTATAAACATGCCACCCTTCCCAAAAAAGGAAAATGGAAGAGTAGGGGAAGCTCTTCAAAGAAGGGAGAGAAGGAACCAGAGGGTTCAAAGGGCCTGCCTTTTTCTTCCATGCAGACAAGGAAAAACAAACCAAAAACCCCAAGTTTGGGAGGTGGTATTAAAACACATGGTAGGGGACAGAGTTAGGGAGAGGTTATCTGCCCTGTCAACTCTCCCAAGCCATCTCCATTGGACTGGCCACTGTCTCCTCTTCTCCCCACATCTTGACTCCTTGTTGAAGCATTTCAATTCTATGCTGTCCTCTCTTGAATCCCTAGTCCCTTATCATATCACCCATTACACCCGGCCAAGTCTCAGCTTTGGATCACTCCTATTTTTGGTTGCCTCGGTGCCAGTACATGTGCTTTTGAACAAAGGCAGAGAAAATGACACAAGTCTTTTGACTGGAACCACTACAAATTTATGTTATGTAACCTCAACTGGGTCCTCACCACTGCCCAGCAATTCTAGTGTACCTCCCTTATTAACTCACTTACAGAGGCTCTTTCAAACCTTGTCATCCCTTCTCAAATGATCCTACTGCAGCCCCTTTTCCCACTCTCTCAGATGAGAACAATGTCTCATAATTTAAAGAAAAAATTGTGGCCATTCCCCTAAGAGTTCTCTCTTTATCTCCCATCACTCAGGTGCCTTCAGTAACATTCTCCTCCTATATCTCATATGATGAAGTGATCTTACTAAGGTTAATCCCCCTCTACTTGTTCAGATAATCCATCCCTTCTCCACCAACACTGCCCCCTCTGTCATTGCCATTCTTTCACTTAATTTTTAATTAACTCCCTGTCTACTGGCTAATTTCCAACTGCCTACAAACATGCCCAAGTCTCCCCCATCCTCAAAAAACCCTCACTGGATCCTTCCACCCCCATGGGATGATAACTGAATATTGTCCAGACAGTCTACAATACATGCTGCCGTTAGGTGGGGCAATGTATATGATGCAGGACCTGGAGTTAGGAAGACTCATCTTCCTGAGTTCAAATCTGGCCTCAGACACTAAAGAGCTATGTGGCCCTAGGCAAGTCACTTAACTTTGTTTCCCTCAGCTTTCTCTTCTGTAAAATGAGCAACTAGAGAAGGAAATGGCAAACCATCTGAACATCTCTGCCAAGAAAACCCCAAATAGTGTCAACAAAGAGTAAAATATGACTAAATGAGAATACATACTTCCATTTTCCCTCCTCTCATTCTCTTCTTAACTGCTTAGAACTTATCTTTCAACCACATCATCCACTGAAACTGCTCCCTCCAAAGTTACCAATGATCTTAGTTGCCATTTACAATAACATTGTCTCCATCTTCACTCTCCTTGACCTCTCTGCAGTCTGACACTGTTGATCACTGTCCTCTTCAATACTCTGTTCTCTCTAGGTTTTGAGGACAACACTCACCTGTGCTTCTCCTCCAAATGATCTGACTGCTCCTTCTGTCTCCTTTGCTGGATCCTCCTCCAGATCTAACCATAGGTGTCCCTCAGGGCTCTGTCTTGGCTCCTCTTCTCTTCTCCCTCTAAACTACTTCACTTGGTGATCACATCCGCTCCTATGGGCTTAATTACCATCTGACAGTCCTGAAATTGAACTATCCTGCTCCAAATTTTCTGCTGAGGTTCAATGCTGTGTATCCAACTACCTTTCAGACATCTCAAATTTGAGGTCTAGAAGATATCTCAAACTGAACTCCTGATGTTTCCTGCTAAACCCTCTTCCTACTCTGCCTCCTCCATTACTGCAGAGGGCAACACTACCCTCTTAGTCCCTCAGGCTCTCAACCTAGGGAGGCATCCTGGACTCCTTAGTATCTTTCAACCCCCACACACAAGCTGATGCCAAGACCTGTAGATTTCACCTCTTCAGCATCTCTCAAGCATGCCCTCCCCTTCTTTCCTCAGACACTGTCACCCCACTAATGCAGAGCCTCATCACCTCATGCCTAGATTACTGTCATAGCCTGTGGGTGGATCTACCTGCCTCAAATCTCTCCACATTCCATTCCATCCTTCCATTCAGCTGCCAAGGTGATTTTCCTAAAGTACAGGTCTGATCATGTCACTCCCCTCCTCAATAGACACCAGTGGCTCCCTATAGCCTGCAGGATCAAATTCAAAATGCACTCTTTGGCATTTAAAGTCTTTCATAAGTTTGCCCTCTCACATCTCTCCTGACAAACACTTCAATCCAGTGACAATGGCCTCCTGGCTATTCCACAAACAAGATTCACCATATTTCTTCATTCCAGGCATTCTCTTTGGTTTTCCATGCCTATCCAATATTCTCCCTCATCCACTCCAACTACTGACCTCCCTGGCTTCCTTTTATCCAAACTAAAATCTGGGCAGCTAGATGGCACAGTGTATAGAAAGCCGGCCCTGGAGTCAGGAGGACCTGCGTTCAAATCTAGCCTCAGACATCTTCTACTAGCTGTTTGACCCTAGGCAAGTCATCTAAGCCTTTCTGCCTTGTTTCCTCCCCTGTAAAATAAATTGGAGAAGGAAATAGCAAAACACTCCAGAATCTTTGCCAAGAAAACTCCAAATAAGGTCAGAGTCAGGTCCAAATGGGAGGAAAAAAAAACTGAACAAAAATCCAACCTTCGAAAGGGAGCTTTCCCCAACCTGATCCATCCTAATTCTACTGTCTTGTTTTTAATTATTCCCTATTCATCTTGCATGGCTTGCTTTGTATGTATTTCTTTACATGTTGTCTCCCTACTGGACTCCTTTTCCCTCTTTCTGTATCCCAACACAATGATGACCATATAGTAAGTGTTTAATAAAAGTTTCCCGATTAACTGATCTGACTTATTTATACTATCAATGTAAGGCCACAAAAAGCTCTAATGTTGACAGGCTTAGAGGTTACTAGGTTACTATACAGACAGACAGGAAACATAGGATGTAGTGTGAACTTCCAATAAACACCCTAAATAAAGACACATCTAAGCGGGTAACCAAAGAGTTGCCCTAGAAAAGCTGAGGGTAGGGCCCAAGAGGATGTTTACAGATCTGAGACTATGAAATACCATCTGTCTGGTTAATTGCAATGCTCAAATTTTAAGCTGGATCTGGTAGCTGAACATGTGCATAAATCCCCAAAGAAAGGCTGTAATTACTTACACTCAAACAGTCCCCTAACTCAGACTGTGTGGAGAACACTATGATCCACCCCCTTCTTTTTCCTCCTATGTATAAGTAGCTCTAAAAAGGTATCCAACCATTGGGAAAAAAAAAAATAGGCAGAATATGTAAAATCTCAGTGATAATCATTGGGTCTGCATCTAGAATACACATTAGATTATCAAATCCTTCAGTGGAAACAGCATCATAGCTCCAGCATTTAGCGCAATACTCTGAACACATGGGGACTTATTAGTAACAGTGATAGAATGTGTCCCTCGACAATTCAAAAAATATTGCTATAACATTCCAAATTTAAATAATTAGTACAATTAAAAAGCTTACAGGTAATCTAGTCCATTGGAGGCAGCTAGGCGTCTCAGTCCTGGAGTCAAGAAGACCTGAGTTCAAATCCAGTTTCCGATACTTACTAGCTGCGTGACCCTGGGCAAGACACTTAACCTCTGGTTGCTTTAATCCACTGGAGAAGGAAATGGTGCACCATTCCTGTATCTTTTTTCAAGAAAACTCCATGTGGGTCCAACAACAATCTAGTCCACTACCTTCTGTCAAAGATGAGGAAACTGAGGATTAAAGAAACTGAATGAACTTGCCAAGTCACACAGGTAGCACGGTAGCTGGGCCTGAGTTCACAGACACAGCAATGCTGTCTAATCTAATTCTGAGGAGCTGGGATGATTGGCAGGGTCTATCAGGAATTAGACAGAACACTAGGAAGAACCCTACAATGAAATGTTTGTTCTCTGCCATTTTTATACGGCCTACCCCTACCTTATGACCTACTACAGGTGTTCTTCCCCACTGCCTCAAGACACCCAGAAACATTTAGCTGGACAATCACAGCATCTTTGCAATATATGTCTGAGCTTTGTTTTGCTTTGAAACAATCAATGAGTATGGTTTAAAACAATTTCAACGACATAAAAAAACTTACTGGAGGACCGGCAGGATCACTTCCTGGGCAGAACACATCGTGGATACACAGAGGATAACCTCTGGTCTATTTCTCTTTCCTCAAGGTGAGCTCAGGGAGGACAGAGAGCCCACAAGGGTTCTGAACAGGATACTTTGGATATTCTGAACAGGAGCAAGCCAGCAGGTGGTGTACTCCTCAAAGAAATCACTGCTGAATAGGTTCGTTTATGTCAGACTCTTCATGACCCCATTTCGGCTTTTCTTGGGAAATAAATGGGAGTGGCTTGACATTTCCTTCTCCAGCTCATTTTATAGATGAGGAAACCAGGGCCAATAGGGTGAAGTGACTTGCCCAAAGCCACACATTTATTAGATGTCTAAGGCCTGAACTGAGCTCAGGTCGTCCTGAGGCCACTGGTCCAGGGCCCATGCTCTATCCTTTGTGCCACAGAGCTGCACCCCAAAGGAAAAGCCAGCAGTAAACATATGAAAGACCTTCCAAGTACAGTTGCTTCTGTCCTTAGGAAGGACATGCTAAGTATTGGGTGATACTGACAAAACCACAAGGACTTGGTGGCAACACCGTCCAACAGCATTGACCAGCCACTGTTTGGACACTTGCTTTCTCCATGGCAGCTGGCAGTGCTGCCTGCTTATCTATTTACGGCCTTTGTAAAAGCAATCCCCTCTCCAAACCCATAGAACACTACTGGAAATTAATATGGAGAGCCTCTATAAAGTAATCATGGTTTTTTGGGGGGAACCAATGTGAGATTATTTCAACAAGTTATTTGGGGGGTTTTCCTTCCCTTTAAAATTTATTGTAAGAGCTAGCTCTTAGAGAAGAGCTGGAGTGAGAACAGTGGGAAATCCCTAAGACCAGGCTCCCTCCAATGACAGGCCAAAGTTCTCATTCCACTTCCCCTACTCAGTAAACTCTCCTTCTGGAAAATCCACACAATCAAGATCCTTGTGAACTACCCTCTGCAGCCCCAGAGCACGCCCCCAGCAGCACCCTCACTTCCCCAAAGCTTTCAGTGTATGCATCCCTCAGTATCCACTGCCTCTCCCTGAAAACACCCAAACCACTCAACTCTTTATAGACCTGCTCACTGCCTATGACTACACAATGTAGAGTTGGACTGGTTCACCTGCGGGTAGACAAGGATGAGAGGAGAGAGCAAGGGGTCGCCTGGGAGAGGACTGAAGGGTAGGTGTGGATGAAGAGTCAAGAAGCAGAAAGATGGGAATATGTTGGACAGAATTCCCCTGACTCATTCTGGGGATAACTGTCATTGAGAATTCATGAAGGCTGTGGTTACTGTAAAGACACTATCTTCCCCCAGATGGAGGGGAAACACCTCCTGGTGTGGATTTGCTCAGTAAGGCTCCAAAGAGCAGAACTAGGGCAAGAGGGTGAGGGGAGGAGTTACTGGGAGATAAGTTTCCATCCTGGGCAATGCTACTATACTTCCCTTATGAATTCACTCTCCACAGAGACCATTCCATATCTTGTCAGCCCTCCTTTTTCACACCCCACCTTCTCAAGTGAAAATCCTGGCGGCACCTCTTCCCCATCCCACTATCTATGACTTATATGCCTTTTGCTACTTACCTATATCTCCTCCTTCACTGTCTGTCTCATTTGAAGAGGTGGTTTTATTCTTTACCAAGGCTAAGGCCTCTGCCACCAAAAGTGATCCCGTTCCATTTCATCTCCTCCACCAGAACGCCGCCTCTGCCATCCATCCCTATTCTATCACTTATTTTCAGTCTCTAGCTGGTTACTGGCTCCATCTCTAGGGTCTCCAAAAATGCTCATCCTGCCAATCCTCAAAAAACTCACTTCATGCTTTCACCCTCACTACTGCCCTTTGTGGCAAAACTCCTTGAGAAGACCATTTAAAACAGATATCAAGACTTACTCTCCTCTCACTGCTCTCTTCACCCTGACAATCTTGACTTCTATCATTCACTGAAACAGCTCTCTCCAGAGTTACCAGTGCTGTCCCAATTGCCAGAATCAATGGCCTTTTCTCAAGCTGCATCTTTCCTGACCTCTTCAAAGCCTAAGACACTAATGACCGCCCTTCTATTCCTCGATCCTCTTCTCTAGGGGATTTTAGGCCCCACTCTCCCCTTAACCCTCTGGGTGCTCCTTCTAAGACAGTTCACCACCATTCACTGGGGGTATTCCACAGACCACAGGTAGGTAAACTGGGCCCTCTTCTCTTCTGCCTTGGTGCTATGTCACTTGGGGATCTCAGCAGCTCCCATGGATTTAATTATCATCTCTATCTGATGACTTGAAAATCTACCTCTCCAGCCTTCTCCTAACCTCCACTCTCCTGTCTCCCTCCAACTACCTTCTAGACATCTCAAACTGTATACTCAGTAGACATCTTAAACTCAACAGGAGCAAAACCCAAATCCTTTCCTCATTCCAGAACTTACTTGTTTCTGTCCAGAGCACAACCAACCCCCAGATCCCAAGGCTCACAACCTAGGAATCATCCCTGAATTTTGCTCTAGCTCACATCCCCTCCCCTCACCCTTTGCCCAAACTGCTGCCACAAGGCCTATCAAGTTCACCTTTGCACCTTCACAAGTCTTGAATACACCTCTTCTCTTGTAGTAAACTGCCACTACCATAGTGCAGGCCCTTATCACCTCCCACCCCAATCACTATAATAGGCTACAGGTGGGTCTGCCTGCCTCAAGTCTCTCCCCACTCCATTCCATCCTCCATTCAGCTGGCAAACTAATTTCCCTAAAATGCTGGTCTATGTAACTTCCCCACTCAATATACTTCAATGGCTCCCAATTTGCCTCTAGGATCAAATACAAAATGCTGTTTGGCATTCATCAAAGCCATTCATGACCTAGCCTCTTCCTACCTTTGCAATTTTCTTCCACACACCTTACTCACCAATCCAGGGACCTCTGCTTATACCTTATACCCACCTCTACCCTATCCCTCTATGTTCTCTGAACCAATGACACTGGGCTCCTGGCTATTCTATGAATCCCTGAGCTCTGGCCATTTTCTTGGGCTATCCTCCATGACTGGATCCCAATACTTTGGGAAGACTTTCCCAATCCCTTTTAATTCTAGGGCCTTCTCTTCACTAATTATTTCTCATTTATTGTGTGTGTGTGTGTGTGTGTGTGTGTGTGTGTGTGTGTGTGTAGTAGTAGTAGTAGTAGTTTCATCATTTGGTCTCTGAGCTCTTTGGAAGCAGAGATTCTCTTGTCTTTCTTTTCAGCCCCAATGCTGAATATACTGCCTGGCAAACAATAGGTATTTAATAAATGCTTATTGACCAAGTGACTAAAAATGTAAGTTAAAAACAAGATATAAATAAAAATTGTATTTTAAAAATCAAACTTTTTTTAGTATTTCATGTATACAGCACTTTAGAAAAATGTAAGTAAAGGGATAAGAGTTGAAGTTTATTGTGTCCTCTGCCACCAAAAAAATCCTGTAAAACAAAAAACACCACATATAACTTCCAAATCAATATAGTAACTTACTGTGTATTCTGCATGCTTCTTCCCATACCATTTCATCCATTTTCTGAATTCTCTGTCCATTGTCTAAAATTAGAGAAAAAGAACCATTCAATATAAAATACTGCATTCCCAGGAAAATTAGGCTATAAAAAATTTTAACTGCTCCCACCCCATTAAAAAGAATCAGACTAAGATCAATTCTTTCCACTTTAAAAGGCTTAGCCATAGCAAAGGACTTGTTGATCACAATGACATGCATCTTATATACTTAGTAGCAAGTCTCTATGATGACCAATTCAGAAAAGGACCCAGAAATACACACACACTCTCACTCAACCCTTCAGTTAGCAATTTCTTCACAAGGCACTGTTTGAGGCTATGACAACAAAGATGGTATCCTAAGAAATCTCTTCCTTCCACTCACTGCCATTTCATCTATCTGTGCCCAAGACTAAGTCCCTCAAGACCTCAAGTGCTTTGTTTCCACATCCATATCCCCAGCACCTAACACAGACACTGCCTCCACATTCCTACCTAACTTCCCAGTGTCACCACCAATCTCTTTATCGCCATATCCTGGGTGTTTTCCTAGACCTCACTTTTCTTTTAACTCCCTAAAGCATGACACTTGCAGAGAATCCCTTCTTCCTCCCAGATACTTTTGCTCTTCCCTGGTTTATTCAAGAAACTGTTCTATTATGATTCTGCTATTAGGAAGCTGTCCTTGACTGTCACTCTTGCTCACCTGACTCAATCCCAACCAATCAGCTGGCATTTAAACCTGGCTCAAGCCTAGCTTTCCAAATTGCTCACTCCCCTTCATACACTATAACAAAACCAAACAAAATAGCTTCCTTGCTCCTCTTCCTCAGGAAGTATCACTTCTGTCTCCTCTCTCCAAGTGTTTGCCATGCTCTCTCTCTCTCTACCTTTGCTTCTTGGACTGGGCTTTGAAGGGAAGGAGTAGGGGTTCCAAGTGCCACCACCAAAATGACACTATTATATCTGTATCACCTAGCACAATGACTGGCACTTAACAAACACTACACTGTTAATCGAACGCTGATGGACTGCTATGCAGTTCCTTGCTGATGGACTGCTATGCAGTTCCTTTGTTCTTAGGTCCAGACCCATGAATTCATAGGTACTGGAAGAGAGCTATCTACCTCCATTGTATCTTAAAGCTAAGGGCACTAAGAGGTTCAGTGACTTGCCCAATGTCACCCAGCAAGTAATGTCAGACTTTACAGGGCAACTCAAGCAAGCTATGAACCCAGATCTCTACCCACTATGTCTCACTGTTAATAAACCACTTGTAAGCACTGACTGAACCTAGAAACCATCCTTTATCCCAGAACTTTCAATTTGCTTTCTCAACAAACCTTTTAGGAGAGCTCTTAACCAAAGCAGTATGAATCTTTCTTCTTTTTATATACTGGGGTAGCCCCAAGGACTTCAAAATTAAGTGCTTAGAGTATAGTCAAGTCCAAGAAATCTATGGTTAAAGCTGACAAATGTACTATTGACAACAGTAAAAAAAAAAAAAAAAAAACAAGTGAAGTTCTTCAAGACAACAGCAAGTCAGAAAGGAGGAGAAATTAAAAGTTTTATAAAAAAACTTATTCAAGTGTCTGACACCTGATTCCATGGATAATAACCCATCCATGGAGTTTCTTGGCAAAGATACTAGAGTTATTTGTCATTTCCTTCTCCGGTGGATTAAGGCAAACAGAGGTTAAGTGATTTGCCCAAAGTCACACACCGCAATCAGGTATTCCTGACTCCAGGCCCAAAGCTCTAACCACTGAGCCATCTAACTGCCTAGAATCAGAACTACCAGAGCTAATCCAGCCATCTTGGTTTGCCTTACCCATTTACACTGGTTACCAGGCAGAATAATGAGAATGAGGTTCAGGGCAGTTTTCTAACTGGATCAATCACAAGCAGTTAAAACTTCAGAACAGCAGATTACCCTGTCAGCCACAAAGTAAAACAAAGATGATAAGCCCACCACAGATTTATAGTACAGAAGGGATGCTCCTCACCTCAGCATACTTAGCTGGGATGTCTGCTTTCTCCACACCATAGTGATGTTTGCAGTTTGTGGCTGCAGCCACTTGCAAAACCACCTGCCCCACTCCTTTAAAGAGAGAAAAATTAGTAAGACAACATTAAGCTGCATAAGTGAGGAAAATCTACTTGGGGAGGAGGTCAGAGGAGACCTTCCATAATTGCTCTAACTTATCAGAGAGGTAAGAACAATGGAAGAAATATGATCAAACTGAAACCCTGTGGAAGATAAAAACACATTTAGCAGAATCTGATGAAGGAATCTGATGAAGACTAAAGCTAAACTGCCACTGATTTGAAAATGAATAATTTTCATAATTCAAAAATGTTTCTTAAATAAAGAATAACTTAACTGGAAGAATATGCTCAGTGCTCATGACTAGGCTGTGCCAATATAATAAAAACTACGGTACCTAAGTTAATTCACAGACTTAGTGCTACACCAAAATGTTAAACATATACTCCAAAGAGCTAGACAAAAAAAAATTTCACTGAGGAAAAAAAGATTTCGATTCTCAAGAGAAATAATGGAAAAGGCAGGAATACGCACTTTCAGTCTTCAAGATATATTAAACAGAAATCATTAAACCATTTGTACAATGAAACAGAGTAGACAAGAAAAGATCAGAAACAACTGTAGTAAGTACCTCAGTGTCAAATAAACTGAAAACATAAATTACCAGTGAAAATAATTCCCTATTTGACAACAGCTTCTTTTCAGGAGAGTTGGAAACAAGCAGGGCAGAGATGAGGACAGGCAGCGTGAGGGCTGGACCCATGGTTTAGGCTATATTCCGTAACAGTCAAAATGAATATGCTACTGAATCACAAAAGACCATACCATTTTTAAAAATGCAAGCATGTTCAAGGTGTGAATTATTCAAGAAAGAGAGGCAATTACGAAAGAAAAATAGCCAAGTTTTATTTCATAATATTGAAAAGCTTTTGCACAAACAGAAGTAATGTATACAGGAAAAATAGAAGTCATCAACTAAGGGGAAAAGATTCTTTATCTCAAATATCTCTGTAAATGGCCTGAAATCTAATTCAGGAAGCCCAGCATAAAGACACATGCAGGTATTTCTCTATCATTTGGCTAAAGACATAGATGCTATGCTTATTAAAACTGAATGGGAAACAAAGCTAGGAAGACTTGCTAGCAAGTGGATGACAAAGTTGGACCCACACAAATATGAGCAATTGGACCAATTTCCATTCTATAAAAGACAGACATCTGGCTGAAATGCCACTCCCCAATGAGGAAGGGGGCAAAGGACAAGAACAATAAACAAGGAAGAACCCTCCAAATTACTAGTAGAGAATATAAATCAAAATAACCCTAAGGGTTCACACCATCCAGGAAACTGAACTGGTAAAGATGGCAAAAGTTTGGACCACAGTGCTGAAGAAACCATGTGCCTGCAAAGGCAGGCAAACTAACAAATAAGTCTATGAAACTGAGTTGGTCCAAACAAGTGGGAAGCAACTTGTGAATGTGTTACAAAGTGTCCATCCCCAGAGACTCCACTGGGAGGCATATATTCCAAGGGGACTGCTGACAAGAAAGGCTCAAGATGCACTAAAATGTCCACAGCAGTACTTGCCAAGGCAGCAAAGAACTGGAAATCAATTATGTGCTCGGGGATGAAGGAATAATTTAATAATGTCTATAATTAATAATATTATCATATATTGTATATATATAATTTTAATGATATTTTTTAATATTTATAATATTATATAATATTTTAATAATATAATAAAGTATATAATGGTATATAAAGTGACAGACTACTTTATGTTTAACTGGGTGAAGTTTGATGAGGGATGATTCTCTGTGAGTGGGGAAAGGGGTGAAAATGCCAGGTGAAAAGTCAAGCAATGTAAAAACAAAAACTAAAAGCTACAATCTTTAAAAAAAAAAAACTTAACCTTATACTTTTTGTGGGAACAAAGGTAAAAAAATAAAGTAAATGCTGATAGACTGGGGGTATAGCTAAACAAATTATGGTAGAAGAGAATAATGGAAAATTGCTGTGCTATAAGAAACAATGAATGATGAATACAAAGCAGCATGAGGAATTTTACATGAAATGATGCAGAATTAAGGAAGCAGAGTCAAGAATATACAGTGTATATTCAAGTCAAGTATACACAAGTGACAAGTGACATATATGTCAAGTATATACAGTGAAGAGATACATAGAAAGAATAGCATAATAAAAACTGAATGCTGAGAAATTCAAGTGGCCCCCAAGAAGAACCATGAGAAGGATCCTTCCCCCCTTCTACTAATTTGAAGAGACTTGGAGCCCACAGCTTTCAGATACTTCATATAATTTTTCTGATCTACAACAAGCTTTTGTGGTGTTGACTTTGCTGGGTATTTTGTCTTTTTAAATTCTTTATTATAAGGAATATACACTATAAGGAAGTTGAAGTGAAGGAACACAGTGGAAAATATAGGTCATGAAAACCAAAATTTAATTATATATACTTTTTGAAAGTTTAGACTCCTATATAGAAGCAATTGCCACATAGGCCTGACCCTGAAGGAGAGTTGGGAAGAGAGAGAAGGAGGAATCATTAAGTTGAAAGACATAGTTGGTAAATTTCCGTTCCTAAAAATGATGCTCCCAAAGTTTAAATCCTATGAAAATATTTCATTTTGTTGCATAAATAAACAAGGCAAGTGTCAGCATACCTATTGATTTCTTTCTTCTTCTGGTATGCTGCTGTCTAGAGTTCTTATTCAGAGCTGCTGAGGCTGGGTTAGACATCACTGAGCCTCATTTGATAGATAGAAAAACTGAAATCCTGATTAGGGGGTCATCTCCAAAGTCCCAGAGGTAGTTATTGGCAGAGTTGGGACTACATGGAGTTAAAGGTTCTGCCTTCACAACAGCATTACACAGTAATTTCAGCCAACTCCTTCTGTATGTGCTGTGTATGGAGAACTGCTTCTCTGCCCATTTTATTAATGCTATTCCAATGCATTAGTGCATTTACAAGAAGTAAAATCTTCGGAGAAAATACCAAAATAGTTCAGTCTCGCATCACACTCTGGCACAGAGTGTCCAAGAGGGAAAATTATTATAGTAATACGCAGAGGCTTATTTCAAAAAAGAATTTGGCTTGTGAGCATAAGGAGAAACCTGGCATGAATTCTTTTAGAATATTCTTGAGATATAATTCAGATAAGATATGTGAGGAGCAGCCAACTTTCGTCTTTGACCCAATAACTTTTTTTAAATGAACTAATAACATATGGGTTATAAAACCTCAGTAACCTTGCATATTGAAGCCATTAACAAATATTTCAGCTTTCTAATATATTTTGATCTGATGCATGACAGTCGATGCCTTCCCTTTCCTTAAAAATTCCACAATCTAAATCTAAATGAGTTTCAGACACAATTCTGATTCATGGTTAATAGTAACCTTAAAAGGTACTTCTATAGAAACACAAAAAGTTCAGAGGCCAACTGAGGGGCAGAGGTGTTAAAATGAAGAGAACAGACTGGGGGGCCCTTAGATCTCTGTGTTTCTCTGACAGCCTTGAGAGTGTCCAAAATTTTCTACCCTGATCTGGTAAACTACATTCTGCCTACCTAGAACTGCCCCCTTCATTATTCAATTGGTTTTAGATGACTTTTATCTTCAGTTCTTAAACTATGGTGTGATGATCTTGGCCTATAACAGCTACAATGTTCCACCCCAGAAATGACCACATGATGGAAGAACCATCCTTGTACATGTGTATGAAAAAAAATAGTATCTCTCAGGCTCAGTTTCCTCATTTGTAAAATGAGGGAGGCTGGACTGGAAGGCCCAGCCATAAACCAAGCCAATCAAGAGGGAGTACAGAGTGGGGAAGATGAGGGGAGGTCACTAAGAAATAAGGAGCATCAATAAGACTTTTTTTAAAGCAACAGAATGAAACACTATAAAGAGGCAGCAACGAGAAAGAAAAAGAACACTGACGTTTGAGTCAGAACCTTAGCTCAGGTAAGTCAACTCCTCTGGGCCTCAGTGTCTTCATTTGTAATTAAAAGATTTCTTGAGTCCTTTGGAACTCTAAAACCTATAATCCACATGATAATTTATTCTTATTTATCCTCCTATCATCCTTAACATCTCCAAACAAAGGCAAGTGTTAGTAATTACAACCAAATGAGAGCTTATCTCATCCAAATATTCAGATATTTCAATGTACATTTTCATTTCAGAATATGAAATTCATTTCAGAATATGAAAACAAAAAGTTAGTACACTAAGTATGACTGATCTATACTGACAAATTAGAAATGTTTCTGTGATCATCTAGGAGGTTTTCATTTAAAATACATGCCAAAAAAGGAAATTAATTGGGGATAGGCTAGACATTTTCACTGCCTCAAAAAGTGCTGGGAGGTTATGCCTTTAAAAAGTATTACTTTAAGGGGTGTCTAGGTGTCACAGTGAGTAAAGTGGCAGCCCTGGAGTCAGGAGGAGTTTGGTTCTGGCTTCAGACACTTAACACCCACACATATTAAAAAAAAAAAAAACCTAGCCCTGTAACCTGGGGCAAGTTACTTAACCCCCACTGCCCTCCAAAAGGAAAAAAAAAATTATTACTCTAAAGAATGGTAAAACAGTAAAAGTATCTTTATGGCTATTATTTTAAGCAACGTCTTCACTAGATTATGTCACATACAGGAAAGGTCTAAGGAAAGGTCAACAGGAAAGGTCTAAGGAAAAATAAAACTAATCCCTCCACTACTGCATAAGTTCCATTAAAATGAATTTCTAAGCATTGCCTTTATTTACAATGAAGGTTACATCCATCTACACTTGCTCTATCCTAACTTGCATCAAGGAAAAGCAAACCTCTGCATGGGGATCCATCTGCATTTTGCTCAAGGACAATTACTGGGGGAGAGGTGCAAGCCCTACCCATGTCCAAAATAGTTTTAGGTTAAATCTCAGGGACCTCTCAAAACTTCAACTGTTCTAAAAAGTTGTAATTTTAAAACAAGGAAAAGAAATTCTAGATAAAAGTCTAGAAGTTAAGGTTACTAGTGAAGAAGTAGCTAACCATCCAGTAACACCAAGAAGACTTTGTATTGCCAACACCTGGCACAGTACATGGGACATGTCTGCTGAGGAACCCGAGCAAAACCAACACTTTCTCAAATGGAACTTCCTTTTGCCCTGTCAGCCCCTGCCCTTGGCTTCTATGGTCAGTGGGGTGGCTGGCTGGATAATGGATTTAACATGGGGGACAAAATCAATGCTGTGTCAGCTTAGTCTGCTCATCCTACTAGCATCTCAGGGCTCCCATCATGCTTTACTAGCCCATGAAGCTTCTCCCCTTGGAAGAATTAGTCTGCAATATCCCACAAATTTTGGTTAACATGGAATCACCAAACATTTGCTGACATATACTCACCACTGCCCAAATCAACAAACAAATCATCCTCTGTCATTTTAATCTCATCAATCATTTGGGCAACTAAGTCAAATGAAGTTTCTCCATACACCTCTGGAGAAAAGGGTTCATAGTTGTTGAGTTTCTCTGGATCTGTGACTGAGTGGTTATATACTTGCTGCAAGATATGTCGAAGAAGCCCATTGGATGGACGAGTGTTCAATTTCATAGGCTGGGTGGTTCCTTTCCACTAAAATGAATTGGAGGGAAGGAATAATAAAAAAAAGACAAAACATTGAGTCAAGTCATAAGTAATAATTCACATTCAAATCCTTTCTTCCTAAAGGTACAAATTGGACACTTTAATATCCCTAGAATGAGATATGTGGAAAAACACTCAAATTTGAATTATAAACTGAAAACCAATACAGGCACCTAAAAACACTACAGCAGAATCAGTCATAAATGACTGGAAATCCCTCAGAAAACCTCCTTTACTCCATGTCTTGTGGACTACTAAAACCTATCTAAGCACTGCCCCATCTAGGGAAGGAAGGGACCTTGGAGGCCTTGCAGTCCAATACACACTTATTTTAAAGATAAGGAACTGAGGCCCAGAGGGATTAAGTAATGTGTCTAAGGTCCTCTAGAGCAGTGGAAGCAGTGAGACCACCCACAGAAGGCCTTGGACTCCTAATTCAGCATTGTGCCATATTATATTCCATTCCAAACAAACTAAGATGATAGGAATGAGAGCTAAAAGGGGACTGGGACACTATGTAGTCTAACACCTCCTATGTGTCTTACAAAAAAGGAAAATGCGGCCCTGAAAAGGCAAAAGAACTGCCCACATAAGTAATAAGGACTTGAATTTAAAGCAAGGTTGAAATTCAAAGTCACTATTTTTTCTACTGTACCACACACAACTTTAATCATAGTCACTTAATTTATCCATGTTTCAGATTTCATAACATGAGGAATGGCAGTGACCCTGGATTTTTTTTTTTTTTACTACCGTGTTTCCCCGATAATAAGACACTGTCTTATTATTTTTTTGGACAGAAAAACACCAGAGGGCTTATTTTCAGGGGAGGGCTTATTTTAATGAACATTGATAGCAATTTTAATAAACAGGTAAATGTGAACAAAAAAATGTACCATTATTCAATAATGAATTCAATAAAGAACAGGATGACGCGCTCACTGCTGCAGCTCTGATTGGATGCAGC
>NW_027185593.1:3643957-3680810 GCF_028583685.1 Petaurus breviceps papuanus | reverse complement strand
TATTTTTTTTTTGGACAGAAAAACACCAGAGGGCTTATTTTCAGGGGAGGGCTTATTTTAATGAACATTGACAGCAATTTTAATAAACAGGTAAATGTGAACAAAAAAATGTACCTTTATTCAATAATGAATTCAATAAAGAACAGGATGACGCACTCACTGCTGTAGCTCTGATTGGATGCAGCTCGGAGCGCGGCGTGCGCTCCGCAGGGGAGGGGGGACAGTGCATACAGAGGGTACTGTAATGTAGCGTGTACTACACTACAGTACTTCACTACAGTAGCAATCTCAATAGGGCTTATTTTAGAGGAATCTTACACAGTAAGGGGAGGGCTTATTTTCGGGATAGGTCTTACTATCGGGGAAACACGGTAGTATACTACCAAATGGCATGCTTTAGCAAGTCTTTCAAAGATATTATTTAAAGACAAGACAAACTAGGAAAACATGCAAGATTGATTACCAGGTTATGAATTCATCAATAGTTGCAATTTCTGACAATTTTTTTTAAGTTGCTTCTATTCCTGACCCTCTCCCCACTCACCCCCCCCCATTTCAGACTATTTTTCTAATTGATCCTTGATATATCAACTTTAAAATTCAGCTACTCTACCATCACCAGTAATGTCAAGTATTTTATGATAGTATTGGCACCATCTAGGACAAGGGACTCCAGTGCATCCTCCAAGGCTCCATTCTGGACCCTCTATCACCTGGCAATTTTATCATTTCAATTATCACCTTTAGGAATATAATTCACAGATCTGTTTATCTAACCCTAGTCTCTAATCATACCAATGATCTATGATTTCAAAACAGATGTCCTGGGAGCATCAAATTATATTAATTATCTTTCACCCCATTTCTTCCCAACAACTTATTGTTCTTCAGTGCCTCCATCCCAAAACCAGTCCCAAGCTCCAACTGTTCACTTTATCCAATCCAACACTTCTCATCTTTACAGTATCTCTTCCATGCCCCTTCTCTCTGCTCTCACAGCCACCAACACTATTTCAGACCCCTGCTATTTGTCACTGTCACTATACTGATAGTCTGATTGTTCTTCCTCTCAAGTCTCTCTCTCCTCCAATCCAATCTCCCACCAGCTGTCACAGGGATTTCTCATTTCACCCCTTCACTGAGTAAGTTGCAGGAGCTCCCTATCACCCTCAGGTTCAAAGTTCTTCACAGCCCAGCCCCTTCCTAGTCTTCCAGTTTTCTTACACTTTTACTGCCCACTCCATTCTAACTACCTGCTGAACTTCCACACAAAGATTCAAAACAGCTCCGAATCTTTTGGTATTCCCAGCTTTTAGAAAGGCCTTTCTTCAATGACTGCCCCTTCACTGTCTTACATTTATAGTAATCTATATGAAATTAAAAGGATGGCAAGACACAACAGTAGTAAAAACAATACTCATCTAGAAGGAGCTTTCCTCTCAGCAACAATACTTGCATTAAAAAATCTTATTCTAGGGCAGCTAGGCTGCCCAGTGAATAGAGCACCAACCCTGAAGTGAGGAGGACCAGAGAACAAAGTGATTTGCTCATAGGATCCCAGACAGCTTCAGCTAATAAGGTCTCTAGACTCTAAGTCTAATGTTCTTCCTATTCGAAGTATTGGAATACTTCATTATGTATCACTTATGCAAATAAGCAAACCCTTAGTTCAGAAAGATGGCTCCAACACATGCTATCCCAAACAGATACAATAGCTAGAAGCATTTACAAGGACTCGTGAAGAAACTAGTTTTCTTTAGCATTTTCCAGGAGGCAGTCACGAGTGTGGCTGTAATGTCCAACTCTGACATCAATGACTGGGAGAATCCATCACTCCCATTTCAACTCTAGGAGCCTTGCTTTCATCAGATGAAAAACAGAGACTAGTTATGCTCCCCATGTTATAAGGGTGAGATAGGTGCCTAAAGACCTGGTGGCTAAATTTTACTTCTATTAGGGGAGAGAATTTAATTATCCCCAAGAGTAGATGATTAAGAGATGATTACAGTCCACACCACCATTATCTATCCCAGAATGAATAAAAGTGAGGAAATGGTGATAAGAGCAAATTAGGAAGGCATCTCAATACAGGTAAACCTGAAATTCCTAAATAGCACAAAACCAGGAGCATAAAAAAAGTTGTTACTTACCAGTTGATGAATGCTATCAATGGCTCGGTTGTACTTGTCACAGAGTCTCTGCATGCTTTCAAAGCTGAAAAAAGGGAAATCTCATAATCACTTAATTCAAAAGAAACAATTAACAGAAGCAGTACCCCTCAGGTAAGACTCAGAAATCAAGGTTAGTAGATCCTATGAATGATCTAGGCTTTTGGGCCAAAAAAGCAAGAACAGCTCAAAAGTTCAACCCTTTTCAAAGCAAATCTTTTGCCTTCCCCTCCGATTCTAGGAAGTAATGGAGTAGGCCCCCTGAAATAATACAGTGGGGGGCGGCTAGGTGGCACAGTGAATAGAGCACCAGCCCTGGAGTAGGGAGGACCTGGGTTTGGATCTGGCCACACACACACACACACACACACACACACACACACACACACAAAATAGCCATGGGACCTTGGGCAAGTCACTTAACCCCAATTGCCCTCCAAAAAAAAAATAATACAATGAAATAATATGACAAGAAAAACACACAAATTGGCTAATAGGTCTGATTACTCCTAAGAAAAGAAAAATGACATCATCCTGGGTTTCTTCAACAACAACCCTCAGATTACAGAGCACCTTAAATTTGATCTCTGATTATCTCTTCCAAACCAAAACTAGGACTCAAAGGGGTTGTGAGTGTGGCTGGTAAAGTTCAATTCAATTCTACATTCGGTCAAACAATTTCCATGGGGCAAGTTACTCAGACTCTGAAGATACAAAGACAAAAGGAAATAGCTCCTACTCAGGTAAAGTGTATATGGATATATCTTCTGAAGTAAATGACTAGGTCTGCAAATCCAGCCCTCTCCCTATTACCCCACAGAGCAGACATATATCTATTGGTCTTCTGGTTATGAAGGCTCCCTCCTCTCTCCCCTGGCAGGTTTAATTTCCAGTAAATTGGTAAAAGACGCAATCTGGCAAAGAACCAACCCTGCTCCTGAACAACAGCTCCGACAAAGGAGGCAGTTCCAAGCAAGCCCTCACCAGAGTGGACAGGCTACCCTGTCCGGTTCAACAGAACCTTGGCTAAGACATAGGAACCTGTGTGAGGTGGATCAGGCTCCAATACAGACACCTAATCATGGGATAGGCATTGTCATTCCACCTGGGTTCCCAGAAACTCATGTTTCCAAATCCCATTAAAGGAATCTTTATTAAGTGCTTACTGTGTACATAAGAACTAAGCTATGGGATGGGGATACAAACATGTAAAACAAAACCAATAAAATTACATGACCCCTACCAAAAAGGGGTTTACACTGTGCAGAGGGAGACAAATAAAAATGCAAAATATGTTCTTCACAGTGGGTATTGTCCCCATTTTACAGGTAAGAGGCCCAGAGAGGATAAGTGAAACACTGCTGGGCACACCAAGTAAATGTCAGAAGTAAGGCAAGCACCCAAGTCTATTCAGACCCATTCCTCTAAAAACCAAACTGCCTTCCCCAGACCTCATAGAAAACTAGGTTTATAATGCATATGATGAAATACTACACACTCAAGTTAATTCTACTGCCTTATCTCCCTATTAAACTGAGCTCAATGAGCACATACACCACTTCCTCTTTTAACCTCCAACTTTTTCTGGCTCACCATAATGCTTTTTATACAGTTCAATGTACTATTTGTTGAACGAATTAACAAATGGTTGTCCTGAAGGACTGGGAGAGTGAATGGCTGGAGTGCAGGGGGAGGAATGGAGAGGGGGAGGGCGACATATTTGCCTCAGCAAATTAGTTGTGAGACCATGGGCAAGTCACTTCACATCTCAGGGGCCCAGGCCCATATCAAGAGACATAGGCCTAAAAAATACAAACCAAGTTCAAACGAAGGATTTGCCTGAACAAGAAAGCACAGGTCACAGGACCATCTAAAAAAATAAAACCCAACATGTAAGCAGATTGGCCTCCAACCTTATTCTGCAGAAATCACTGTCTTCCAGCTCTTCCCTCATCCCCAACAGCCTTTCAAATGGCAGAAGGCAGGCAGGCTGCTTCAAGAGTCATTGATTATTAGTGACCTGAACCATTCCTTCCCAAGATTAAGAGTCTACAATTTTGGCACCTTGTTTCTATCCTTTGAGCACTTCTCTACTGGAGAATGCCTTTGGATCTTAACTGTATCTTTTAGTTGTCTATTTTGGATACCAAATCTTATCTAAGAAATTTGATGATTTTTTTTTTGCTTTTTGGAGGGCATTTGGGGTTAAGTGATTTGCCCAAGGTCACACGGCTAGTTTCTATGTTAAGTGTCTGAGGCCAGATCCAAACCCAGGTCCCCCTGACTCCAGGGCCAGTGCTCTGTTCACTGCGCCACCTAGGCTCCCCAGAGAATTCAACTGCTTCCCCTCTTGCAATGAGTGCAGATGTTTTCATGTCATCAAAAGCATCTTTTTAATACAGGCAGCCAGGGCCCAGTGGAGAGTGCAAAGGACCAGAGTTCAAAGCAGGCCCTGCTGCCATCTGCCTAAGTCCAATGGTAATAATAACAGGACCTACCTCCCAGTGTGAGGATCAAATGAGAAGTTATATATCTATGCAAGCTGTTATTAATATTGTTCCTTCTGTGGGGTATTTTCCTAAGACTAAACCTTGGTTGCTTTTCCCTTTTTGCTTGACATGTTCTATGGCTTCAAATATCAGACTGATGCAGACTGTTGTTATTATCAAGTTCCCTTTAAATTCTGCAAAGCATTTTAAGGGCTAGCAATTATTATTCCGGATAGCTAGATAGCACAATGGATAGAGAAGCAGGGCCCGGAGTCATCTTCCTAAGTGCAAATACACCCTCAGACACTTAATACCTGTGTGACCCTGGTCAAGTCATTTAACCCTATCTGCCTCAGTTTCCTCATCTGTCAAATGAAATGGCTAATAACTCCAGTATCTTTCCCAAGAAAACCCCAAATAGGGTCACAAAGAATCAGCCATGATTATTACATTATTTTATTTTCATCTTCTATATTTTTTCTTCTATAGAAGTTGCTTCTATACCTACCTCACGTTTAGTTAAGAATTAATCCATCAATAGTTCTAAAAAGTAAATGATCTGCTTTCTAATTTTAAAAAATATGATCTTAAATATTCAAGTCAGATTTTTTTTTAATTTATTGTATAATATGGTATAAGATGTTGGTCTAAACCTAACTTCTGCCAGACTATTTTCCATTTTTCCCAAAGGTTCTTATCAAATAGACTCCTATAATAAACAATATGAAATTATGCAAATAAAGTAGCTAAGCTGCCTAAGCCCTTTTAGCCAGAGATTCTATGGTTAGGTTAATACTAGTTAAGTCATTGATTTAAAAAAAAATGCATTCCACAAATACCAGAATGTATCTAGCAGCATTTTATTTTTATAGTATCAGGGAAGTGAAAACAAAGTAGACACACATTTGGGAATAATACCTTTCTATTAACCTCCCAACTTGCATCTCTTTAGACAAATTAGATGTTCAATTGACATCTTAAACTCAACATGTGGAAGACTAAACTCATTATCTCTCCTCCTAAACCCTCTTCTGTTCCAACTTTCTCTATTATTGTACCTGCCACCATCCCTGCCAGGGCCTCAGACTCACAAGCTTGGTCAAATCCTGGCCTCCTCAATCTCTCTTATCACCGCCCCCCCCCCCATGTCCAAGCTGCTGCACCATCTTCACCACATCCCTTCTCTCCTCCACTACTGCTACTCCTGTGGTACAGATCCTCACTGCCGATAGTCACTGTATTCAGCTGCCAAAGTGATTTTCCCAAAGCACAGGTCTGACCATATCATCCTCATACTCAACAAATTCCAGTGAATTCATATCACCCTCCAGGATCAAATACAAAATCCTCTGTTGGAGTTCAAAGCATTTCATGGCCTCCTACCCCAGTCTTCTTATATCTTATGCCCTCCACCTGCGACCCCATATACTCCTCAATCCAATGATAACAGACTCCTCTCCTTAATATTCCTCAAAATAGCTATACTATTTTATAATAGATATAATATAATAGCTATACTATTTTATAATAGATATACATATATATACATATGGCATTTTCTCTGGCTGTCCCTCATACCTGGAATGTCATCCCTTCTCATATCCATCTCCCAGCTTCCCTCCCCCCTTCCTATCTAAATATATTCCTATCTATACTATCTAAAAATCTATCTTCTACCTTTCCCAAACTCTCAATTCTAGTGCCTTCTCCCCATTATTTCCTATTTATCCAATCGGTAGCTTGTTTTAACATATTCATTTCTTGTCTCCCCTATTACATGGTGAGCTCCTTGAACAGGGAACGTCTTCTGCCCCTCTTTGTATCTTCAGTGCTTAGCACAGGATTTAAAACATAGTAGAGGTTTAATAAATGCATGGGTGAAGAGGTGGTACAGTGGATAGAGCACCAGGCCTGCACTTAGGAAGACCTGAATTCAAATCCAGCCTCAGATACTTCCTAGCTGTGTAATCCTGGGCAAGTCACTTCACCCTATTTGCCTCAGTTTCCAGGTCTGTAAAATGAGCTGGAGAAGGAAATGGCAAATCATTCTAGTAACTTTGCCAAGAAAACTCCAAATGAGGTAAGAAAGATGAGTTGGATATGACTCAACAAAAACAAATAAGTGCTACAAGAAACTATGATTATGAAGAGAAAAGCAAGGAAAGATCTACATAAATTAAAGCAAGCAGAGCCAAGAAAACAATATACACGGTGGCTAGAAGAAAGGAAATGGAAAGTGAACACTATGAAAAAGACTGGGCCCCAGAGAAGAGCCATGAGAAGGCACTCCCCCCCCCCCTTCCACCCCCCCTTTTTTTCTACTTCTATACCCCACAAATGGCAACAAAAAAAGCACCTTCTTCACAGGGCTTTTGTAAGGTTCCCAAACAATTTCTACAAAGGGCTTTACAACCTTAAAAGTCCGAAATAAGCAATAAAAACCTGGAATTCATTCCAGCTCTCTAGTCAGTAGGTATCGAAAAATCTAAACCACCCAGTTCAGTACTAGGATTTCTAAATACTAGGTAGGTCAAAATAGACCTAGGAGGCAAAACCTGACTTTCAAAAATGTTTAAATTCTTCAAGGCAGAAATCAGTGATTTTCCTTCATGTTACCCAGGCTTCATGAAGGTAAAGACAAAAGAGATGATTTCCAAAACTGTTTTGTCCTGGGAAAATGTATAAAATTCCAAATTAGTAATTTTAATATGAAGGGAAAGAAGGAAGGAAATGTAGAAGAAAAGGTTCCAGTGTCTGAAGACAAACTGATCTGACAAATAAAAAGAATAAAATGAAAAACCCTGCAAATTTATCAAGTGGCTTGATGTAGCCATAAACAGCAGACCAAGAAAGAAGATTTCTCTTCAGAAGATAAAAGGGAGCCCAGAATACAGTAAAATGAAACCTGGATATAGAATCAGACTGGCCTCTTCCAAGGTAATCCAGGGTATCACAAGAGCACCTCACTTTGCCAATGGAGCGCTCCTGGTTTTGTTTAGCTAACCCCCATATCAATTTCACACATGCTAAGTAAGAGCTACCACAGAAGCAGGTGAAACAAATATCTGTTTCTCTACTTAACAAGAAACAAAAAGTTCCAGAAAGACATTCCAGAGACAGGCCCCTCCCATTTCCATTCTCTTATTAAAATTTTCCCTCTGCTATAACATTACAGGAGACACCCAACACTTCCCTGTGTCCTTCTCCATATCAGCTATATATAAATCATGGATAACAATCATGAGCTTCAGACTGGACATTTTCTCCCAATTCTCAAAATATATTCTAATACCCTTTGTGTCCCCTATCTTCTCACCAATCACACCTTAAGCAAACACCAACTATGAACTACTCCCACCATGCCCCTCCAACTCTTTTTTATTCATCTGATGTTAAAGGAGGTCTCACAAAAACAGAGGCCCTCACTGTAAAAAGGCTATTCTCTCTAATGAATACACTTTCCTACTACTCACCGCCGAAGCTCTCCTTCAAACCTTCCCTGGTCCCACCCCCAACCCCCACCTGCTCAGCTGATGAGGTTGCTTCCAAACAGCACTGCTCTCCTCTCCTCCTATTCCTCCTGTGTGCCTAGCACACAGAAAACACTCTTAATAAGTATTTAGTGACCAACATAATATTGTGTGTTACAGTAAAGTGTTTGTCTCTGAACTCAATGAAGCAGGAGGAGGTCATTTCTTCTATTAACTTTGACTCTCCCTCAGCACAAAGCTTCCTGGAGGTAACAGGCTCACAATAATTGTTTGCCCAAGTATATTTTCACAAATAAAGCATCATTTTGCTAGTTCAAGGAATGACTGTTGTGCAATATCATATAATATATTGCTCAGAAAACTGTTTAAATCTAACCAGAGACTATATGAACCTAGAATGTCTCCCTGATCTCAGTAGCTCTCCAGAAATCCAAGAGATGGCCAAGATGAATTTTGGGTTCCTCCAGGTCCTGGATTCACCCAAAACGTTCCTGTGTTGAGTTTCCACACCCAGGTCTTATTTTGGGCCCATCGAAGATTGTGTTTGGGGTTCCCCTTGTATTGTTGGCTTCACCCAACATTTACTGATATTTTTTTTACTTATATTCATCTCAATCTACCCTGCTTTACAAACTGGCCTCTAGGCAAAACTGCTTAACTGTATTATATGTGGTTCCTGTGCAGGTACCCTTGTCTAAATCCTAACATAAACCTTCCAGAGTCTGAAGAAAACAAATATGCCTCTTTTCTGGACCAAATAAATTTCTTTCTAAAACTATTTCAGATTTTGGAGTTTGTTCTTACAAATAATATTGTAGAGACTGCACAATCCTGTGCAAAACTAGGAATCCTGGCTTGATACACTTAATAGCTGTCATGAAACTACAGGGGCCTTACTCATAGGAGGCACATTCAGATACAAACTGAGGCCACTACCACTTTGCTCTGATGGATTTCAAGCCTTAGGACCTAGATTCAAATAAAACATGGCTCTGATCCTTCTTGTTGCTGTTCATTTGAGTCTAACTCTTCATGACCCCATGAGCCTAACAATACTGTTCATAGAGTCTTCCTAGCAAAGATACTGGAGTGGTTTGCCATTTATTTCACTGGTGGATTAAGGCAAACAGGGTTACACAGCTAGTAAGTGCCTGAGGCCAAACTGAAACTCGGGTCCTCACATCTTGTGTGTGTGACTACTAGCTTCTTAACCTTTTACCTGTCAGAGAAGGCTGAACTTAGATAATCTCTCAAAGGTTCATGCCAGCTCTAAATTTTAACTAGTAGCAAGGAAGACAGGATATGGAAAAAGGAGTTTGGAAAACCTGACAATGACACTTACTGACAAGAGGATCACAAGCACATCCCTTCTTAACATCTGAGCCTGTTTCCATATCTGTAACATTTGGATAATAAAATCTGGAGGACCCTCCCCACAGGGTTGCTGTATCTGAGACCCGGGAGGTACTGAATGTACGGTACTTGGTAAGCTCATGAGCACTATATATAGTGGTAGTTCTGAGAAAAGTCCTCTGGAAATCATTAAGTACCATTAGACCTATGAAAAATTAGTGTTCTCACAGTTTAAGGTTTTCTTGCACCTTGTGGTGGCAGCAACACAACAAAAGCAGCTGCTTCCACAATGCAGGTGGAATTTACTCCTAAGAAGAGGTTTCTGGTGTGAGGCTTTCAAGTAAGAGCTCTTAATTTCTACAGAAAAACATAAGACTGGGAGCCAGATCAAACCCCACCTCTGGCCACCAGGAATTTGGAGATGCTGATCGTTATTGCTGAGTGAGTAATTCCCACATATAACATCTAGCTCACTAGGTCATTTCCAATTATGTCCTTAATCTGTCAACCTCTGCCAGTCTTTCTTTTACCCATCACCAGAGACCCAAAGTTCCATTTAAAAAAAGCTAAGGAGAACTCTGTCTGCCCTGAAAGTATCATTCATTACAGGCTGCTGTGTCACAAAGCACTCAGACCATCCTCAAAGTGTAGTGAAAAACACAGAACGTGCAGCTTACCTTTTGGTGTCATAGTCAATTAAAACATAATTTTCCATGGCAAGCTTGAGATCTGGTATTTCTTCGCAGACCCATCTGAAGCACAAAAAAAGCCAGAGTGAGCAAAGTACACACTATACATCATGCCTTGTGGAGAGAAGCTGTGATTATTTCAGGAAAGAACAGTGCCTAACAACTCAGCCCAAGCCCCAACTGACAAAGATAAGTATCTGCTACATTGGTAAGCTTGCCTGCCTTTGTTTCCCACTTCTTTCTCCATTTGAAAAACAAACTACATAAAGGAGGACTCTCTGGAAGTGGAAAAGGAAGACAGAGGGAAATCTAGGTAATGTAAAAGGAAAAGACAGTAATAAAACATGAACTCAAGAAGTAAGGGAGGGGTGGAGAATTTGGAACTCAAAACTTTTTTAATGTTAAAAATAAATAAAATTTTAAGGCAAAGAAAAAACATGAGAATGACAACTATTTAAAATACATACCTACAGAATCACTGGCATGGACATTCTGGACCAAATAATGTGTTCATGTTACATTAATATAATTCTATCTGTAACCTACCAAATTTGATACATGGGTTCCTATGGCTAAAAGAATAATCACCTAAAAGCTAAATTTATGGTAATGAGACTCTACTTAGCTGAGCTGGTTATTGGAAACCAGCAGAGCTCAAGGTCAGTCAATGGAAAGATGAGGACAAGCATTCTACATACTAAATAAGAAAACCTGAATGGGTTTTATATAGGAAGCAGAGAATATGCTAATTTCCCAGGAGATCATAAAGGCATTTAAGTAGAGGTAACAAGTCTGTGAATGCAACATTTAATATGTGTCAAGGCATTGGGATGGTCAGGAAGACAGTGAGGGGAAAATTTTTTTACAAAGGGTTAAAACCAATTAATTAGCAGGAAGTGAAAATTTATAATCTAAGGTACATACCAAACTCCTACTCTAATCCCTAATGGGGACAAGGACAAAGAAAAAGAATAGCAAGTTAAAAAGAATGGAGGGGACTTAAGAAAGCTATAATTAGGGAAATGGAGAAGACTCAAAGAGCTACACCTGGAAGGGTGAGAGTAAGGGGTAGATGGCAGAAATTAATTCAGTGTAAGTAATTTGCTGTATTTCTTTTCTACCTGCAAAAAAGGAAAGCTATTATTTCTTTAGGACAAGGGCTCAAGTGAGCAGGACACTGACTACTAAGAAAGCAACTGCAATCCTTTAACCTCCAAGTCAGGAAAAACCATAGAGAAAATCAAATGTGTTCATATTATCTTAGGTACCATGATAAACTGAACACCCTCAAAGAATCCATTAGAAGGTGTCTGAAAGTTGGCAAACCATTATTTGCTCTTAGGAAATGTTAGCCCAAGATTGAAAGACTGGTTCTATATCCTAAGGTTACTGAAAGTCAGAACAGGTATATATAACATTCTTAGCAGCATTATTTGTGATGGAAGACAGGAAACAACATCCAATGATTAGAAAACTGCTGAATAAATCATGGCATATGAATAAAATAAAACAATGGGAATGGCAAATAAATATATACAAATAAAGAATTCTAAGAAACAGGAAAACTTATGAAGTGAGAGACTGAACAAAGTAAAGTGAGATGTGGCTACAATAATGTAAATTCTAAGACAACATGAAACATCAAGAAAGCTCTAGTCAGTTAACAGTACTCAATTTTACTCTCACTCCTCAAAGTTAGGCACAGTTCTCCATTTTCAATAGACAGTAACTGTTACCAGAGATGTATTTTCTAGAGAGTGTGAATGTTAGAAAGAAGCACTTATTTGAGATGAGCAATAGTATAGATATATGCCTAAAGAGAAATTTCATTAGTCATCCTGATTCGCTAGGACATAGCTAATTTTTTCTCCCAAACAAGCTTCAGTTTACTATAATTATCTCAAAACAGCTACTAGTCGTAAGGATTTTCTAGGCAAGCCCCTAGATATTGGTGATGATGGTAAAATGCAATGTCAAAGAAATTTGAATATCACAGCAATTTACAAAATGTTCTTAAGAGTACCTATAAATGTAAACTTCTAAGCCTTAAATATTACTGTAAGATTGTTTAATTTTCTTTCTCTATGAACTTGACAAACATGAACATTTCCATATACATGAAGAGAAAAATAAGTATAGAGTTTAAATTTATAGTAAATTTAACACAGCATTTCCAATACTGATATCCTGTAGATATCAACTTCTGAACTTCCTCCACTATTCATGTGACTTTTTAAAGTTTCACTGACACTTTTCTTCCTTTGGGGGACATCACTATTTTCCCCCTCTTCCCCAAACAGATTTCATTTCCCAAAAAGCCTTTTTGTGTAAGAAATGTAATCGAGCAAAACATTAATAAGCTGACTAAGTTTGCATACATGCATTTCTATTTCTAATTATCCTCATCTGGAGTTGTAACTGATAATTCCACTGATCAAAGCCCTTGTATCTTTCACAGCTGTTTTCCTTTACAATCTTTGTAGTCATTGTATGTATACTTGTTCTCATGGTTCTTCTGTTCATACAAATCCTGGCAGGTTTCACATTTAGTTCTTAGTTTACAATTTGTAAAGTACTTTGAACAAAGCATACACCAGGGGTGGGGAACCTGCAGCCTCAGGGGCCACATGTGGCCTAGGTCTGGGATGCAGATCCTTTCACTGAATGCAAGTTTTATAGAACAAATTCTTTTATTAAAGGGAATTGTTCTGAGAAGTTTGGATTCAATAAAAGAACCACACCTGAGGACCTTGAAGCCACAGGTTCCCAACCCCTTGTATATACCATTTACATTTTCCACCTATCTCATTCAACATAAGAGGAAAAGAAATGAAGTTTTACTTATTAAAAATTCTGATCTAGGCAAAAGTTCTTAGAATTGTTCTAGGGAATAGAAAACCAAAACCAGAAGATCATTTGAGTTATTAAGTCTTGTACTTTTCACAATACTTAAAAGGGTAAAAAGATGAATTTATCTTTCACTTGCTGAAGTTTTAAACAAATCAAAACCACTGTGTAGTTCTTAAAAATTTACATTCTGGAAATAAATTTTCAAAACTTTTTCTACTAAAAGTTTCAAAATTATCTTGAAGACATTAAAAATTAACCAAAAGGGGAGCCAAGGCAATAAAATTCCAGGAAGTTGCCTAAACTCTCCCCAATTTCTCTCTGCCTCTAAAAACAGTTTCTTAAAACTGTGGGTCACATGGGGTGGTTATGTGGAACAGTAAATAGAGCACTGGCCCTGGAGTCAGGAGGACTTGAGTTCTAATAAGGCCTCAGACACTTAACACACAAACACAAAAACTAGCCATGTGACCTTGTGGGTAGTAACCCCATATGCAAAGCATTTATGGGACTTTGAGTAGAAAAAGTTTATCTGAACAGATTCAAGTCAAACAACCTACAAAAAGACCAAAACTATTTTCTATCTTAAGATGACAGAGAAAGGACTTTGGGAATGGTCTTCTCACTTTGGGTAAAAGGGGAGCACAACCCAGCACAGAGTGTCTGGGCAAGCCAGGGAGAGGCCCATAGTCACAGCACAGATCAGCAATGGAAGCCCCATTGTCCTGGCTCAGCAGGACAGCTGTGAGGCCTCCAGCCTCAGTGAAGAAGACAAACTGTCAGCCTGGGAAGCCCCTAGCACAACAGGCACTACTAGGACAAGCCACCCCAGTGCAGCGGGCAAGCCGCCAGCACCCAAGCTTCAGCACAGAAGCTGATGACCAGGCTCCTGACCCTCAGCACAAGAAGATTGGGATATAGAGACCCCCTGTGTTCCAGGAGCAGAACTCAAACTTTAAAAGTCATACACCAGGCTAAAAACTGAGTAAAACAGGAAAGAGCTCTGATGACAGAAAGCTACTATGGGGACAAAGATTAAAGTACACATTCAGAAAAGGAAAACAATGTCAAAATACCCACGAAGCCTCAAAGAGGTAAATGAATTGGTCTCAAAACTAAAAGTCTTCTTGGAAGATCTCAAAAAGGATTTTAAAAATCAATAAGAGAGGCAGAAGAAAAATTGGGTAAGAGAAATGAGAGTTATGAAAGAGAGTCAACGGCTTAGAAAAGGAAGGTAAACAATTCCTTAAAAAAATAAGATTGGCCAAATTGGAAAAAATATCCACTGCTTAAAAAGAAGAACTGGCAAAGTGGAAAAGGAAGTACAAAAGCTAACTAAAGAAAATAATTCCTTAAAAATTAGAATATGGGGCAGCCAGATAGCACAGTGAGTAAGAGCCCCAGAGTCAGGATGACCTGGGATGAATCCCAGCTCAGACACTTAGCACCCACCCAGAAACACCTGGCCGTGTAATCTTGAGCAAGTTACTTAACCCCAATTGCTTTAAATTTTTTTTTTTAATTTTATGGTGGGTCATATTTTAAGGATATGGTGAGTGGAAGCCAATGAGATGAAACATCAAGAATCAGTCAAACAGAATGGGTTAACCGTATTCCCATTGAATCTGGCTTGAGGAGGGAGTGAAATACACACTAAATAGGGTATCTCATCCTCCAGGAGAATAGGGGGGGAAGGGGATGACAGGGAGGATGATGGAAGGGAAGGCAGGCTTGGGGGGAGGGAAGTTGGAAGCACCCACTTTTGAAAAGGGATGGGATCAAAGTAGAGAATAGAACAAGTGGGAGGTGGGATAGGAGGGAGGGAAATATAGTCAGTCTTTTACAATATATCTACTATGTTATTGTTTTGCATTAGCCACACATGTACAACCCTATACTGAACTGCTTATCTTCCCAGTAAGGGTGGGTGACAAGGAAGGAAGGGAATGAATCTGGAATTGAAAGTTTTAAAATCAAATATTCAAATATATATCTATATATGTATGTGTGTGTATATATATTATTATTAATACCATCTTACATGTAATTGGGAAATAAGATATACAGGCACTGAGGCATAGAGATCCACTGGAAAAGTCGAAAGGGGTATGGGAGAAAATATGGGAGAGAGCAGATTGGAGGGGATATCCTGTGGCACTGCTATTTTGGGGTGGTGGGTAGGGGAAAAACGGGGAGAAAATTTGTAACTCAAAATCTGGCAGGAACGAATAATGTAAATCAGAAGTTAATAGAGCATTTAAAAAAAATCAGTCAAACAAAATCAAAAGAATGAAAAAGTAGAAAATATAAAATACCACACTGGAAAAACACCTGACCTAGAAAACAAGATCCAGGAGATCATTAAACTATCTGAAAGCCATGATAAAAAAAAAGATCCTAGACAGCATCTTTCAAGAAAGGAAAACTGCCCTGATAGTCAAAGAAAGAGTCCTACCAAATTCCTTTTATGACACAAATACCTAAATCAGAAAGAGCCCAAACAGAAAATTATAGACCAATTTCCCTAAGGAATTATGATGCAAAAAATTTTAAATAAAATATTAGCAAAGAGATTACAGAAATTTATCACCAGGATAATATACTATGACCAGGAATGCAGGGCTGGTTCAATATTAGGAAAATCAACAAAACTTATATCAATAACAAAACTAACAAAAATCATGATTATCTCAATAGATGCAGAAAAGACTTCTGACAGAATACAGCACCCATTCCTTTTAAAAACACTAGAGAGGGGGTGGCTAAGTGGTGCAGTGAATAGAGCACCAGCCGTGGAGTCAGGAGGAACTGAGTTCAAATCCAGCCTCAGACACTTAACACAATGTGACCTTGTCAAGTCATTTAATCCCAACAGCCCTACCTTCCCCCCTCCAAAAAGCAAAAAAAATAAAAAATAAAAACACTAGAGAGCACAGGAATAAATGGCTTTCCTTAAAATGATAAGTAGTACCTATCTAAAACCATCAGCAAGCATTATATGTAATCGGGATAAGTTAAAAGCTTTCCTAATAACAGGGATGAAATAAGAATGCCTACTATCACCACTATCATTTAATACTGTGCTAGAAATGTTTGCTTTAGCAGTAAAAGAAATAAAATTGAAAGAATGGGAATAGGCAATGATGAAATAAAACTCACTCTTTGCAAATTAAATATGATGTTATATTTAGAAAATCCTAGAGAATCAACTAAAAAAACCATTTGAAATAATTAACTTTAACAAAGCTAGAGAATATAAAATAAGCCCACATAAATCATCAGTATAGGGACAAGCTAGGTGGAACACCAGTCCTTGAATCAGGAGGACTTGAGTTCAAATCCAGCCTCATACCACTTGACACTTACTAGCTGTGTGACCTTGAGCAAATCACTTAACCCCAATTGCCTTGCCTTGCCTTCCCCCTCCAACAAAAAAAAATTTAAAAAAATAAATCAGCATTTCTATATATTACCAACAAAGTCCAGCAACAAGAGACAGAAAAGAGAACTTCCATTCAAAATAACTGATGACAATATAAAATATTTGGGAATCTACCTGCCAAGACAGACCTAGGAACTATAGAAACACAAAACTATTTGAAACTGGCTAAGAAATACTAATCAATGGAATAGGTTAGGCACAAAAGACACAGTAGTAAATGACTGCACTAATATGTTTGATAAACACAGACTCTAGCTTCTAGGATAAGAACTCACTATTTGACAAAAACCTACCTCTCAGTGTACTAGGCAAGCCTAAAAATTGCTGGTCCACAATAATAGAAAATTTCCTCACCTGGGAATTCTCTGTACCACTAAAATCCAATCCTGTTCATATTTAACATACAATGCTGAAATTCACCCAATACCTTTGTTTTACATAAGGGAAAATGGGAAATGACTTGACCAAACTCACAACAATTTACTGGGGAAAAAAACACCCACTATTAACTCCAAAGATATGCTTCAACCCAGCAGCACAAATTAACTTGTTCAATCAAATTTAATGTGCCTCAGTTTACTGCAAAAGGGAAATCGTAATACTTTCTCAATGTTATGGAGAAGATAAAATGAGGTGACTATTAAGGTGCCCTGCAACTTATAACACACAATACAATTCAAGACTTCCAGTGATGTACTGAGGCAGATTGCAAGGGTTTTTCATAAGTTATCATTCCCTTTCATCACTATCTACTCCCTTCCGCTATTATTTACACAAACAGAAATCTGTATGTAAATTAACTTTATCTGCTAAATAAAGCACAGGATTCATGACCACAAAATGTCTGCAGTTTATGGTGGGCCAAAAGACACTAGTACAAGGTATTAAGGAAGACTTTCAGCATGTTTAAGAGCTGGCGAGGAAGATAGATGAATGAACAACATCAGTGATTCCCAAGTGCAGAGTTCTCTACACAGCATTACAGAGCTACCAGTTCCAGGAAACCAGGCCACAGAGAGGTAAACAGGCCACTGCCTTCACGAATGCTCAGCACAGTGGTCATCTTGAAGCCCACATCCCCTCTGCAGGCTACCTCACTACCAGGTTTCGCCTTGATACAATTGTAGTTAACTGTCACCTTTAATTTATCTGCATGAAAAATCAGTGAGAGGCCAACAAAAAGGACCATGGGTACTGAAAACATTCCCTATCTCAAGCTATATACAAAGTAGTAACCAAAACTACTTAGCAATGGTTAAAAACATAAAAAGTTGCTTAATCAAATAGATTAGGTAAACAAGGCCAAGAAGTAATCATAGCAGCATAGTTTAAGAGAAATTAGACCTCAATCAACTTCTTAAAACCATATACCACAAAATTCCAAAGATATATACCCCAAATATAAAAGGTTATGTCATTTTTTTTAACAGGTACTTTTCATAATAACTAAGGCAAAAGGGAGAATTCTGAACAATGAATAATAGATTATCAGAAGATCAACTGTACTTCATATCAAATAGGTAAAGATGACAAACAAGGAAGGTGGCAATTGTTGAACAAGGCCACAAACAGGCATACTAACAGGCAGCCCTAGCAGGGAAGAGTGATTCAATCCAGCCATTCTGGAAAGCAATTTAGAACCACACTTACAAAAATCACTCTATTGACCCAGCAATAGCAACGTGGAATATAACAATAGTGAGTTTCTACCTCAAAGTGATCAAAGACAACACTCTCTTATAGCACTATCTACTATATGGTAGTGAAGACCTGGAAATAAAGTGGGTACCCATTAATTAGGAAATGACTGAACAAAATGGTACATGAATGTAAAAGAATACTGTTGCAAAGCCTTATGAGGTGATACAGAAGAAAATGAGCTGAACACACAGAACAATGATCAATGGTAACAAATGCAGACTTTGGAGGTTGGATGACAAAGCTTGGATCTCATCTGGAAGATATTTTTAAACATGGTCAAAGTGTGCATTTGTTTGGCTTCATTATATTTATTATAAAAGCCTCTCTTGTAACAAATATGTATGACAGGGCTTCTAATGGGGGAGGGCGAATGTTAGTACTTAAACAGAAGAAAAAAAGAAAAATAATACATTTTAAAACACCCAGACAAGAAATCGAAAGGGGACACAAACAGGGCAATTCTTTATCTCCCCATAGAACATAATCTCGTCCAGAACGGCTATTGTTTCATTCTTCATATATGTATCCCCAATGTATAGAGCACAGGGCCTGAAAAAGCAAGTGCTTTAACAAATGCTTAATTGATACTACCTTGTTAAATTTAATATGTACTTTTAAAAAATCCAAGCTGTGCACAATTGCATATACAATCTTTTTGTTCAGCAAAAGATGGTGGACCAACTAGCTGTACCAGGGCTTTAGTTGATTAAATGCCCACACCAATATGGTAAGTCCAAGGAAGCAAAGGGCCCAGGAAGCAGGCTGCCTAAGAACAGATGAAAAGACCCAGGTCAGAAATGGAGCAGCTAGAGGCTTCCATGCCAGTCAGAAGTGGAGTTGGGGCCACAAAAGACCACTACACTTTCAGATTGAGTGAGATGGCAAAACAGTCACCACCAAGACCATGACCACTACCACGACCACCACACAACCACCCCCCCCCAAAAAAAAGGTAAAGAAATGTACAGCAGAAACAATATTTATAGGATGATCTATTTCAAGTGGCAATTATTTGTTGTGCCCCCTCTAAAATCTAGTGGGTACAACATAGAGCAAGAAAATTACAGTTCAAAGAGGAACATAATCATGTAGCCATCCCATTGTCTCCAGGAAGGATGCCTGTTTTTTCTGTTGTGCCCATTCAGAATGTAAAGACTGGAACCCATAGATAGAAAGTGCTAATGTAGAAACCAACATGACTGTTTAAAAGAAATACTATTCTCCTTACTATCAGTGTGACCTTGGGCAAGTCACTTAACCCCAATTGCCCTGCCCTTCCCCCCTCCAAAGAGCCAAAAGAAGAAAAGAAACATTATTCTCCCCACATCTTTATTCTTACTATTTCCCATCCTTTCCCCAACTTTCTGTAATAAAATACCTGCTAAGGTATATTCCAGCTGACTGACAACCCTAATAGTCCACAATAATTTTAACTATGGTCATACCTATGTCCGAGGTAGGACTGGACCCATGTAAAATAAGGTCCAACATACCCTTCAACCAACTCCACTGCTACAGTCCTCAACAAGCCCAAGAGAAAAGTACAACAAATCGAAGGGTGGGAAAGGTTTTCTAATAATAAGGAAGGAAAAAGCTTTAAAAGCAGGACTAAGGAAAGACAAGGAAAAGATATGGGAAGAGGTAAGATGTTGAAACGGAAGTACCTACAAATTTACATTAGGTTAACTTGACAGTAATCTAGCTTTTTTTTTTTTTTAAAACATCTCTGTGCCAGTAGGAAATGAAGCCACATGTATCGTGCAATAATCTGAATCAGCTATTTGTGACTAAGCATGGAGAGTCAGCAGAGCTTGGGGTCATAAAAATAAAAGTGAATTAACTCATCACTTTGTAAATAGATTCCTCTTTATAAGTATCTTGACACAGGAGAAAAACACAGATGACATTCCAACAGACAGAATGCTAAATGCTTACCGAATGGTCTCAATGATTTCATGAGCAGCATCATGGTGTTTGTCCTATGAGAGGAGAAAAAAAAGGATCATTTTATTCACCCATCTTATATCGTGACATTGAGAGTCTACCATCCCACTAATGTGACCATCTTAAGTTATAATGACTATTAATGACAGCAATGTGCACCTGTTGTCTGGCACCTCACCAAAATCAAAATGGGTTCTTTTTTGTTCTTTATTCTCCTTACTTCCTCCAGCAGAACTGAACATCTCTAAAAACCTTCCTTTTTTAAGCTTTATTCCTGCTACTGTATCACTCCCCTAATCTTGATCCTCTTCCTATCTTTCTAACTGCCTCTTTTAACTTCTCCAGTTCTTTCTCTTCCTAAGACATAAATCCTAGGATTCACCAAGGTTCTATATGTCCTTGGTTTTTGCTCCATTTCTTTACATTCATTTCCTGTCTATGTAATCTATCAGCTTTATCACCCAAATCTACATCTCCAGTTCTGACTATACCAGCAAGTTCCATATATAATCTGCCTTGATATTTCCATGTGGTTGCTTTATTATTACATGTCCATGTGTACAGGAGTTCATTCATCCCTTTTCTCCTATCCTCAAATAAACTAGGATTTCTGGAAACTCAATGATCCCAACATTCTTTCAAGTATGAAATACATTCTCTTAACAAAAATCTTGATTCCTCTTTAGATTTTCCCTCCTCCTCCAGATCCAAATCAATGACCAAGGACTAGTAGTCCTTGTTGGATCTGTCTCTGGTTTCCTTGCCAAATTCTCACTGCCAATTCAGTTCAGAATTCTGAACCTCATCAATTCAGAACCTCACTTCATGCCTAGATAAGGCAGTGTGAGACAATAAAAGGAATGGTGGATTTGCAAATCCTGATTCTGTCACTTATTACTATAACAGTTTCATGAAACTGTCAGTTTCATCATCTATAAAATGGTCTGCAATCAGAAAGATCCAGCCTCAAACATTTACTAGCCTTTTGACTCTGAGCAAGTCACTTAACCTGTTTGTCTCAGTTTCCTCATCTGTAAAATGGGGATAACAAAAGCACCTACCTTCAAAGGGTGATATAAGGATTAAATGAAATAACTGTAAAAGTCCTAAAAGATAAAACAGTGCCTGGCATATACACAAAAAATCTCATGTGAAACAAAGGTATTTCTGCTAGCATGATGCGCTAATAATAATACCAGCTAGCCAAGTAACAATGCTTTAAGTTTAAGCACTTTACATATGTTGTATCATTTGAATAGATGCTATCATTCCCATTTTATAAATAAGGAAACTGAAGCTGGGAGATTAAACATCTTGTCCAGTCTAAATTCCCTATTGATGGTGAAGCTCTGTAAATGCCTCATTCTCATGACACTGAAATACCTGCAAAACCCAAAAGTTTCCAATGAAATCCACAATAACAAATCCATAATAACACAATAACTAAAAATCAATCTAATAAAAAAGTAGATAAAAGTATCTTAGCCAGATGACAAACATCCTGTCAAATTAGTCTTAATCCATAAAAGTATTTAGATCTGACATCATAGATAAACAATGAAGGAAATCAATGTTTTCAACAACTCCAAAGTATTCATTGTTGCAAAGCTCTGTCTACATTCTCTAGATGATACGGTTACAAAAGCTAGAAAGCTATGATCTCAGAAGAATTACAATTACAGAAAACCTAAAGGACAATGAAAAGACCCCAGGTGAACAAAGCTGGTCACAGCCCAATGTGACTGACTGATGTGACTGACTGATTAACCTATACACAAGGGTATGAAAGCCAACTCCAAAACCAAAATTACCCCAATATCTCAAAGATACTAAAAGAACTGTAGCTGAGTTAAAAATTGTTTTCACATACTAAATAAAGGAAAAAAAATACAATTAAAAAAAGTGAAGATGGATAGAATCTTTTAAAAGTTAGATATGATAGACCTCAATAGAAAACTGAATGGGAATAGAAAGGAATATACTTTTTCTCAGCTGTACATAATGCCACTAAAATTTACCATATATTAGGGCATAAAAACTTCACACACAGATTCAAAATGCATAAATACTAAATGCATCCTTTTCAGATCACAATGGAAGGCAATAAAAATTACATTTAATAAAGGGTGGTAGGGAAAAAAAGGTTGGTATCCAACAAGGTTGGATACCAAGTTTCATTCTATTTAGTTCAAAGTCAAATAGAACAAGAGACAGCTGATGCTCAATGTAAAGTGCTCTAAGAATCAAAATCAGAAGAACCTAGGGTTTGAATCATGAGTTTGCTCTTGCTTGCCTGTATGACCCTGGTCACTTGCCTTCTCTCTGGGGCTCAGTTTTTATTGTTCAGGTGAATCAGTTGTCTGACTCTCCATGATCCCATTTGGGGTTTTCTTGGCAAAGATACTGGAGGGGTTTTCCATTTCCTTCTTTCAGCTCATTTTACAGATGAGAAACTGAGGCAAACAGGGTTAAATGACTTGCTCATTGTCACACAACTAGTATCTGATGATGGATTTGAACTGAGGTTCAAATCTCAACTTTGAACTTCTTCTGGCAAAGAACTCCAGTATCTTTACCAACAAAACCCCAAAAGAGGTCACAAAGAGTTGGGCCTCAGTTTACTAATCTGTAAAACTAAGATCTTTCCCTATTCTAAATAGTTAATCCTTATTTATAGGATTAACTTATAGGAATTTATGGAACAAAAAGAATTCTATAAGGTGTGACAGTATTACAATCTATACCTGAAACAATCCCCCTACAAAGAAATCAGGGAGCTATCCAAGTTCAAAACACGAATTTACCAAAATCTGAACAAAATTTGAACAAAAAAAACTGAACAAATCTCAAAATTATATCAGCCACAAACTGATCTGTATACACATCACAAGGCATTCAATTTAAAACCAACCATCAATGATTAATAATGATTAATCTTCTTTCCTATTGCTATTGCTCTGATAGGTCTTCATAACAGAACTCAATATGAAGACAAACTGTGAAGCCAAAATGGGAGGTAATGAGGTAAAACAACTCCCTAAGATCTAAGAAATGATAAGTCTGTTATCAAATATACATATAGATATATAGATTTGAAATTATCTCTTCCCCCAAAAGCAGTAACAGATTTCAAACTATATTACAAAGTAGTAATCATCAAAACAATCTGTTATGGACTAAGAAATAGAGTGGAATAGATTAGACATGCAAGACCAGTAATTAATGACCACAGTAAACTAGTATTTGATAAACCCAAAGATCCAAGCTTTGGGGGCAAGAACTCAACCATTTGATAAAGATTAATGGGAAAACTGGAAAGCAGTTTGGCAGAAACTAGGAATAGAACAGTATCTAACACCACATACCAAGATAAGTTCAAAATGATAAATGGTGATCAAAGTAACTTAGGGGAGCATGGAAAAACACCCGTCAGATCTATGGATAACTGAAGAGTTTAGGACCAAACAAGAGATAGAGGATCACAGGAAGTAAAATAGATAATTTAGATCACATGAAATTAAAAGAATTCTACACAAAAACAATGCAGCTAAAATTAAAGGGAAAGTAGAATACCGGAGGGAGCAGGAGGAATTTTATAAAGTTTCTCTGATAAAAGGCCTCATTTCTCAAATATATAGGCAACTGAACCAAATTTATAGAAAGAGCCATCCCCCAACTGGTATATGGTCTAAGAAAATGAATAAGTGATTTCAGAAGAAATCAATGCTGTTAAGAGTCATAGAAATAATTTTAAATCACTGTTAATTAGAAAAATGCAATTTAAAACAAGTCTGAGGTACCACCTCACAACTATCAGATTAGCTAATATGACAGAAAAGGAAAATGACAAATGTTGGAAGGGACTGGAAAAGCTGACACACTAATGCACTGTTGGTGGATGTATGAACTGATCCAACCATTCCAGAAGAGCAATTTGGAACTATGTCCAAAGGGCTATCAAACTGCTTTGACCCAGAAATACTAGACCTTTATCCAATAGAGAAAAAGGAAAAATATCTATATGTACAAAAATATTTATAGCAGCTTTTCTGTGATGTCAAAGAATTGGAAATTGAAGGGATGCCCATCAACTGGGTAATGGCTTAAGGAGTTATGGTATATGGCTGTGATGAAATACTATGGTATTCTATCAAATGACAAGCAGGATGCTTTCAGAAAAATCTGGGAAGACAAATCAACTGATGCAAAGCGAAGTGAGCAGATTTAGGAGAACATTATATACAGAGAAACAGCAATATCATAATGATGACCCAACTGTGAAAGACTTGGCTACTCTGATCAATGACAATGACACAAAGACAATTCCAGAAGACCTATGATGAAAAGAAATGCTACCTTCATTCAAAGAGAAAGCTGACAAACTATGTAGAGATTGAAGCACTTTTTCTACTTCATTTTTAATGGGGTTTTTTTTTTTGGGGGGGGTACTCAACATGGCTAATATGGAAATGATCTGCATAACTTCACATAAATAACTGATATGGTATTACTTGCCTTCTCACTGAGTGGGGGAGGGACTAAAAGGAGAAAGAGAATGTCACTATAAACTTAAAAATAAGAGCTCATGGTCTCAGACACAACACAAAACTAGCCGTGTGACCTTGGGCAAGTCACTTAACCCCGACTGCCTTACCTTCCCCCCCCCAAAAAAAAGCAAAAATAAGAGCTTAAAATAAACGGACAATAAAGGGTAGGGGTGTGCCTTCCCCTATAGAGACTGTCCCAGAATAAGACAGACCAGTCACTATTTTTTCAATCCAGTCCTTTTCTGGAAGATTAAGAATTAGTGCTGTATCCTATCAATGAAGGTCACAGTTTTACAGGCAAAAAAAAAAAAGGCTCTGGACCTACAGTCCTGAATAGGATTTGCGCTTCCCAGCTAAAGAAAATGGACTACAAAGTTTCCAATTTCTACCCAATCCAGTGTAATCAAACAATTCTAACCTTGTAGCTCAAGTAAAGCACTTCCAGCTTTAAACCAAATCTATCAAATGGTATTTCAGGCTGAAGTTGCCTGTGAAGTAGTCAGAGAAATTATTAACTCCACCCATATCACCCAGACTATACCTGGACCTTGCCTAAAGTCATACAGTAGTCAAAATAGCACATCCCAAGTGAAACCACCACAGCTTTAAGGCTAAAAATAGGAGAGAAAAGAAACTTTCAAATGGCCTCCAATTGGGAAGAACAGTGCTATGATGCTCATGTAACACTCTTTAAAACATTGTCAACAATATCCTATACAAGAAAAAAGAAGAACCAGAGAACCAGAGGGGTCAGGTAACTAGCCCACAAGCACTCAGAAAGGAAGGCTAACAGGTGAACGAGAACAAGAATATCATAGCTGTTACTTATTAGTCAAAGGGTTTTTCTATACTGCTCATACATGCAAAAAAACTCTACCAACTATAGGCATAAAGGGAATTTTAATGACAACAAGTATCTCTCTAAAACCAAAAGGCAGCATTATACTAGGAGCAAATGCTTTTTTTTACCAATGAATACAGAAGTCAAGCATGCCCCTTCCTCACTATTATTGGCACAATTCTAGAAATGGTAACAGAAAAATTTAATAGACAAAGACAAAAATATTCTTATCTGCTAAGATGATGATGTATTTAAAAAAAATCAAAGGTAATCAGAAACTAAAAATTAATACCTTCAGCAAAGTTGCAGTCTACAAAATAAAATTATAATCAACAGTACTTTTATATAATATATATTATATAATACCAAAATCATCCAGAATGCAATAAAAATGAAAATAAAATGCATAAAAATGTGGGAGTTAATCTATCACATCCTAGCAAAGCACCCTGAATCTCTATGAAGAATAGCTGGATGAATATTCAATATTCATAGTTAGGCTAAGTAAATAAAAATGAAAACATTACCTCAGTAAATTCACAGACAGTGATAATAACAATCAAAATTCTAAAGGGATACCATTCAGAGCTACAGATTTCATTTTTTTAAAAATGAGCTCTAGAATATAAGGGAAAATAATTTTAAAAGGTAGGAGTATAGAAGACAATACTTCCAGACTTCAAATGATAAGAGAGAAATTACCAGAACTATTTGGTCCTGGTATAAAATTTACTGTGAATAAAGACTATATATTTAAAAATAAAGGCTAGACAAGGAAGAACCAAAAATAGCTGGAATCAATAAGTCAGTATTTGAAAAACTTGAAACAAATTACCTAGGAAACAATTCCCCATTTGACAGAACTTCTGGGAAAATTATATAGAGTACTCTGGCAAAAATTAGGTTTAGATCAACATCTTATACCCAATTAGCAAATTCAAATGAATATTTACCTAGTAAAGTCACCCGCTCACTGAGTATTTATTTATTAAGCACCTACTGTGTACCAGGAACTATATTAAGAACTGATTAAAAAAAAGACAAGGGGCAGTTAAGTGGCACAGTGAATAGAGCACCGGCCCTGGAGTGAGGAGACCTGAGTTCAGATCCAGCCTCAGACACCTGATATACCTACTAGCCATGTGACTTTGGGCAAGTCACTTAACCCCAACTGCCCTCCAAAAAGCAAAAAAAAGAAGATAAAAAGACAAGTTTCTACCCTCTAGAAGCTCACATGAGGCAGACAACACACCAACTATGTACAAATGAGATACAGCCAGAATTAATCGTAGATAATCTCAGAGGAAAGGTACTAAGATTAAGGAAGACTGGGAAGGCTTCATTCTGAAGGTGAGACAGTGTTCTAGACATGAGGGGGCCAATGAATGCATAGCTTTGGGAAAACATGTCTTATGAGAAGAACACATAAGGAGACCAGTGTCACTCAATCCCAAATGCTGCTTTACTATCCCTGAGTACATGGAGGAAGTAAGGTATAAGATTGGAAAAGCAGGAAAGAATTAAGCTACAAAAGGGCCTCTGAACACCCAAGGATATTCTATTTGTATCTGGAGGTGAAAGAAAGCTACTGGAGTGTACTGAGTTGGGGCGGGGAAGACATGGTCAGACCTGTTTTCATGATCACTTTGGTGGCTGAATGGAGAACAGATTGGAGTAGGGAGAGACCTGAAGCAGGGAGATTAACTGTGAAAGTATAAGAGCCTGCATCTAGGCAGAAGTGTCACAGGAGGGGAAGGTAAAATTGACAGGCCATGCAAACAGAAAGGTTTATAGGGGAGAAGAGTACAGAGTTAAGGATGACACCCAGGTTCCAAGCCTGGGTGACCAGAAGATTAGTGGTAGCCACAATAAATATAACAGGACAAATAGAAGGTAAAGGAAGATAACAAATTCTGTTTTGAACACGTCTGGTTTAAGATATCTAAAGGAACCACAGTTTAAGACATCCAATAGGCAGCTGAAGACACAAGAATAGAGGTCAGTTGAGAAGTTAGGGTTGGATGATAAATAGAACTGAGAATAATCTGCAGAGAGATGATAACTAAACCCATGGGAATTACTTGAGATCAACAAGGGTAACAGTAAAGAGGGAAAGGAGAAGAGGATCCAAAACAGTGCATTGGGGACACTCAAGGGAAACTCAACCTGGATGAAAATCCAGCAAAGGTAAACTGAGATGTCACTTAACCCCAATTAGCTCTCAAAAAAAAAAATCACTAGAACTTTTCTATACTGAAATTCTACATGAGTTTAATTCAGTTCAACTAAAATGTATTCAGCACCTGCTAGAGCACAAGATGGCATGCTAGACACTTAGAAAATCAAAAGAAAACCATCCCAGTCCTTTGCCTTCAAGAAGCCTAGGAGATGGGGGGGGGGGGGGGGGTGCGAGGTTACAGGGTCTGCAGCCACATGACCTGGGTCCATACCGGAAGGTTCTCTCACATAATACCTATGTGATGGACTTTAGACAAATGACTTACCTAACTGAACCTCTGTGTCTCAGGTTCTTCAAGTAAACTTTGGAGATATAGAAAATGACACAGAGAAGCTAACCTCTCGCTGAAGACAGCCCAGCAGGCCGGCAGGAATCAGGCAGCTCAGGCCTCTGGGAGCCCAGCACAGATCCACACCGAGGTTTTAGCCCCAGGTTGGGCCTGACCAGCCACCAGCTGGAGGGACTCCAGATCACCAGCAGCTGTGGCCATTTCCAGATTTATCAACAGAGATGCTAAGGACAAAGTGAGAGGTCAGTGCAGTCTGGACTTTGGGACTAGTAGATGGGAGCGCTTCAGTGAGAAGACGCTGAGGGCTGTGGCGCAGCCACGTTGCTGCTTCAGCTTCTGGCCCACAGACTGTAGGGGGACCAAGCTACCAGTCTGAGGGGTAATTGCTCTTGCTTTAACCTGCTTGGATCTGGATTGCAGTCTAGGGTGGAGGTCCTGGGTTGCATGAGTGACCAGCTTGCCAGAGCATGTGGAGGCTTCAGAAGCTTCAGAAAGGGTACCCAACTAATACCTTTGGCAGCCGAGAAAACCCCAGCGTTTGGGACGAAAGCTCCCCTGTCTGGTGGCAGAGTCCTACTATGGCAAAAAGCCCAAAACTCAAGTAATTGAGTGGCAACATGACCAGGCAATGGAAGCAAAACAAACAAAAGAATCCAACATTAGACTCCTATTTTGGGGACAAAAAGGATCAAAGCAAGGAACAGGAGGAAGAAAGTGAAGTCAGAACTCCTGCACCAAAAGCTTCAAAGGAAAATACAAGCTGGTTACAGGCCATAGAGGACCTTAAGAAGCAGATAAGAGAAGTGGAGGAAAAATTGGGAAGAGAAATGAGAACAATACAAGAAAATTATGAAACGAGTTCAACAGCCTGACTGAGGAAAATAACACCTTAAAAAATAGACTAACTCAAATGGAAAAAGAGGCTCAAAAAGGCAATGAGGAGAAGAATGCCTTAAAAAGCCAAATTTGCCAGATGGAAAAAGAATCTCAAAAGCTCACTAAGGAGAATCATTCCCTCAGATTTAGAATGGAGCAAAGGGAAGCTAATGACTTGAGGAGATATCAGGATGCTGTTAAACAGATCCAAACAAATGAAAGAACAGAAGGCAATGTGAAATCTCATGGGAAAAACCACTGACCTGGAAAATAGATCCAGGAGAGATAATTTAAAAATTATTGGACTACCTGAAACCTATGATCAAAGAAAGAACCTAGAAATCATCCTCCAAGAAATTCTCAAGGAAAATTGCCCTGATGTTTTAGAACCAGAAGGCAAAATAGAGGTTGAAAGAATCCATCAATCACCTCCTGAAAAAGATCCCCAAAAGAAAATTCCTAGGAATATTATAGCCAGGTTCTGGAATTCCCACCTCAAGGAGAGAACAACCAGGAAGAAACAATTTGAATATTGTGGAAACACAAATCAGGATAACACAGGATCTGGCAGCTTCTACACTGAGGGATCAAAGGGCCTGGAGTATAATATTCCAGAGGGCAAAGGAGCTGGGATTAAAACCAAGAATACCCAGCAAAACTGAGTTATGTTTCAGCAGAAAATATGGTCATTCAGTGGAATAGAGGACTTTCAAGCATTCTTGATGAAAAAAACAGAGCTGAATAGAAAATCTGACATTCAGATACAAGAAGCAAGAGAAGCTTGAGAAAGTAAACAGGGAAAAGAAATCAGAAGCCACTTATCAAAGTTGAACTATTAACATTCCTACATGGAAAAACGATAATTGTAACTAATGAAACTTTTCTCAGTATGAAAATAGTTGAAGGGAATAGAAATTTTATATATATATATATATGTCTACATCGGAAGGTATATGGGCATATGAATACATATGTGAATGTGTGTATATGTTTACAGGTATACATAGAGGGCACAGGACCAATTTCATAGGAATGGGTGGTACTTAAAAGGTAAAATTAAGAGGTGAGAAAGGAATATAATGAGAGGAGATGGAGAGAGACAGAATGGGGTAAACTATCTCATTTAGAACAGACAAGAGAAAATGGTTACAGTGGAGGGGAAGAACAGGAAGGCAAAAAGGAATGGGTCAACCTTATTCTCATTGAATTTGGATCGGGGAGGAATGAAATACACACTAAATAGGGTATCTCACCCTACAGGAGAGTAGGGAGAATGGGAGGGGGAATGATGGAAGGGAGGGAAGGCTAGGGGGAAGTTGGAAGCACCCACTTTTGAAAAGGGACCGGATCAAAGTAGAGAACAGAACAAGTGGGAGGTGGGATAGGAGGGAGGGAAATATAGTCAGTATTTTACAATGTATCTACTATGGTAATGTTTTGCATTAGATACACATGTACAACCTACACTGAACTGCTTATCTTCCCAGTAAGGGTGACAAGGGAGGAAGGGAATGAATCTGGAATTAAGTTTTAAGATCAAATGTTTAAAATTATATGTGTATATATATATATATATATATATATATATATATATATATATATACTATTATTAATACTATTTTACATGTAATTGGGAAAGAAGATATACAGGCACTGGGGCATAGAGATCCACCATGCCCTACTGGAAAAGTCAAAGGGGGTATGGGAGAAGATATGGGAGAGAGCAGATTGGAAGAGGGGATATCCTGTGGGACTGCTATTTTGGGGTGGTGGGTAGGGGAAAAACTGGGAGAAAATTTGTAACTCAAAATCTGGCGGAAAAGAATGATGTAAATCAGAAACTAATAAAGCTTTTTAAAAATGAAAAAGAATGAGACTTCTTAAAATAGCTGCAAAAGTCATTTTCCTAAAGTACAAATCTATCCATGTCCATTTGATTCAGACTCCAATGGCTCCCTATTGACTACAATCAGGACTCCTTTTTTTGCATTTAAAAACCTTCACAATCCAGGATTCAATCTCCTTTTGACATCTGCTGTTCTCCTTTCTTGATTTCTGGCATTCCCCAGACCTCCTCACTTGGCTTCCCCCCAGGACTCAGCTCAAGTTCTACCTTCCACATGAGTCTTTTTGTCCTGCTGTTAGTGCTCCCCCCCCAGCCTTGCCTTTTATTTTGTACCTATTTATAGACGGATATGTTTCTGTCCTCTAACAAAATGTTGTTTCCTTGAGGACAGGAACTACTTAAGTTTTTTCTTTTTATCCCTAGCTGTCTGACATACAGATTTCTTAGTAAATATTTTTTGAAGGGGAAACATGGCATAGGAATAGAATCATGAAAACCTTGGTTCAAGTTTCTCTGACAACACATCAGCTATGTGACACTGGGCAAGTCACAACTTCTAGGTCCCAGGCAACTCTCCAAGACTCTATCTAACTGGCAAAAGTAGGTGCTGATCTGCACTGGCACAAGGAGTTCTTCACCAGGACTCAGTCAGTGAAACAATGGTCAATAAGCATTTGTTAGGCAGTTAGTATGCAGCAGACAATGTGCTTAAGGGCTGGGAATGCAAAGGTAAAGATCAATCCCTGCCTCAAGTTCACATTATAATGGTGGCAAAATGACAGGTACCTAATATGGTACAAAATATTTACAATGTTATTAGGAAACCACCAGTCTGATACAAAAAAAGAATTATAAAACACACTTTCCTCAACAATCCTTGCAGGGCATTAAAAGTTATATTATCCCCACTTAACTTCCAAAGCTAAATGGTTGTCCAAGAACAAAGACTGAATCAATCCCAAAGCCAACTAACTCTTTCCACTAAACTGTACTTCATCTCTACAGGGGAAAAAGAACTCATGAGGAATTTTGCAAAGACTTTCTTTCTAGGAAAGACACTAACAGACTGAAGGCTATCCAAGAGGGCAAGGAGGATGTCAACAGTCATGCCCTAGAAGAGGCCAAACAAGGGACGGAGCCCTGAGAAGAATAAGAGGGGCATGTGAGTCAACAGAAGAGGGACTGAACTCATCCTTCTTGGCACCAGAGGACAAAACTAGGATTAACTGGGGGGGGGGGGGGGGGGGGGGGGGGGGGCAGGGAGGAGCCTTGCTAAATTCCTATAACAGATTTCTACTACATTTAAAGGAAGGGGGGGATAGAAAGAGTTCCTAACAATTAAGATAATCCACAAACATACTGGAGCATCCTCAATAAGGTCCTTAAAGGAGAGTTGGATGAGAGAGGATTGTAGGGAGGACTGTCAGAGAGGCTGAATCAAATGGCCTCAAGGTCACCAGAATAATGTATGGAACCCAAACTCACATGAATAATCATTGCAAAATACCTCTAACCTTTATAATCATAACCCTGAGGTACTTAGCAAGGATCAGGAGACAGATATAGTGAAAGAATTTTAAGCAACCTTACACAAATTAGTTTGAAGTCCAAAAACCTACATTTTACAAATGGAAGAAACTAAGGCACAGAGGTTGAGCCATCTGTCCAAAGCCAGATGGGTCATAAATTCATCATCTTGGAAGGCAGGAAAGTAGATCAAGATTTTCAATAAGCGTTTTAAAAACATTGGATGTTCCCAATGTCTCAGTGCTGTTTTAAACTTTTTTAACAGCAGAGACTTTTAGAACACCCTGTATATAATTCAATTAACCCAAACATCCTATTCTCTCAGTATTCTAATTAACCATACACTTACATTTCCCAGATACAGGCTATGCCAAAGTGTACATTAAGAACTCATGAAGAAAGGCAATGCATTCTAATGGGAAACACAATGAAATAAGAGGTCCTAGGAATCTGGGGTTCTAAATACACACACACATACCCCAGCACAACCTCTTGGACCTTGGCAAAGTCAACCTTAGGAAATATTCTATGTTTCCAAATTCAAGAGATATATATACTTTACTGATTTCATCTACTTGTGGTGAATAAGTTAGTGTGGAAAAAGCTGAGGGGGTAGAGATGTGTTTCTTCCTAGAGCTTTAGCTTTTAGTAAAAAAATCTCATATCACAAGTATATATATATGTGATCTCTCTCATCCTTCAATACTTTCTTCCTAATTCCTACATAGACTATGTATTTTTTGGAGAAACAGTTATATTTCATTAGAGAAGCAAAATATGCTACTATCGCTAAAATACCCAACTTATCAGGATAAAGTTATTTGAGCTATATGATCTATGAGTCATATGAGCACTGTGGAGTTTCAAACAGATCCAAAGAACAATGAAGGAAGAGATTAAGAGATCTCCAGCTTTATAGCTTTGAAGGTATCTGATGTTGTGTTGTGGTGACTGACTTCCAACACTCTACTTCAGAGTGTAAGTATACAAAGAGTGTAAGTATTATACCTACCTAAAGTATTATACCTACCTGTATAAATACCTAGCCTGGTCACAAGAGTGGATTATCCACCATTTAAAATATAAATATCAATACATCTCTCACTAAAGATACTTGGTCCCATCAATTCAATTCCCTGCTATTGTGAAGACTGTTTAAACCAGGATTTAAATGTGTCTTCTGTATAACCTGAGCCTGTAAATGGTCAAAGAATACGAACAGGCAGTTTTCAGAGAAAGAAATTAAAGATATCTATAAGCACATGAAGAAATGCTCTAAATCACTATTCATTAGAGAAATGCAAATCAAAACAACTCTGAGGTACCACATCTCACCAGTCAGATTGGCTAAGATGACAAAACAAGAAAATGACAAATGCTGGAGAGGATGTGGGCAAATTGGAACATTAATGCATTGCTGGTGGAGTTGTGAACTGATCCAACCTTTCTGGAGAGCAATCTGGAATTAGGCCCAAAGGGCTATAAATAATTTAACACCCTTTTACCCAGCAATGCCACTCCTAGGGTAATATCCCAAAGAGATCATAGAAGTGGGAGGAAGACCCATATGTACAAAAATATTTATAGCAGCTCTTTTTGTAGTGGTAAAAAATTGGAAATTAAGGGGGTGTCCATCAATTGAGGAATGGCTGAACAAGTTGTGGTATATGCATGTTATGGAATACTATTGTGCTATAAGAAACGATGAGCAGATGGACTTCATATTTACCTGGAGAGGCTTATATGAACTGATGCTGAGTGAGAAGAGTAGAACCAGGAGAAATATGTACACAATTACAGACACAAGGTATGTGTGATCACCAACTTTGATAGACTGGACTCTTCTCAGCAATGCAGTGATGTAAGTCAATCCCAAAAGACTCATGATGGAGAGAAATGTGTGCATCCAGAGAAAGAACTAGAAAGAACTGAGTTTATATCCATATGGAAGCGAACTACCTGATCTTTTTCCTTTTGTTGTTTGGTTTTATGTCCTCTACCATTTTTCATTCCATTGATATAATCCATCTTTATAACCTGCATAATGTATAATGTGAAAGTATTTACAGATCCTATACTTGACTGTATACCGCCATGGGGGGAAGGGGAGGGAGGGGGACAAAATGTAAAACTTAAGGAATTGTGGAATTGAATCTTGTAAACTAAAAGTAAACAAACAAATTTTAAAAAAAGAAGTAAACAAAAAAATTAACTTGAATCTGTGCATGGATTGTTGTATATAGATTTACTGAACTTTTATGATAAAATGTCTTTGTAAAAATAAGAGACCTCTTAACTAAGCAAGAAACTTGAACTATACTTGTAGGAATTAAGTCCCTCAAAACTGTTGACTTTTTATAAACAATTTAAACAAATCTGGTTGTCTGATTTAGCCCGTAAATAAGATACCACAGGAAAAGACACAGACACCAGGTAAAGGAGGAGGAACCATAAAACTAGACCTCTCAAACTCAAAAAAACCCCAGGCACCTTGACACTACTGATGTTATCACTCTTATCACAAGATAATACAGTAAAGTATTTCTAACAATGGTTTTCAATTTTAAAAACAAATAGCATATATTTCTATAGCCTTTGTAGCTTTCCCAAATAACCAACTATGTGGATCCCTAAGTAGTCTCTTCACTTATAGATAAGAAAGGTTAAATGATCAGCCCTATAACAGCAGTCACTCACCTACACTCACCCCCATGATAGAACTAGAAATTCAAACCAGGAGTGCCCATTCTACCACCCTAGGTAGGTTTAGAATCTTCCTTAGGAAAGCAATGAAGTATATAACACACACTTTGTCCCCCATGCCTGGGAAGCCCTCCCTCCTCTTTAATTCCTACCTACTCTTTAAAGTCTATTTCAAATCCTATCAGTTGGTAATCACCTTCTGTCCCCCTCAAGTTTCACAGAACTCTATGCTGTTCTGTAATTTTAGGAATGCCAGCTATGTCGATATCTTACCCCCTTTAGTTCTTGACTGCAGGATCAGTATCTTATCTAAGTTTTGTACAAATAACTGGTGTATAAAGTTAAAATTCAGAAATCTAGTTTAACACCTAATGTCACAACTCCAGTGAAGTTAAGTGACTCACCCAAAGTCACAAAGTAACTCAGCAGAGCCAGAATTCCATGCTGTCCTTGGTCTCCAAACTGAGAATTCTACAACCATGATCTCCTACCTCCCTCTAGGCTAGCAATATTCCACAGGCAGTGGGCACTTTTAATCAAAAAAAACCAAAGGGGGAGAGGGGAATTGTTCCCATCTTGTCCCCATCTGGGAAAATCAACTGCAGTGAATATACTTCATTCTCCAATTATGCCAAATAACTGAGTGACTGTCCAATAGCTGCAGAGTACTGCAATCACATGTTCTGACTGCTCTCCTGATATCAGTGGTGTTTACCAAAGGCATGCTGCTATATGCTCCCAAGTCCTTCCTTGAATTCAGTAGGCACCAATAATAAGGCTGGCAAACTACAGCTTAAATCTAGGACCTGAAACTATTCCAAATGGCCAAAAACTGTAAAGAACCTGTAGGTCACTGAAGCAGTGGTCACATCTAGGCTCACACTCCATGTCTGACCTTGGTCATCCCTAGTTCCTGTCCAAACTTTTCAAACATGAAGCCAATGACATATAAAGAGCTAAAGTCACAACTTAAATATGGCTACTACCAAGCTGCCCTCAAGTTAGTGAAAGATGCATAAGTACATAACAGGGTCATAAGGTGATTCCCATTCAGGCTTTGCTACATACACCGTTGGCTCCTCAACTAAACTGTAGGCTTGAGCATGTGACCACCAAGAACAACTCCCTAGATGAATCTGGATTCAGACCAATGTCTGTCAACGTGTTTTATAATAGATAAGAATTCATGTTAATGCCAAGAATGCCATGTACCAGAAGCTATGCCTAAAAGTAAAGTTTAATTGTAGGGCCAAGGATGTGAGAGACCTAGATATGACTGCTGCATTGGCATGTCTTACCTCCTTCTCTGGTCATGGGGTCACCCTGCCCGATTGGGGGCAGTTGGTGCCACAGTAGAGACATGCTTCAGTGACCTACAGGTCACTACTTTCACATGTTCCAATGAAAAGAGAGAGCTGATTGTTTTTTTCTGAAGGGAACACCACCTTGGCCTCTCTTCCATTCAGGTGGTTTAAGTAAACAAGTAAATTCCCTATGTAATAATTTCTAGGTATAAAGCTATACATTTATTAAAGACGTGCTATGAGTGAGGCACTGTGCTAAGCACTGGTAATAGAAAAAGAGGTAAAAGACAGTCCCTGACCTCAAAGAGTTTTACAATCTAATGGTGGGTGGCCATTATATAGAAAGCCAACTATACAGAAAGCAAGCAATACACAGGATATGTAGGAAATGATCAACAGAGGGAAAGAACTGGAATTAAGAGAAGTTGGGGGGCAGTTAGGTGGCACAGTGAATAGAGCACTGGCCCTGGACTCTGGAGGACCGAGTTCAAATCCAGCCATCTTGGGTAAGTCACTTAACCCTGACTGCCTCTCCTGCCCCCTCCAAAAAAAAAAAA
>NW_027185593.1:3621083-3643947 GCF_028583685.1 Petaurus breviceps papuanus | reverse complement strand
AAGGGTTTTAAATGCCAAACAGAACACTTTGAATTTGATCCTGGAAGAAACAGAAACCACTGGAGTTTGCTGAGTAGGGGGAGATGACATAATTAGAAAATCATTTTAATGATTGATTGGAGTGGGGAGAGACTTGAGGTACACAGATCCCTTCCACCCCCCCACAAGTTATTGCAATAGGTCAGGTGTGAGGCGATGAGGGTCTGCACTAGAGGGGTAGCAGTGTCAGAAGAGAGAAGGGGGCATGTTGGAAGAGATACTAAAGAGGTAAAATCAATAGGCCCTGGCAACAGCTTGGATATGGGGACAGGAGGTGAGACAGAGTGAGGAATCCAGGCTGACTCAGGTTGCAAGCCTGATAGACTGGGAGGATGGTGGTGCCTCAATACAAAAGTAGCAAAAAGGAGGTGGGGGGTGTTTATTGGACACCCAGAGATGTCTGGGAGACATCTGAAGAGATGTCTGAAAGGCTACTGGAGACTGGAGGTCATCAGAGAGATTGGGTTAGGAAAGGTAGATTAAGGAATCATCAACACAGCTGAGAAATAACCCAAACAGTTTCCATAACTGGAATTTCCATTACCTAAGACCTCTTCAAGCACACTTCAATTCCAACCAATATAGGTTAAAAAATTGTTTGGTCTCTCAAAGAGATCCCTTTGACTCCTGACTTTATGGATCCCTCCTGACAAACCTGAGTAACCTTAAAATGTATTCTTTTCTCTCTTCTATCCAGTGAAATGAAGACCCTATTCCTAGTCTTTGATTCCACATCTACGTCTCTCCATCTGACTGTTCTTCATGCCATTGTAGGTCCTCTCATTATCTAACCTAGATCCTCAGTCCCCTTACAGTTCAGCAGTCTTGATGTATACTCCTAGTCCAAGAGCCCTAGAGTTTCAGTCAGGACCTCAGCTCAATTCTTCCACCCTCAATCTCCTTAACAATTATCTCCGTGAGGGATTCACAATATACATCTGCCTGTTAAAAAAAAAAAAAGTCATCCACCTTCCTTAGACCTCTATTTTGGAAAAGGGGTTTTCTATTCAACAGATCACATTTTAAGCAGTTGCTTTAATGACACTCATGAAGATATCCAATGATTTATTGAATTTGGAATTTCTTTCAATTGTAGTTATTGAGAAAAAAAAACATTCCAATGATGGAATTTATCATACCATGTTTGTGGGCATGCAGAAATAGGAGTCAAGCCAACTCAAAAAATAGTTCAACAGCTTAATCATCAAGTGGGCTTGAGATAGAAATGCAACAGGACAAAAAAGGTTGCTGCTTCAATTAATTCTACTCAGACAAGGAGATGAGTCAATGGTCTAATAAGTGCTTTCTACCATTGATATCTATGATTCACTGACTCCCATGGAATGTTTTTTTGCTCAGGAAAGAGGTCTCAGTGAAAAAAACAACTCAGCAGTGAATCATCTACACAGCTCAATGCAGCCAAAGGCTGCTAACAGCTAGCGACTACTCCCCTGCTGCAGTAGGACATTTTCTCTTTTGGTTATTTATATCAACCAAATTCTCTTCTGTGAGCAAATGATAAAAGGGGGGGAAACTACAAAAATCATGCTCTGAAGAAAACTATGCATGAGAAAAATGTTTGCAAAACCATACTTGAGAACCTAAGATTGGATGAATTTCCCTCTAACACATAAATTATAAAGAAAATTATAACAGGGGAAAAAAACCCTGAGAACTGGGATGTGTTAGACTAATTAGGAAGCAGCAGCAATGTATACTCATTTTGAACCCAATGACCATAAGCTAAGCTAAAAAAAAAAAAAACAAATAAACAAACCCTACCCTAAATTTAGGCTGAATTAGCAGAAGCATATTGTTCAAAACAAAGGAAAACCATGTCACTCACTGTACAGTGCAGGTAAGTCAGGCTTATGCACACCATGGTTTTTTTTTAATTTTTTTGGTCTTTATTAATTTGTTTACTTTTAGTTTACAGGATTCAATTCCACAATTCCTTGAGTTTCACACACCATGTTTTAAGAGGAAAAGGAACACCTGAGCCCTTAAGGATTCTGAAAGGCAGGATGGATCTTCCACTAAGCATATATGACAAAGGGATCAAAGACAGTAAAGAGCCCATGTGTAGAAAAAATGTACAGCAGCTTTTTATTCTCTATCAAAGATCTGGATCTAAGGGGTAAGTGCCCACAAATTAGAGACTTGCACAACAAATCTTAGAATATGAACATAATGTAGTCTTAATACCACACAACAAAATGAAACCTGGGAAGTATCATATGAACTGATGCAAAGTGAAATGAGCAAAACACCTTAGATAATGACTACAATAATAAAAGAGAAGACCTTTAAAAGACTTTCCAAATGCCAGTTGATGCAATGGACCTACAACAACTTTGGCACTGTCATTATCATTTCTTTGCACAAGTATTTCTAAAACATTTTTCCCCCATTTTTGTCCCATAAAATTAAAAAAAAAAACACTTTTTATTTATTTTTTATTTTTATTTATTTATGGGGCAGCTAGGTGGTGCCCTCTGATTATATGGGAGGGCATCAATGATCCAGGGGAAGCACTTTCTGAAAGGCTATGAATCCTCCCACAGGATGGTTTTTGTTGTTGTTTTGCTTTTTGGAGGGGGGGAAGGCAGGGCAATTGGTGTTAAGTGACTCACCCAACGTTACACAGCTAGTTAAGTGTTAAGTGTCTGAGGTCTGGATTTGAACTCAGGTCCTCCTTACTCCAGGGTTAATACTATATTCAATGTGCCACCTAGCTGCTGTGTCCCCCATCCCCCCCATAATGTTTTTAAAATGCATAAGAGAAAATACAAAGGATTACACAAAAAACCACCCAATTAATACTGAGTTATCAAAAATGCTTATGGACCCCAGAGGCCTTGTTGAGGCAGTCACCTCCTCTGAAAAGAGTAAGAATAAGAAAGGATGAGGTAAGATGTCAGGGTGTTTGGGGATTACAGAGAGGTGATATGGGGAATAGCTCATAGCAACAGCATTCCAGTTTCAGAAAGTCATGTCTAAGTCATCACCTAATGCCTCCAATTAGCCTCCTCATGCAATTAAGAATGGGTTTTTAACCCTGATTTGATAGGTACATGAGGGCAGTTGAACATCCTGGTCAGATAGAATGAGGGACCCCTAATGAGAAGCACATTTAAAGAGGCTGTGACGATAAGCCATGAGGTAGTAGGTCAGCTATGGAGATACTGGGGAAAGGCAAGCCCTGTGGGGAATCCAGGACCAGCAAAGTTTCATTCATTTTCATTCATTCATTCAAAGTTTCATTCATTCATTCATGAGTTCATTTTTAGGCGAGTCTTATTTTAAGGAGCTGACCAGATGCACTACAGACAAAGGCTAGAAGTGAAAATCTGGGTTTCATTCACTTAGAGATAACAAACTATATGTACCTTGTAAGCAGACAGGACTTCAGAGATGGCAGGAAAAGACAAATATAGAATCAAAAACAGCTTCTCAGAGGAAAAACTGAAGTAGGAGGTGTCACAGAAGAGGTCAAAAGGGGTATCTATTTTTAAAAACCCAGAAGCCTTTAGTGACAAAGGCAGCAAAGAGATGCCAAAAAATTAAGAGATATCACTGCTAGATTTGTCTAAGAAGAAGCCAGCGGTCACTTTGGCATGAGCAGTTTCTGAGTGAGGTCTGGTTAGACAGCACTTTGTCCAACAGTTCTGGGGCTTTAGCAAACTGTAAAACCCATGTGCAGGGCAAGTATGAGATTATACAGCAACCAAATAAGTAAATGCAATTTACAAAAGGGGCACTGCTGCCAGCAATGAGGAAGTGACAGTCCCTCTTACTGGGCCCTTGCCACAATGTAAAAGAGATAATAACCTTGGAGAGGCACCAGGACGGAGAGAGGCCCAGAGACCACCATCATGAAAATGTGAACCACCAGGGAATGTTTACCATGAAGAGATGAAGCAGGGCTAATGTCTTACCCTATGAAAGAATTTTACTTTGCCCCCACAGGGCGCAGAAACAAAAACAATGAGTATAAATTGCAAAGTCAATTTAGGCTCCATACTACTTAAACATTTCCAAGAGTAGAATGGGTAGGCCAGGGTAGGAGTCAGTTCCTGCTCACTGAAGGAATTCAGGCACAGACTGGATGTCCATTTTTTTTGTTTTGTTTTTTTAGGGGGGGAAGGCAAGGCAATTGGGGTTAAGTGACTTGGCCCAAGGTCACACAGCTAGTAAGTGTCAAGTGTCTGATGCTGGATTTGAACTCAGGTCCTCCAGACTCCAGGGCTGGTGCTCTATTCACTGAGCCACCTAGCTGCCCCTAGGATGTCTATTTCTTGACACCCAGTGAGGATTCTTTTTCAGGTATAGGCCAGAAAAGATGACCATTAAAATCCTTTCCAACTCAAAAATCCTGAGGGGGAGAAAAAGTATAGATTACACCTTTGAGGCAGCTGAGCTATGAATGAGAAAAGAAAAAGTATATCAGATAAAGCAGGGGTGGAGACAAGCAGTGGTTTGTTTGGCTTTCAAAACTAGAGAGAGCTAGACATACCTTAAAAGGAGAAGAAGTGGATAATTATGTCTTAAGAAAAAAGATGACAAGATGAAGGCAGGAACCTGTTCAGTAGGTAGACAGACTAGGTTAGTGCTGACCTAGTCCAATGCTCATTTGTTCTTAAAATGAGGAAAACTGAAGTCTAGAGAGACAAATGACTTAACTAAAGGTCACATTACAATATAGGGGCCGGAAAGGAACTAAAACCCAGGGCCAGGGTTCTCTTGCCACTAAACCTGCCTTACTGTATTGAACTGAGTTATTATTCTCAACAAATCGGCTTCCATGGATTTAATTACCATATCTATGTTAATGATTCTCAAACCTTCTAATCGGGTCCCAAACTCTCCAACTGCTTAATGAATTTTTATTAGTTGATTAACACATAATTTTATCATCTGGTTCTTAAAAAGCACTATATTTGGGGCATGTAATATTTAAATGATATAAATACCAAGAAAAGCTTTAATCCTATTTGTGACACCAACTTCTAAACCCCAATTTTCACAAGTTAGTTTTCCTTCTTTAAACTTATTATTGTCAACCAAAGGAAGTCAAAGAGTTAATTTTCACTTCAGTAAGAGTAAACCCATTTGAGCTCTGATTAAGAAGGGCACTCATAAAAATGGAGGTCAGCATCAGAAAATATTTTCTGAGTCACAGGGAGAGATTACTCACCATGCTCTATTCAACACAGCACGGTAAGGACACAACTGCTCACCATGTATTCATTAGAAAATCATGGCCTTTCCCTTTGAAGGAAGCAGAAGGCGGGGGAAAAAAGTCATACTTTCAGTTTTGTATATAAGCCAGTGGGAGGCTATATCTGAAACACCCTTGCATCTCCTCCCACTGCCTTAATTAGTCTTGAAGGGAAATATATGTTTCACATCATCTTCCTAGGTTCTTTCCAAGTCCTGACAAGCATATGTATGTCAGTTAAACAGAGTTATTTTCAATCCATTTAAATAGGTTAGGGCTCCTATCTTGGATTCGGCCCTACCACTGCTTTAAAAAAAAAAAATACTGCAACAGCCTAAATAGCAAGGTAAATTGTTGATGAAACTTGACTATCCACTGAATGTGAGAAAAGCTTTTTTGTATTTACTTTCTACTAACTGAAACTTCCATTTTCTATGGAGGAATCTGTCCAAAGTTTGGAATAAGAAATGGAAGAATCTTGGAAGTCCATTAAGTCTAGCCCTCTGACTTTACAGACATGAGGAAACTGAATCCCAGAAATGACTTGCCCAAAGTCACTAAACTGCCACAGGAATTAGTAGCTACATGGACAACCATGTTTTGTTTGCTCCTAAAAATTAAAATATGCTAACTTATTTCAACTTTAATTCAAATAAGTAACTCCACAACATTTCAAAAATCACTCATTTTCTTCAACTTGGTACTCACAAATTAAGAAATTTCATGAGATTAGTAATCACAAAATACATTTTTCTAAAAGAGAAAGATCACCCATTTTCCTTTGAAAATGTTTCATCCCTCAAAAGCAGTAACCCAAAGTGGAATAAAAAAAATGGCCTTAAAAAATGTAAAAAGTGCCACTTTGGATTAACGCTCCTTAAATACAGTCTCCTAAACCTCACTGTACTCCTACCACCCAAGAACCCAAAGTGAATTGTGCAGTGAAACTAAGAAATGTTCTGCTGACGTCAAACAGCTCTGGAAGGATGGCAACACACACGTACCCCACTCCTGCCAAATGAAGTCTGAGCCAGCGAGGGAAAAAAAGTCTGTACTTCAGGACAGACCAACATTAGAAAGCCAGGGGACTGCAACGTTCAAAACAGGAGTTCTTCCTAACCCAGGAAGCCAAAAAAACATCAAGTGCACCACACTTAAGGTGCAAATACCCTTTTCTATAACAATATTAAAAAAGGCATACAGTCTCTTCAACCAAGCTGTTGGAAAGAAAATATGCCACTGTCTCCAGATGACACTTTATTTTTGTAAAATTGCAACTCAGCAAGGCAAATTCATCCAAAAATAAGATGTTTCTTAAATTTATAAATAGAGCCCTCCCCCCCAAAAAAAGAACTCTCAAAGAGAAATGCAAAGAATGGCATGAAAATCTCTTAACACATTTAAAAATACCGTATCACCTATTTTGTCTTTTTAAAAAGGCAATTAACCACAACTAGTATGCACCTGAATGTAACTAGTACTATTTCCCAGGAAACATTTGTCTATAATCTAATAAGATTAGGAGACAAGGTTAAAAAAGCTTTTCTTATTATACCGTCAACTGAAAGATTTCCCCTCCCCCTCTGTCTATACTGTATACACAGACCCAAACACACCCAGAGCTGCCCTGCAGGAAAAGCTGCATTAACTGCTTGAGTGCTGGAAGGCACAACATCTCTCTGGAAACAGGATGACCAAAAATAGAAAGTCCTGGTATAGGCAGGACTTTGGGAAACCAGAGTTGGCCAGAATTAGGTACCCCAAAACCCTGCATCAAAGGCAAGTGTTAGCCATTTCTACTTGACCCCAAAGCTAGATGCTTCCAATAACGCATACACATACATAAGTGTATTCTTTGAGTCCAAAAGAGGAATGGCCTAACAAGGATTTTCTTAGATCAAGCTTCAGTATGTTTGATTCTATCAAACATCTCCACCCCCACTCCCCAACAAAACTTTCAAAGTAAAATGTCACCTAAATAGATAATCATTTGTTGCCATTTACTTTCTTTCTACAATACATTCAATTCAGCCAGTAGAGTAAGAAACATAAAGAAATATTTCTGTCCTGAGGGGTAGAGGAGTGTTGTACCAACAAATGTAGTGGGTTTTATCAAGTATGTGAGCCATTTGTAAATTTCCATTTGGTTGAGAGGCTTTTCTAGTTTAAACATAGATGCTGTCATGGGGGGTGGGAGAGGTCATTAAACAGATCCTACAATGCAGAAGGAGCCAACACAAATCCATTCTAAAATTTTAAAAAAAAAATGAGGGGACAAAGGCTGTTTACCCTGCAGAACAATCTGAAGTGCTTGTAGGCTATTAATACAACAGATTAATTAAAACCAAGAACCATCTTAAATCCACTCAAATGGAAGATAAAATTGAGATTCTATATAATGAAAATTAAACAGAAATATTGGTAAAGTAGAACAGACATTAGGGAAAACAAGTCTTATGCATAAACACTGTCCTATTTCCCAAGAGAATGGGAGCAGGAGAAAAACACTAAGAGGGGTGCACTGATGGCCTGACTGCCCCCATAAACCAACTACTCTGAAGACTGACCTCCACTGACACAAATGCATCTTCTTAGAAAGTTTCAGAAACCAACATTTCTGCAGTGGAAAATTGTAAGCTCTTCGAGGAAAAAAAAATTTTTCAACTTTTCCCCCTTTAATTAATCAGATTTCTTTTCCTCCTCCTCCCCAGCTCTTTGCTTAACTGTCAAGACTGATGAGCCATTTTAGAAACCAAATTCCCCTATTGCTTCTGCATTTTTCTTTTTTTAAAAAGGAATCATGCCCACATGACTGAAGGGGAGGGAGAAGAGAGGAGGAGCTGAAAACCAGGGGGGAAAATTACAAAAATAACTTCAACTGCCCAATTTCACAGGCTGCCTAGGTTCCTGGGTACTTCGTGTGATTGATGAGAGTGTGTGGTGCCCTCAGTCACTTGCCACCCACCTCCACCCTCATCATATACCAGAGGGAGGGTTAGCCAAATATCCAAGTACCCCACCAACAAAAACGGGGCAGGGGGAGAGTGGGCAGAGGCGAGGCTCTGAGAGACCTGCCTAGATTAGACCGGAACGTTGTGGAAGGGGAGTTTGGAATTAGTGTGGGTTATTTTGGACCGGGAAGGGAAGGGAAGGGGTGGGTGGTAGTAAATGTTCTGGGCGTGAAAGACGTGCGAGGGGAGAATGGATGGGAGGGGGGCGCCTTGCCTGGGACATGGCAGAAACCGCTGAGTAACTAGGTAATCGGTGAGGGGAGAAACCCGAAGCAGGTAAACAGAGCAAGAGAGGGCTTAGGCAGAAAAGGGGTCCAGAGATACAGCCAAGGTGGGGAGGAACATGTATGAAATTAAGAAACAATCCAAAGGGGCAAAAGGGTGGTAACCCCATAAAGGGCTCACCAGGAGCCTAAGGGTTTGGTGGGAAGAATTCAGGAGGGGAATGTTCAGAATTCAAAGGTGAAGTAGAGGTAAAGGGGAGGCAACGAACGGGCAATTAAGAGTGAGCGCTAAAAGAGGTCAATCAAGAAGGCTGACTTAGCATACAGTACCTGACATACAGTAGGCACTTAATAAATGTTCACTGATTGATTGATTCAATTAAATTGAAGGGGTTTAGGGAGCCTTCTGAGAGTGGTACTGTGAGCCTAGCGGTAAGACCAGAAGTTTTGTTGGGGGAGGGGGCTGAGGGGGGCCTGGAGAGAGGGTGCTCAAGGGCACGGGGGTGGTAGCCCAAGCAAGGGGCTTTGGCAGGAGCCTGGAAATTTGGGGGGGCAAGGGGAGTTTGGAAGCAAAGGGCGGGGGGCTGAGGGGAGGGAAGCTCGCTGCGGGGCACGAGCAGGGCAGCCCACGGCAGGGGCTCGGCAGGAGCCTCTAAGTTTGGGGAGGAGAGGGTTGTCCGGAGCTGGAGCGGAGGGCTCGGGGAAAGCCAAAGGGCAGACCCGAGCCCGGGCGTCCCAGGACGCCGAGAAGGGTGCCGATGGGGAGGGGGCGGCCTGGGGCTGGGGGGCACATGTCCCGACGCGGGCACCCTCTCGGCCCCGCGGGGTCGGCCGAGGGACACACTCGCACACGCACACGCAAGGCACAGCGGGGCCGGGGCACGGATACTCACATAGACCGGCAGGGGCCACGGGTACACGGCGGGCTCAGCTCCCACGGGCGACTTGAGCCTCAGTTCCAGCTTCTCACCCATGATCGCGAGCGCGGCCGCCGCTGCACCATACTAGTGGGCGCGGGCGCGGGGCGGGCGCAGCGGGGCCGGCGGGCGGGCAGGCGGGCTGGCGACCGCGGGGACGGTTGGCCGCGGGAGGGCGGCTGGGGGCGGGCGGGCAACGAGGGAGGAGGGGCGCGAGCGGCGGCTGCGGGGGCAGGGGGAGGCGGAGGCCCGGGAGTCACGACTGGCGGAGGCGGCGGCGGCAGCGGGGCCGCGGGCTCTGTCTCTCCCACCCTCCCTCGCTCCCTCCCTAGCTGGCTCGCTGGCTCTTTTGTAGTTACAGCCCCCGGGTCTCCAGCGCCGCCGCCATCTTGGGCCGGCGTGAGGCGAGCACAATGAGCCAGGGGCTGGGCGAAACCACGCCTCCGACGCGAGGGGGCGGGGCCGAGCGGCACGCACGGCCCCGGAGGGCCCGCCCTCCCTCCACCGCGCTCTCCTCCCCCGCCCCCTCAGGCTCTCCCTTCCTGTCCTCAGCTGCCCTCCTCCCTCCCCTCCCGCGGGCAGCCTCGGGGATGCCTGCGCGAGCCTCTGAGCTGCTCCTCCGCCTCCGCTGCTTGCAAAAGATGGGGGCGGGGATGAAAGCTTAGACGCACTAGCCCCTTCTTGGACTTGAAAAAGGCTTTAGCGAGCCTCTTTACAAATGGGGAAACTGAGGCCGTCAGAAGGGAAGTGAATTGTCCAAGGTCTCAAAAGGGTAGCAGGGGGATATTCGAACCCCAGTGATCCTCGGGTTTATGTCTTACGCCGAGCAGGTGACTTAAGCAAGGAACCCAGAGCCTAGTGAGTCTGCATACCCAGGCAGAGTGAGAAAAGGAGCCCGGATTGAGGATGCAGATGGCACCCCCTGCCATGTGCTTCCTGGATCCCTGCAGGGGAGAAGCATTTCAGAGAAGGATGCAGTCTTAAGGGATCCATCAGAAACTTCCTGACTTTGCTCCCCACCCCCTGCACCAACACCATCCAAGCTAATGGGAGGAGGAGGAAACTCAGTCTACTCCCCCTTGGTGGAGGGTTTTACCCCGGGTTTTGTCAGATTTTATGTCTAAGGAACCTGATAAGGTCAAAGGTAGGTGACTCACAATGAAGGCGCTATAGTGTAATGGGGAAAAATACTGGCTTGGCAAGCAGGAAACTTGGTTTCTAATCTCTGTGCTGATCGATAATTGACTGGGTAACTTGGAATGAAGTCATGGCCCTCTGGAACTCAGTTTCCCTATAGGTAAAATGGGGGAAGTACTGTTTTTCTGTTCTCATTCTCTTACCTGATGCTTAATAAATATTTAATAAATTTAATTCAGTTGATGGACTGAGACTAAATCTTATGATTTCTTATTCCTTCACTTAAACATTTAGGGGTCATTTATATGCCAAAAGCTGAATATTTTAATCTGGTTTGTATATTTTGGGGAAGGGGGTTTGAATAGGTCAGAACAAGGAAACTGGAAAAATTCACTTCATGACTTTGCATAGGGTAGGTCCTGATGCAGGATATTATTTATTACTTGCCTTTCTAAGCCTCCGGCCTCTCACTCAGCAAATCCTGCTATGGGAATCTTAAGAGATAAAAAGGGATCATAGGATTTACAGTTGGGAGAAGACCATAAAGACCATCTGGTCCAACCCCATCATTTTACTGTTGAGAAAACTGAGTCCCCAAAATGAGATGTGTCCTACCCAAGGTCAGAGAAAAGGATTAAGCTCCAAGTTCTCTTCAGATCTAGTGTACGCCATGCTACCACCTCTTCATGACCTTAAAAGATCATCTAGTCCACTGTCCTACCCCATGGAAGAGTCCCCAGTAAAGCATCCTAGACAGGGCCATCAGACCTATTTAAACACATTTATGGGGAGCTCACTGCCTGAGGAGGCAACTAATTTCATGATTGAATATCTGTAATTGTTAGGACCTTCCTCTATATTTAGTCAAGTTTTCCATCACATTCAATTCCTCCCAGAGCCATACCTAACTAACTAAGGTTGTATGATCAGGGCTTTGGCCCTTAGTGCCAGTGTTAAAAGATGCTGATCATGATGATAAACAATCCTTTGACTGTGTGGAAATAACCAAATGGCTCCTAGTAGCAAGAATCATTAGTTGTAGGAAAATTATCAAATGAGTAGCTGTGAAACTACACTAGGTGCATCCCTAATCCACCTGGTTCATCAGGCCTGACCCACCAACAGCAACCTTAACCCAAATATTCCAAAAACTCTGCCTACCTCTCTACCATACTGTCTTCCCAGCCCCCACCCAACTGACAGCATATTTAATTCTCTGTCTTTATGAAGGTTTTTGGAACTTGTCTCCAGCACAAAAATTCCTACCTAGGATTCTGTTTCCACCCATTGGTCCTAATTCTACTGCAAGGAGGACCAAAGCCTTTGATACCTATACTACACAGGCTGAGTGCCCAGCATCTGTTCGGCCAGTCTGGCTGAGCCCAAGGAATTTCCCAAAGGCCTTAAGGCAGCAGCTCTATGGTAGTGTCCATTAGCCAGCAGAGTGAAGCAGGATTACATAACAGGGCCAGTCTGAGGCCATCTATTTTAAGCAGCCATCCTCAAGAATGCAACGGTAGACCAGGAAGCTAGTATCAGGCTCTGTGTCCTAGGAAAACCTTTTGATAAGCCAGGCTCAAAACACAACATCTATCCCTAGAGTCCTCCTCCAGCCTGTTTATGCCACAGTGGCCCTATTAAGATACATATGTACTGACATCTATGTGTACCAGGCAGGAGGGGAGAGATTCTAAAAATCATAGAAACTGCAACAATTGCTGTCGTTCTTGTTGTAGCAATTAGAAGATTTCTACATACCCTTCTATCTCTGTCTAGGGAATTAAACTGATTGATGATAACAATCTAAGCATTTTGAAACTTCAGTGTTCATCCTCTATAAAATGAGAGGCAAGCTTAAAGCAATCAATGCTATTCTGGGTTTGCAGTCAGGAGATCTGAATTCAAGTCTCATCACTAACCTATGGATTCATTTAACATCTCTATGCTGATGATTTTCAGATCTCTTTATCCAGGCCTAAACTCTCTGCTGACCTGCAGTCTCAAATCCCCAACTGCCTATTAGATCCATAGACATCTTAAACTCAACATGTCTAGAACCAATCTCTATTTGTTCCCCAAAACCATTCCCCTAAACATTCCTATAGTAATTAAGAGTACCAACAATTTCCCAGTTTCTGACTCCCAACCCAGGTGTCATCTTCAACTTTTCATTAGAGCTCACCTATCCCTCGCTCCCTTCCTCCCCATTCCAGTATGATACCAAGGCCTGTCAATTTCACCTTTGAACATTTCTGGAATATGCCCACTTCTCTTCTTTGCCCTTGCTAGCCCTCTAGCGAAGGCTCTCATCACCCAGCACTTGGACTGCTACAATAGTTTGCTTGTGGGTTGTCCTGGGACAAGTCTCTGCCCACCCCAGTTCATCTCACAGCATTTACTTAGCTGTTAAAAGGGTCTTCCTAAAGTGCAGGTCTGACCATGTCACTCCTTCCTCAAAAATTCAAGTGATTCCCTTGAAACTGAGGTCTAGGATGAAAAATAAAATCCTCTGGTTTTCCAAGCCCTTCACAACACCTGCCCATTCTTCTTACAACCCTCCCCCCCTCCATCACATGACCTTGGCCTTTTTGCCATCTCTCAAATAACACCCTCCATCTTTCTGCTCCAGAATTTTCCCTGGCTGACCCTCATGGCTGGAATTCTCCCCCTCCTCATCTCTACCTCCAGACTTCCCTGCTTCCTTCATGTCTCATCTAAAGTCCCACCTTCTACAAAAAGTCTTTCCCAGGCCTCCTGAATCTTACTGCCTTCCCGCTGTAATCACTTCCATTTATTTATACACAGTTGTTGGTATATTGTCTTTCCCATTAAATTATCAACTCTTTAAGATCTGGGGTTACCTTTTATCTTTCTTTGTATCCTCAGAGTTTAGTACAGTACCTAGCACACAATAGGTGCTTAATAAATGTTTACTGACTGACCAACTATGAACTTGGGCAAGTCACTATGTGCTTCTATGTGTCTCAGAGTATTTCTCAGGATTGATCTAAGAACTAAATCATAAAGTGAATGGATTTTCAATATGTAGAATTCACTAATGAAATCACAGATTATAAAAAAAATTTGTTGTTGCTGTTCAGTTGTTTTCAGTCATATCCAACTCTTTGTGACCCCATTTGGGTTGGGTTTGTTTGTTTTTGGCAGAGATATTGGAGTAATTTTACCATTTCCTTCTCCTGTTCATTTTATAGATGAGGAAACTGAGGCAAACAGGATTAAGTGACTTGCCCAGAGTCACATAGCTGGTAAGTATCTGAAGCAGAAATTTGAACTCAGGAAGATGAATCTTCCTGATTCCAAACCCAGCCAGTATATTTTGCTTAAAAAGAGAATGCTGACCCAGATGTTTCATAGAATCATAGATTTAGAGCTGGAAGGATTTCCTCCTTTTAGAAGTGAAAACTCTCCAGAGAAGTGAGTGACTTACCTAGCTAGGATCACACAGCAAATATCTAAGGAAAGGTTAAAACCCAGCACTTACTGAGTCCAGGTCCAGTGCTCTAAAATTCCTAAAAGCTAAGCCAGGCAGCAGGGATGTGATTAACACCAAAAAAGGAAGAGGGGAAAAATGAACCCCACAGCTCATTTTGGGGTTTAATCTACATTTTTAACATTTTCTCCATCTCTTTCTTAAATCTAGACCAGGACTGCACAACCTGTGGCCCAAGGTCCTCTACATTTTTCAAGGGCAATCCAAAATCCTTGAGCCTGCAAGCTGAGAAAAAGCCACCCTCAGACCACAGGTTGACTTTCATTGTACGCCTGCCTGGAAGGGACCTTAAAGATTCTCTTGTTCAGTGGTTTCCAAACTTTACATAATTACACTCCTCTCATAATAAAAATCATGCCCCCCCCCATACTTTTCATAAAACAATCTACATGAATAATTTACTTAAGCTTATATTTTATTCAGACATTATTGCAATTTTTACAACACAAAAATAATAAAATAGGGGAACATTTCTTGATTAAAAATACTTTGCAAGGGGAGGCTAGGTGGCACAGTGAGTAAAGTGCTGGCCCCTGGAGTTCAGGAAGACCAGAGTTTGGTTCCGGCCTCAGACACTTAACATCCACACAAAAAATACTAGCCGTGTAACCTTAACCCCAACTGCCCTCCAAAAAGAAAAAAAAAATACTTTGCAAATCACATATTTATAACAAAATGATAATCATAATTATGTTGCTAATTTAATTAATTAGAAAAATTAGTAAAGATTTAAATAGTAATTTCGATAAAAAGTGATATATGGGTTTAGTGGGGTTTTTTGTAAAGTTTCTCAGAACATGGTTTTAGTGACACTACTACTTGTAATTCTTTTTCAACTAAGATATTTTGTCTTTATGATAAATCTACAGCAAAAAAAAAAAACAACAACCCTTTTTTACACAATTAAGATATTGGTGGTATATAAGGTATAGGAGATAGAATACTGACCATGGAATCAGAAAAACTTAAGTCCTTCTGTCTCAGACCCTCATTATTAGTGTGACCCTGAGCAGGTCACTTGACCTCTTCCAGCCTCAGTTTCCTTATCTATACAATGTGAATAATACCTACTTCCCAGGGTTGTGAAGATCAAATCAACTAAAACCCTCCTTTTCCAGGACTTCCCTCATTTTGGATTCTTTGACTTCACCAACTCCTTCTCACCTTTTCCACTCTATTTTTGTATTAATGATCCTCATTAGATTGTAAACTCCTTGAGGGCAAGAACTACCTTTCTTTTTTATATTTGTTTCCCCAGCACTTAACATATATAGTACCTGTAACCTAGTAGGTACTTATTTAATACATGTTTATCATCTATTGACTAAACCAAGTGAGAAAATAAATGTAAAATGTACATACATATGTATATGTAAATATAAACTATAGCAAATTTTAAAGGACTATATACTTGTTCGCTATAGTAATTATCCAGTACTCTTCCCACAGGACTGCATTGCAACTAATCCTGCCTATTCAGTTTGCAGCTGAGAGCCCAAGAGGATTTATGGTGGTGTAGATGTGGTCCTGAACTTGGTCAGGAAGATCTGGGTTTGAATTCTCCCACTCTCCTTACTAGCTGTGTGACCCTGGGCAACTTAAGACCCTGAGCCTCAGCTTTTCCATTTATAGGATTATAATAGTTCTTCCCTCTTAGGTTGTTGTAAGGATCAAATGAGATAATCTATTCAAAGTATTCTGTAAATCTTAAAGCAAATACCAGGTGTCTCAAATTCTGGCCTTCTCTTTCCAAACCCAGGTCCCCAGAATAGTTTAGTGACTAGATCAGCTGGACTACAAGTCAAGAAGACCTGGGATTAAATCCAGCTTCTTGAAATTATTATGGGTGGAATCCTGAGCAAGTTACTTACTCTCTCTGAGCCTGAGTTTTCCCATCTGAACAATGGCCACAATAACAAGACCTATTTCACCAAGTTGTTATTAGGATCAAATGAGATGATGTCTATGGTCATACTTTAGAAGCATTGAATGAATGTAATACTCTAAACTATTTCTCCAGTTTGCAATAAAACTCCTGGATTGAGTCTCACAGAGAAGGCAAAAAGACAACAATCTTCTGCACTTCAATAGGTACCCTGCAGATACACACTTTTGTCACAGAGGCTCATAAGGATCCACTAGTGTGTTTCCCATTAACAGCCAGCCTGTTGTATTGTGGAAATGTGTTTAATATGATTGTACATGTTAACCTATATCAGATTGCATGCCATACTGGGAAAGGGGGAAGGGGATGGAGAGGAAAAAATTTTAGAACTCAAAAGTTTGTAAAAGTGAATGTTGAAAATTAAGAACAAATAAACAAAAAAAATTTTTTTAAGCAATTAATTAGTCATGTCCATCTTTGTGACCCCATTTGGGCACTTGAGGCTTTCTTGGCAAAGATACTGCAGGGGTTGACCATTTCCTTCTCCACTTCATTTTACAGATGAGAAAACTGAGGCAAACAGGGTTAAGTGACTTGCCCAAGGTCACACAGCTAGTAAGTGTCTGAGGTCAGATCTGAACTCAGGAAGATTAATCTTCTTGACTCCAGGTCAGGGACTCTATCCACTGCACCACGGAGATCCCTCTAATAAACATGATTAGAAGGGATAAAAAGGATTTACCAAGATGATATCAAAACAGTAGCTACAAACTTTGTGTCTTGCAGGCATGCCTCATTTTGTTTTGCCAAGCAGAAGTGTTTTTAAAAAATTGAAGGTTTCTGGGAACCTTGTGTCGAGGAAGTCTAAAGGTGCCATTTTTCCAACATCATGTATTCATATCATGTCTCTGTCACATTTTGGTAATTCTCACAACATTTTAAACTTTTTCATTATTATTACATCTACAATCATCTTTGGTGTTACTACTGTTATGGGGGGGAGCCACAGATCACCCCCACAAAAGACAGGAGAAATTAATTGATAAATGTTGTGTATGTTCTCTTCCATTGTCTAGGTGTTCTATTCCCTGTCTCTCTCCACCTCTTCTGAGGCCTCTGTGTTCCCTGAGACAGTAATATTGAAATTGGGCCATTTACTAACCCTACGATGTCCTCTAAGTGTTCAAGGGGAAGGAAGAGATAATCCATGTGGCAGACTTCATTGTTGTCTTATTTTAAGGAATTGCCACAGCCACCCCAACGTTCAGCAGCCACCACCCCGTTCAGTCAGCAGCCATCAACATTGATTTGATTCAAGACTCTCCATTGGCAAAAAGATTAGGACTCACTGAAGATGTTGGCTAGTATTTTTTATTTAGCAATAAAGTATTTTTTAATTAAGGTATGTACAATATTTAATACATACTATTGCACACTTAGTAGACTATAGTATAGTATAAACATAAATATTATAGACACTGGGAAATCAAAAATTCATGTATCTGGCTTTATTGTGATACTCACTTTACCACAGTGGTCTAGAACCAAACCCATAATATCTCCAAGGTATGCATGGATATTGACTAGGTTTGGGGGGAATAAATTGGTGAAGAACCAACGTTCCATAAATATGCAAGCTATTATTATTTACCATACATTGTCCCTAAGCCCTGACTTTGAACTCTAGAAGTCACTTTATATTGATGAGTCTCCATAAAAGGTGGAAGAACGATCTAGTCCAGCTTCTCACCCATGAGAATTTTGACTGAACATCATCCAATCTTCGATGGAACACCAACTAGGGAATCTACCATGTTTGAAGAGAGTCCGGACCATTGCTAGACAGTGCTAGTACTTAGGAAGTTATTCCTTTATCCTGAAATGAAATCCTACTCCTTTGTAAGTAGTCAGACCTGCCTGGCCTGGCCTTGCTTGGCCTATATAAACCAGGGAGAGGGTGGATCGTTTGGCCAGTTTTTGAGCCAAGGGGAGGGACTGAAAACAGTAAATAGCTCTGTAAAGCCACAGATAAAACACAAAGTAACTCCTAGGTTGGGCTTCTTGTTAGAACACTGGCTTCTTCAGCCACACCCACATAGGTGGGTAGCAATTCTATTCCAACAGGCATTTATTAAACAGCCCTTACTTATCCAGTCCTCAAACAGGAGCTGAACTGGTTTCCCAGCCTCCAGTCAATTCATAAAATCTTAGAATGTCAGAATTGGAAGGGATTCAATGTTGGGAGGTAGGCAGTAGGGAAAAGAGCTACATTTAGAATACAGAATGTCCAAAATTAGAAGGGAAATTAGAACACAGGGTGTCAGAGCTGGGAGGGTCCTTAGAACACAGGATGTCAGAGCTGGGAGGGGCCTTAGGACACAGGATGTCAGAGCTGGGAGGGCCCTTAGAATAGAGGATGTCAGAACAGGAGGGCCCTTAGAACACAGGATGTCAGAGCTGGGAGGGCCCTTAGAACCCAGGATGTCAGAGCTGGGAGGGCCCTTAGAATAGAGGATGTCAGAACAGGAGGGCCCTTAGAACACAGGGTGTCAGGGCTGGGAGGAACCTCAGAGCACAGAATATCAGAGCTGAGAGGACTCTTAGAATTCAGTGTCAGAACTGGGAGGGACCTTGGAGTACAGGATGTCAGAGACAGGAAGGATATTAAGAAATAGAGTATCAGATTCTCTACATCCAGAGAAAGAATTTCGGAGTCTGCATGCAGATGGAAGCATACTGTCTGCTCCTCTTTTCTTTTGTTGTTTTATTTTGCTTCTTCTTTCTTGTGGTTCATCCCATTAGTTCAAACTCTTTACATCATGACTAATATGAAAATATGTTTAATATGAATGTATAAGTAGAGCCTATATCAGATTTCATGACATCTTGGGGAGGAGGGAGGAGAGGATAGAGGAGAAAATTTAAAACTTAAAATCTTATGGAAGTGAATGTTGAAAACTAAAAATAAATAAAAACTTTTTAAAAAGAAAGAAAAAGGAAATAGAGCATCAAAACTGGAAGGGATCTAATCCAAACCACCAATTTTATAGGTGAAGAAATTAGCTTAAGGGAAACTAAATGACTTACCCAAAGCAAGGCATATAAGAGGTAATATTCAAAGAGCTTTGAAAACGATATATCTAATATAAATGCTATGGGGGGAGAGGGAGGAGAAAGTTACATGTCCAGAAAGAGGCATAGTCAGGACTTAAACCCAGTTTTTCTGATTGTCAGTGCAATGCCCTTTCCCCTCTGTCAAGTTCCCCCTTTTTAGCAGTTCATCTCAACACACACTTATTAATCATTTACTGTGTGTATTGTTGGGCTTTGGAGGAGGGTCACACAGTAGATAAGGGATTCTGCCTGCCCCATTAAGCTTACAGTCTAGCTGGATGACATATAGAAAAAGAACTATTATGCCCATAATACAAGTAACTACATTGAAAAAGGTGCAAACAAAAATTCTATTCAAGGTCCAAGCAGTAGCGATCACTGGGCCATGGCAGTGGTCGGGGGAGACTTCAAGCAGAAAGTAGCATTTTCATTTGGCCTTAAAGTAGCTCTGGGATCTTAAAAGGTTTGGGAGGAGGTGGGGAAAGGCAAGCCAATACGAACATTGTTCTAGGCATAGGGAACTGCATGTGTAAAGGCACAAAGGCCAGAAAACACAGGACATGTTCAGGGGCTGGTGAGGAGACCAATTTAAAGGGGCTATAAAAATGCATGTAGAATTAACGTGAGATAAGACTGGGAGGGAGGGTGGTGCCAGATTGTAGAAGGCCTTGAAGATCAGATCAAAGTGATTTCCTTTGTATCCTAGAAGGAACAGGGAAAACCATTGAAACTTTCCAGTAGAAATGACCAGATGGAAGTAATTTGATATCCTCAGTGTGATATTCTCTCAGCCAATACAGATAGTTACTCTTTTAGGAAGCAGTTGGGCCCAGTGAAAAGTGTCAATTATTTGACAGACATTTATTAAGCACTTTAGGCTCTGAGCTAAGTGTTGAGAATGCAAAAATAAAAAGGAAGAAAGATGGTCCTAACTCCGAAGGACTTTGTATCCTAATGGAGGAAGACCACCCAGAAAGGGAAGTGGAAAAGGGGTGGGGAGGCATGGGAGAGCAAGTCTGAAGTATGTTCTGGAAAGGAAGGAGATCTGACTGACTTGGATGTCCCTCTGTAAGTAAGAGGCTCTGAGAGGAGCCATCTAATCAGAGGGAGAGGCAGAAGAAGGTGGACAGGTGCTTTGGAAATGTGAAGTACGGGGGTAGGTCAGCTGCCATATGCCCACCACTGTGCTAAGCATTGGAGATATAGAGAAAGGCAAAAGACAGTCCCTGCTCTCAAAGAACTCTTAATCTCATGGGGGAGACAATGTGCAAACAACTATGCATGAACAATAATATAATAAAAAAAAGAGGGCTGGATTTAGAATGAGAGGTTTTGTTGTTGTTCAGTCTTTTCGATTGCATCCGACTCTTTATGAACACGTCTGGAGTTTTCTTGGCAAAGATATTGGGAGTGGTTTGCTATTTCCTTCTTCAGGTCATTTTACAGATGAGGAAACTGAGGTGAAGTGACTTGCCCAGGATCACACAGCTAGTAAGTGTCTGAGGCTAGATTTGAACCTAAGAAGATGAATCTTTCCCAATTCCAGACCTGGGACTCTTATCTACTGTACCACCTAGCTGCTGTAACAATGATATTTTAACAATAATATAATAAATATAAGAGTACTAGATTTGGAATGAGATGACCTGGATTCAAATCCCACCTCTTCCATGAACTATGTGACCTGGCCAAAATCTCTGCTTGTTTCTTACCTAACTTTAAATCACTGAATGAGTATTGTCTCAGACAATAGACCTGAGAAAGACCTCAGCTTAAAAAGGCCAAAGTCTCCCACTGCATCTGGGGTCATCTCCAAGTGCCTTGATCTATGTATTACTTAGCACTGGACTCTGATGACTCTGACGGAGAGAGTGAGGCTGATGACTTTGCACAACTCTGCCTCACTTAAATCCAATTCACTTACAAGTCAAGGCATCACCTTCCTGATGTCACCAGAATTTCAGGACCTCAGTTTCCTCATGCGTAAAATGACAAGACAAGGGGTTAAAATCCAGATCAAAAGTGGCTTCACGGCATGTCCCCAGTTAGAGTTGGGATGAGATCCAGGAAAGTCCACAGGAAAGACACGTTCCTCTCAAACACTGGGTGGAACCCAGTTTCCAAAAATAACTCCATGGGCACATCCCAGTTGCAGGCCTTGAATGCTATGGACATTTATAGCAGGTTAAAAACCACATCTGAGGAGGACACAGGACACAGGGCTGGTGCCATGTCATTGAAAATATTTGGGTGGCATGACTTGACCTCAGAAGGCAAACTAGGAACAAAGAGAAGTTGTAGAAAAGTAGATATAAGGGGAAAAAAAATCCCTGAAAAAGGAGAGCTCTCTTTCCTAATTCAAGAATATTGAAGATAAAATCAGTGGGTGCTTGGAAAATCTGAATTACACCATATTTTAAAAATAAATCTATTTTATTTCAGGTACCCAAAGTTTGCACAACTTTGCCAACTATTGCCCCCCTGAGTCTCCTGCTTAATTCAATTCAGTTCAATTCAACAACCCTGTTAAGAATTTTTATATAGAAAACCTGATCCTGGAACTGGACCTTAATGCTAGTACTTTTCCTCTGTTGATCATTACCAGTTTTTTCTGTGTGTAATTTGTTTATACACAATTATTTACAGGTTATCTCCCCCATTAGACTACAAACTCTTTGACAACAGGGATTGATTTTTGCCTTTCTCTGTATCTGCAGTTCTTAGCATAGAACCTGGCATATAGTAGGAGCTTAATAAATGTTTGTTGACTGACTGGAGAAGACCAATCATTATAATATTTCATGTTAATATGGCATGTTAAGAGTTTACAATGTGCTTTCATAAAAACTCTATAAAGAAGACAAGCAAAATATTATTATTCCTCTTTTAAGGATGAGGAAATATCAATATTCCCAAAGTTGCATATTCAATATACCAATGGATATAAGATTTCATCAATATAGGCATTTCTTCCATGGGTTCAGGGAGCAGCCCAGCCATGGTCTTATCCTGCACAATTCTTGTCTATGTTCTTCCCATATATCCTCCACAGAAGGTTGACCCAACATCCTGGAGACGTCTTTTAGGTATATTTCCATGTCTTTTTTTTTTTTTAATGCTTTATTAACTTCTGATTTACATCATTCATTTCCGCCAGATTTTGAGTTACAAATTTTCTCCCAGTTTTTCCCCTACCCATCACCCCAAAATAGCAATCCCACAGGATATCCCCTCCTCCAATCTGCTCTCTCCCATATCTTCTCCTATACCCCCTTCGACTTTTCCAATTGGGTATGGTGGATCTCTATGCCCCAGTGCCTGTATATCTTTTTTCCCAATTATATGTAAAATAGTATTAATAATAGTATATATATATATATATATATATATATATATATACATATAATTTTAAACATTTGATTTTAAAACTTTGAATTCTAGATTTATTCCCTTCCTCCCTTGTCACCCACCCTTACTGGGAAGATAAGCAGTTCAGTATAGGTTGTACATATGTAGCTAATGCAAAACATTAACATAGTAGATATATTGTAAAAGACTGACTATATTTCCCTCCCTCCTATCCCACCTCCCACTTGTTCTATTCTCTACTTTGATCCTGTCCCTTTTCAAAAGTAAGTTTCCAACTTTCCTCTCCCCCAGCCTGCACAACTTTTCATCATCCCCCCTCTCATTCCCTTTCCCCCTACTCTCCTGTAGGGTGAGATACCCTATTTAGTGTATATTTCATTCCCTCCCTGAGCCAAATTCAATGAGAATAAGGTTGACCCATTCCCTTTTGCCTTCC
>NW_027185593.1:3614290-3620983 GCF_028583685.1 Petaurus breviceps papuanus | reverse complement strand
TTTTTTTTTAAAGCAATCGGGGTTAAGTAACTTGCTCAAGGTTACACAGCCAGCTATTTCTGGGTGTGGTGCTGAGCATCTGATCCCGGATTTGATCCAGGTCATCCCAACACTGGAGCTGGTGCTCTTACTGGCTGAGCCACCTGGCTGCCCCTGAGCAATTGGGGTTAAGTAACTTGCTCAAGGTTACACTGACAGGTGTTTCTGGGTGGGTGCTAAGTGTCTGAGCCCTGGATTCGATCTCCAGGTCATCCCAACACTAGAGCCAGTGCTCTTACTCGCTGTGCTACCTGGCCGCCCCTCCCTTGCCTCTTCTTTATGAGAGTTTACCCCATTCTGTCTCTCCCTATCTCTTCTCATTATATTCCTCTCTCACCTCTTAATTTCACCTTTTAAGTATCACCCCTTCCTATTAAATTGGTCCTGTGCCCTCTATCTATGTATACCTGTAAGCATATATACATACATTCACATATGTGTTCATACACCCGTATGCCCTCCGATATAGACATATGTATATATATTCCCTTCAACTATTTTCATACTGAGAAAAGTTTCATTAGTTACAATTATCTTTTTTCCATGTAGGAATGGTAATAGTTTAACTTTGATAAGTGGCTTTTGATTTCTTTTCCCTGTTTACCTTCTCAAGCTTCTCTTGCTTCTTGTATCTGAATGTCAAATTTTCTATTCAACTCTGTTTTTTTCTTGGCCTTTTTTTTTGGAGGGCAATTGGGGTTAAGTAACTTGCCCAAGGTTATATGGCTAGTTTTTTTTTGTGTGGGTGTTAAGTGTCTGAGGCCAGATCTGAACCCAGATCCTCCTGACTCCAAGGCCAGCACTTTACTCACTGCTCCACCTAGCCGCTCTCAACTCTGGTTTTTTCATCAAGAATGATTGAAAGTCCTCTATTCTGGGGTGGCTAGGTGGCACAGTGAGTAAAGTGCTGGCCCTGGAGTCAGAAGGACCCGAGTTCGGTTCCGGCCTGAGACATTTAACACCCACACAAAAATACTAGCCATGTAACCTTGGGCAAGTTACTTAACCCCAATTGCCCTCCAAAAGGCAAAAAAAAAAAAAAAGTCCTCTATTCCACTGAATGACCATATTTTCCCCTGAAACATGATACTCAGTTTTGCTGGGTAGGTGATTCTTGGTTTTAATCCCATCTCCTTTGCCTTCCAGAATATCATATTCCAGGCCCTTAGATCCCTCAGTGTAGAAGCTGCCAGATCCTGTGTTATCCTGATTGTGTTTGCACAATATTCAAATTGTTTCTTCCTGGCTGCTTGTAATATTCTCTCCTTGATGTGGGAATTCTGGAACCTGACTATAATATTCCTAGGAGTTTTCCTTTTGGGATCTTTTTCAGGAGGTGATTGATGGATTCTTTCAACCTCTATTTTGCCTTCTGGTTCTAAAACATCAGGGCAATTTTCCTTGAGAATTTCTTGGAGGATGATTTCTAGGTTCTTTCTTTGATCATGGCTTTCAAGTAGTCCAATAATTTTTAAATTATCTCTCCTGGATCTATTTTCCAGGTCAGTGGTTTTTCCCATGAGATATTTCACATTGCCTTCTATTCTTTCATTTGTTTGGATCTGTTTAATAGCATCTTGATTTTTCATATAGTCATTAGCTCCCATTTGTTCCAATCTAATTCTGAAGGAATGATTCTCCTCAGTGAGCTTTTGAGATTCTTTTTCCATCTGGGAAATTCGACTTTTTAAGGCATTCTTCTCCTCATTGCCTTTTTGAGCCTCTTTTTCCATTTGAGTTAGTCTATTTTTTAAGGTATTATTTTCCTCAGTCAGGCTGTTGACTCTCATTTCATAATTTTCTTGCATTATTCTCATTTCTCTTCCCAATTTTTCCTCCACTTCTCTTATCTGCTTCTTAAGGTCCTCTGTGGCCTGTAACCAGCTTGTATTTTCCTTTGAAGCTTTTGGTTCAGGAGTTCTGACTTCACTGTCTTCCTCCTGTTCCTTGCTTTGATCCTTTTCGTCCCCAAAAGAGGAGTCTAATGTTGGATTCTTCTGTTTGCTTTGTTTGCTTTGCCTGGTCATGTTGCCCCTCACCCAAGGACCTAGAAGGTCACATGTCAGTCAGAACTAGGAGGGTGCAAATCCTGTATTTTTGATGGCAACAGATTATTTCAATTTTGTTAGTGTTCCCTTCCCTCTAGATTACTTTGTATATGTATTATATATATATTTTTTCTTGCATTAAAATGAAATCTCCTGGAGGGCAGGAATTGTTTCATTTTTGCCTTTCCATCTTGACCACATAGCACAGTACCTGGGCACAGAATGGGTGTTTAATAAATGCTTCTGGAATGAACAAATGAATGAATGAATAAGCACGTCAGTGACTAAATTCCTTAGTTGTCATTCAAGACCATCCACAAAATGAGTCAACTTCCTTTTTTCCAGTCTCATGCTGGACTCCTCCTTTCTCTACAACACATACCATATATGGTCTAGCTAAACTGACTGCTAAGCCTTGTGAAAACATGGAGCCCTGTGACATCAGGTGTAATACTGAAAGCTAAGAATATAGGCAGGAGTGCCCTGGTTCAAAGTCCTCAGTATTCTTAGAGGATCTAATCAATCTCCCTAGAATGGAAGATATAATCTAATTAGGGAGTTGACTTAATTCCTGAAGACTAAAGTTAGCTGAATCATTCAAGGGAGTTTAAGAAGGCCAAACTAGGAGTTTGTCTGTGACTAAATTGAGAGTGGGAAGGTTTTTTTTTATAAAGCCAAGCAAGGTAGGAAGCCCTTTTGTTTACCATTGACCATAAGAGAGGGAGAGGGAGGAGTAGGCAGTTTCTTTCCTGTACTTTGTTTCTAGATGAAATCATTTCAAAGAGTATGAGTGTGTGTGAGCCCACATTTATATGAATGTTTTATTTAGTAACATGAAGAACTCAAACTGAAACTTCATTCTGTCCTTTTTTTTTTTAAGCTGGCTCTAGGGTTCCCATCTTCTATGTCACAATTACTATAAAATGTGAGTGGGAACCATTTGATATGGGAGCAGTCTCTTCTGACTAATTCTGTTCCTCTTGGTCCTTCAGAACCTCCCTCCAGGCAGATTATTAAATAAATAATGAATAGAGTACCAGCCCTGAAGTCAGGAGGACCTGAGTTCAAATCCAGCCTCAGATACTTAACACAAAAAAACTAGCCGTGTGACCTTGGGCAGGTCACTTAACCCCAATTGCCCTCCAAAAAAAAAAGGGCAAAAAAAACGTGCCTTTGACAGATTACACTAAAATACAAGAATAGACTTTTTTTTTCTTTCCTCATGCCTTTGCTGAAGCCTTTCCCTCTGCCTAAAGTCCCTCCCCTATCTCTGCCTCTTGAAATGCTACATCCTTCAAGGACAAGCTCAAATGCTGCCTCCTCCCAGAAACCTTCCTGGATACCAGTGAAAAGGGGCAGGTAGGTCGCACAGAGGATAGAGCCCCAGGCCCTAGGATCAGGAGGACCTGAGTTCAAATCTCTTTTTAGACATGTACTAGCTATGTGACCTTGTACAAGTCACTTAACCCTGTTTGTCTCAGTTTCCTCATCTGTAAAATGTCCTGGAGAAGGAATGGCAAACCATTCCAGTATCTTGCCAACAAAACCCCAAAATAGTATCAAGGAGAGTCAGACACAACTGAAACAACAACATCCCAGCTAAAATCCCACCTTCTACAAGAAGCCTTTCCTGATGCTCCCTAAGGCTAGTGTCTTCCCTGGGTTGATTATCTCCATTTTATCCTGTCTCTACCCTTTTGTACATAGTTGTTTGCATACTGTGAGCTCTTTGAGAAAAAGAAGTGTCTTTTTTTTTTAAAGGCAATCAGGGTTAAGTGACTTGCCCAGGGTCACACAGCTAGTAAGTATCTGAGGTCACATTTGACCTCAAGTCCTCCTGATTCTAAGGCTGGTGCTCCATCTATTGTGCCACCTAGCTGCCCCAGGAATTGTCTTTTGACTTAACCCCAGCACTTAACATAGTGTTTAACACATAGTAGGCACCTAATAAATGAGTGCTGATTGACTGATCTCAGCTGAAAATCACCTGTCTTCCCCCTTTCTAATAATAATATCTATGTGTATGTGTATACACACACACATATATATAAACAGTTTTAGAATAATAACAGCATAGGTTTATAAAATACTGTATACATTATCTCATTTGATCCTTACAACAACCCTGTGAGGTAGTTGCTATTATTATCCCCATTTTATAGATGGAGAAAATGAAGTTAAGGGACAATTAGGTGACTTGCTCAGGTTCATGAAGTTATAAAGCATTTGAGGTAAGATTTCAACTCAGGTACTCAATCTACTGTGTCACCTAGATGTCCTGCCTCAGAACTTTTTATCTCCATTATATCAATACTACTTTGATCTCCCTGACATGGAAGCCCCTTCACTGGTACAGATCACAGTCCATAATATAGACTTTTTTGTCCATGTCTTTAATGTACTCCAAAGGGAATCTGCCCAATGCACCAAGAGCTTTCCTATGGATTTTTTTTTAAAGCAATCAGGGTTAAGTAACTTGCTCAAGGTTACACGGCCAGGTGTTTCTGGGTGGGTGCTAAGTGTCTGAGCCCGGATTGGATCCCCAGGTCATCCGGACACTGGAGCTGGTGCTCTTACTCGTTGTGCTACCGGGCCACCCCTACCTATGGATTTTTTTTTTTTATATTTCATGTGACTCTAGGATGTCCATACCTTGGGATGTCCTTTGTTCTAGACACATGCCAGTTCATCCATTTCCAGTCATCCATGTCAACAATAAGCATTTGTTAGACTTACTATGTACCAGGCACTATGCTAAGTACTGAGGCTGCAAATATCAGCAAAAACAAAGACAAATGCATGCCTTCAAAGAGCTTACATTCAAATGGGGGAAGATAGCACATATAAAAGCTGAAAGGGGAGTAGAGGGAGGGAAGCATAAACCTGGAAGAATGGTGGTATAAAGTTTGAAGAGGCAGAAATAGAGACTGCTGAGGAAATGAAAGATGACTGGCAGATGACTGGTAAGTGTTCTTCCTCAAGTGGAGATTCTGTGAAGGAACTTAGCAACAGGAGGAGAGAGCCACAGGGGCCAAACGAGCATGGAGGGTGGGAAGGCAGATAAGGCAAAGGGGCAAAGAACAGAAAGTCATAATGGTCCTGTCTGATATCTGCACATACCTTCATACCTCTCCTATTTTCCTTATAGAAAAGTTTCTTGAGAGTAGGAAATGATCTTTCCCCCTTTTCTTTGTATTCCTGGTGATTATTAGCACAGCTCCTGGTTCTTATTAAGTAGTATCTGACTGGATTCTTGTACTCTGCTTATTGTATAGTGTTAGAGAATTGTGATGTTCCAAAGGTTCCAGAGAGATAATCTCTGGATAATTAATCATCATATTAATAATGCTAGCATTATATTCATAAAAGAAACAGTCATTTGGCTTTCTCTCTCAGACCAAAGATAACTTATAGCAGTGGACTCACAGTTTATATGCTCTTGGAAGAGCGGATATTCCTGAGGGTGGCAATCAACAATGATTGGTTAATAATTAATGAAAAGAATGAATATTACAATGAGAGGTGGATCTATTCTAATGAGGGATTTGAGGGTATAACTTTGATTATGTCATTTACTTCTAAATTGCCCAGCCTGGAGTCATCTAATCAAAGAAATTATCCCCACCCAAACTGGTGTGGAGTACCATGGACTTCACCACCTGGGTGGGAGTTGAATAAGATTGAGAAAGTCAGTTCTGTCTACTCTCCTTAGTCCTGTCCTTTAGAAGCCAAGCCCTGAAATGAGGACTTTAGAAAAAAGGGGAACTCTGGATCTCCCCAAATCACTGGTTATTAATAATCACTTAAGAATTGTGTATATGATATAACCCTTGTTAGAATCTCAGTTCCTTGAGGATAGTCCCTGAAACAGGCTGGATGGTTCATTACTTATCTGGTCAATGCATATAAGTACAATGTTGCATAAGATTAAGATGAGTCTCAAGAAAGAAGCATTCCACTTGTTGTTATTCAGTCATGTCTGACTCTTCTTGACCTCACTTGGGATTTCCTGGCAGGGATACAGTAGTGGTCTGCCATTTCCTTCTCCAGCTCATTTTACAGATGAGGAAACTGAGGCAAACAGGGTTAAATGACTTGCCCAGGGACACACAGTTGGTAACTGTCTGAGCTGAGATTTGAACTCAGGAAGATGAATCTTGCTGACTCCAGGCTAGGCACTGTATTCATTGTACCACCAAGATGCCCCTAATAGACATGATTAGCTCTTAGCAAAGGATTTACCAAGATGACATAATAAAAACAGTAGCTAAAAACCACTACCTAGCTACCCCAAGTAACCTATAACATCCCATAAAAAAGTTGCAAATAGGTCTTCATAGGCAATAGTGTCCACAGCTTGAAGTCAAGAAAACCTGGGTTCAAATCCTGCCTCAGATACTTACTACCTGTGTGACCCTTAACTTCTATTTCCTCGAGTTTCCTTAGTTTCCTCTAAGAGTGATAATAATAGCACAGACCTCCCCACAGACCAACAACTATTGTGGTACCTGGTTTTCCCATCCCCCTACCTCAGCCCTCCCTCAGGGAAGTGAGCAGAGGTTTTCCCATCCCCCAACCTCAGCCCTCCCTCAGGGAAGTGAGCAGA
>NW_027185593.1:3592360-3614280 GCF_028583685.1 Petaurus breviceps papuanus | reverse complement strand
GTTTTCCCATCCCCCAACCTCAGCCCTCCCTCAGGGAAGTGAGCAGACTGCCAGGTCAGTTCCACCCTCCTCCAACAGATATCTATCTACCTTTACCCAGTCTACCTCCACAGAGGTGGGCAGGGTTCCGGGTCAGGGAGACTTGGCACCAGCAGGAATTTCGAGGTGAGTACTGACCCATCACTGTTCTTGGTCTCTGGAAGTTTCTGCTTGCGTAATACCTAACCATTGACAGCCTGGTATCCCTTTAGAAGCCAACACATTGTCCATGCAGACTCACCGTTCGATTTGGGCCTGACCCCAAACAGTCCCTTGGAAAATAAAATCCACTTCCAAATTTTACTCTTGGAGGTCTCTTGTCTCGCTCCTTCTGGCACAACACTATAAGAATCAAATGACAAAAAATTTGTAAAGTCCTGATACACAGATGCATAATAAATGCTTATTTCCTTCATTACTAGGTCACATGCAGGAACATATTACATGGATATAAAGGATTTGCACGTGCACAGCTCAACAGATACCCTATATACACAATGTATATTGTACAATATACAACATATATAGTATATATAGCAGTTCCTAAGATCATAGATTTATATGATCTATGATCATATATCATAGGTCATAGATTTAAAGCCACATACATCATAGAATCCAGCCATTCATAGGATCATCAGTTTTAGAGTTTAGGCATGATCTGACACATGGAATGGAGACCCAGAGAATTTATGATAACACGAAGTAGGAGAGCCAGAAATTGAACCCTTGTCTCAGGACTTCAAATCCCAAGCTCCTTGAGATCAGGGACTGTATTTTTTCCTTTCCTTGTATCCCTAGCTCTCAGCACAATGCCTAGTTTATAGCAAGTGCTTCCTGATGGTAGGTTATGAGCAGCATCAGAAGGAAGAATACAATTGTGAAATCACCCCTACCTCTTACAGTATTTAATCAGTCAATTCTCCTTTATACACTGGTGGCTTATCCTTGATAGACAGTGGGCAGCTACTGCCCTCCCTTTTGTACTCAGCCTCTCTAATACTTCTTAAACTCACTAATCCTCCTATCCACCCAAGCCCCTTGGACTCTGTGGCTGACCAGGCCAAGCTGAGGGAGAAGCCAAATGAATTAACATATAGAAAGTACTTTGCAAATCTTAAAAGGTCTGTCTAAACTCTAGCCAATTATTATACCAACTCTTCATGACCCCATTTTGGGGGATTTTCTTGGCAAAGATACCGGAGTGGTTTTCCATTTCCTTTTCCAGATCATTTTACAGATGAAGAAACTGAGGCAAAAAGGCTTAAGTGACTTGCCCAGCTAGTGTGTCTGAAGCCAGATTTGAACTCATGAAGATGAATCTTCCTGACTCCAGGCCCAGTGCTCTAGCCAACACCTAGTTTCCCAATATCAGGGGGAGGTTATGATATAAGAAGACTAGAAGGGTGGGAGGGGGAGATAATGGACTTTGAATGCCAAACAGAAGATTTTACATGAAGGCTTGTGAACGCCAAACAGAGGATTTTATATTTGATCCTGAAGGCAATAGAGAAACACTGGAGTTTATTGAATAGGGAGGGGAGAAGTAGTGATCCCACTTTAGGAAAATAACTTTGACAACTGAGTGGAAGATGGACTGGAGTGGGGAGAGACTTGAGGCAGGCAGACCCACCGGCAGGCTACTGCAATAGCCCAGGTGTGAGGTAACAAGGAGCAGCGCCACCAGAGTGGTGGTACAGTACCTAGGTCAGAGTCCGTGAGAGAGATGTTGCAAACTTGAAATCCATTGGCACCTAAGAGCTGACTACACATATTGTACAACACAGTATATGTTTATATGAACTTACATAATACGGGATAAAAGCACATATGCAAACCTTATAAGGCATTGAACAAGGTAGAATTTATCAAATGGAATACAAGAGGACAAACAAAAGATGCTTTTGTTCCATGTCCCTCTCTAATGCTGGCTGAAGTTCAATTAAAATAAATTCAGCTCAACAACCATTTATTGAGCACATGCAATGGGCAAGGCATGGTGCCCAGGACCAGAACATTCAAGACAAGGGAAAAACAGTTCCTGCCCTCAAGGCTTATATTTTGCTAGGTTAATATGAGACGTTTTACTATCTTTGACTACATACAGATCCACGTGTGTATTTGTCCAGACCTGTGATTAAATCAGGGTAGGGGACTCACGGTAGGGAAACACCCTCTACTAAGAGGCATTTATAATCGCTCTGTACCTTACAGGTTAGATAGTTGCCTGGAATATGGATAATTTAAGGAACTTGCCAGGGAGGGGGCCACCCGGCTAGTCTATGCCAGAGTCTATGCCAGCTCTTTGAGACCCCCAGGTTAGCCCTCTATCCACTACCCCACTTTGTCTTTCATGCATTACCCCAGGAGTTCCCTACACTAAAGAGACACAGATCTGAGCAATTATGAAATATGTATGCACATAAAACATATATTTTTGCCTATAAATATATTTATTCACACAAGTATAAAATACAAAGTCAAAGGTAGTGGGACTTTGAATTTGGCACAATAGAGTGTAAGATCCCTGAGGGCAGGGACCTTTTTTCATCTGTCTTTGAGCTCTATCCTCTACTATGCACACACACATATGTTATCTGTAATAGGCCTGCTCATGCCCAGATTGTCTGTCTCCATAGTCCTTTTGGGAATCTTCAACCTAAATTCTTCAAAGACTGCAGGGTCCTATGACCCATAATGCCTAGCCATATTATCTAGCCATACTGTGTACAGGTCTGTTTCTGTTGATCTTGATTTATATGACCTCATAGGGGTCTTTCCATATTTCTTCATAAGTTTCATATTTCTCAGAAGAACATATGTGACCTGAGGGCAGGAACTGTTTCATTTTTCTCTTTGTTTTCCTCAGCACCTGCACAGTGCCTAACATGTTGTTATTTGTACTTCATTCTTGAAGAGGACCATGACATCAGAAAGATGATGCCAAGATTTGCACGTAAATTGGGTTTAAGTGAGAGAGGGCTATGCAAAGTCACCAGCCTCACTTTCTCCTCTGGAGTCATCTGGGTCCAGTGGCAAGATATCGATCAGGATGACTGGATATGGTCCCTGCCTTACATGTAGAAGGGATGGATGGATGGATGGGTGGATATTGGATGGATGGATGGATGAGCTAAATGCTAGGGATGCAAATACAGAAGCTCAAGGAGTTCTATCCTAATAGCAGGAGAAATATCCTAATATATTTCATCCTAATATAATAAATGTGTCTCTATATGTGTATATATATATACATATATATAATATGTGTGTGTCTATAATATAATATATATATTCTACACTATTAGGGTGGAAGCTTAGAATAAACAGGATAAATATATACATATATCCAAATGTAAACTGTGTATGTACAATATTATACAACATAGATACAATATGCAATATAGATTCTTTGTCTATACACACACAGAGTTAATTCTGCTATAACACTTGTTTTGAGAACTCACATTTGTGCTAATGTGTTTTTTTGATGATTGATGTATTAAGGAGCAGTCTGAGCATAATGCAATAGGCACACTTCTGAGAAGGCAGAAAACTGCACCATAATGGTGGCACAGGCTTCCTACGCTTGTCAAGAGTCACCTTGATGGATGTCCAGCCTGGAGAAAGAGAAGATCCCTGACTCCAACTGCTCTCCTTATATGGTCCCCTCCCTCTTCTCATGATAGGGAGCCCACTTGCCATCCAGGTAGAGAAAAGTGTATCCCTGGTCATCCTCTGCTAGGATGTGGAGGAATGAGGGGCAGGGACAGAGGTAGGAAGAAGAAGAGAGAGAGGGACAGACAGACAGACACACACACAGATAGAGAGGGAGAAAGAGAGAGAGAGAGAGAGAGAGAGAGAGAGAGAGAGAGAGAGAGAGAGAGAGAGAGAGAGAGAGAGAGAGAGAAGTTCCATCATGGTTCTCTACACCTAACCCTTCCCCCCACACTCCTACATATCCCCCCCCCCACTTATCCTACAATGACCCAACCCCTTTGAACCTTTCACCCTTTAGCTACCTCCCTTGGGAAAAGCCTGGCCTTCCCAGCTGTTCCCCCAGATACTGAGGGCAAACCACTGACCTGTGTTAGGTTAGGTCTGTTGAATAATCCTGGTTTACTGGGAGGCTTACATTATTTGTGACCAGACCTCAGCGGGAGTTTGAAGCTTAAGGCCAAAGATCCCACCAGTATTTATGGCAATATTTATATATTTCTTAATCATTTAACATGCCTAATATTGTGCTACCATTTTTATTAGGTTCCTATCTTTTTTTACTATGTCACTGATCAAGTATTTGAGGGTAGTGCCCCAAACCCATTTTCCCTATGAGCCCTGGGGTTTTTATTCCTATATTTTGTTTAGTGTCATGATATTTAGGAATGTATGTGTCATGTTGTAGCAGAACTGACTCTGTGTGTGTGAATACATACATATGTGTGTGTAGAAGTAGTGGCTACTAAAAGGTATTTCTGTCGAGGAAGTCACAAGGGATGTGGAGTGGAGACAGAGAAGAATAGATTACTACCCTCTTTCCAGAAGCAATGGGAGTATTGATTTTATTATCGTTTGCAGAACAAGCAGAGGAAATGGGGGAGGGTATAGGAGCACAGGAGTAGGGCAGATAACAAGAAGAGGGCTAGGGTGGATCGCTGGAATTCTGCAATGTCCTGGAACTGGTGGACCTGGCTCAGGAGACCTGATGATTGCATTTTCAATAAGAGCATATCCACCTTGGAAATCTGCAAACCCTTCCCCCTTTCCAACCCCCCCTCCCCACACAGACAACCCACTACAAATCAGGGTTTGATTTCTTTTGTTGATTATCTACACTTGAGAAAGTGATGGAGAATGTTAATATGCATATTAAATTCAAAACTGTGTTAGGTACATGTTTTGTTTTGGGGGAGCCAGTTGTTAAACATTTACTGGCACACCCGTGGTTGGATGAGACATGAAGCGTGTTCTCATTGGATCTAAAACTGAAGGTTTCAGTCCCCCAGGGCACAATCTCCGGATGTCTGGTATGTTTCCAAGGGTTCTGGGGCAGGGCACATGGTGGCAAGAAAATCAAAATTTATTTTCTTGAATCTTGAAAGGCAGGAGGAAAACAAGTAGTTTGCCATATTTTCTGATCATGTGATCATTGACGGTCTTTTTAAAGCATGGTGCCCAGAACTGAACACAATTCTTTGAATGTGGTCTGACCCGGGGAAGAGTGCAGAGGGATTATCACTTCGTTATTCCTGGAAACTCTGCCTCGCTAAATGCAGCCCCAAATCACATGAGCTCTTTCAGTGACCACATCACACTCCTGACTCATCTCGAAATTGCCAAGCACTAAAACACCAGATCCTATGCAGACAAACTGCTTTCTAACTAAGCTTCTCCATCCTTTACCAGTAAAATTGGTTTCTGATTCAGAAATCTTCATCTAAGTGGAATTACTGAGTGATTGGTTAAGTATCTTAAGATAAGCAATTGAAAGTATGATCCCTGAAGGCAGGGATTTAGGGACTTTTGCTTCTGTATCCTCCAGGCCAGACACATAATAGGTGCTTAAAAAATTCTTGTAGACTGAATCTTTGAAAGTTCTACTGTAGAAGGGGAGTGGCAAGGTCAATTCAACATTTTAGGAAATTTAGCTTACCATTTTTTTTCATCCTGTTGACTAAGCATCCTTTCAGAGTGGAAAGAGAAAGCATTTGTGTGTGTGTGTTTGCATGTGTGTGTGAGTGAGAGACAGAGACAGAAAGACAGATCTAGACAGAGAAAGGGTGGGGCAGGGAAGGGGAAAGTGTTTTGCCCTCTCTCAGGATTGAGTGGCAGCCATCAGTATCCCAGCCAATGTCCAGTGCCATATTGTGATTGTGGGGAGGCACCCAGACAGGCTTTGTGGAGATATTCTCTAGCATCTTCATCTAAGAAGCTCTGAAGTTTGACAGCATTTTTGGAGTACAGGGGCAGCTCACAATGGGATGCAGCTTTTCAGGTTGCTTGGCTGGGCAGGGTAGCATAGATTGGGCTTCCATTTAAATCCAGTCTTTTAGCTCTGCAGGAGCCTGCCACTATTAGCACTAGATGCATTCCGGAACAGCAGTACAATGCCATCTTTCCAAAGGTTCTGACAGAAACAGCTTTTAGCTGATTTAATTCAATTCACCAAATATTTACTCAGAGCTCACTAAGTGCCTGGAAGATTGGAATGACCAATCATTTTGAAGTCCTCCTCCCATTCCTAGAATATTATGAAATAGAATCTTAGAGTGTCAGAGCTGGGAGGGCCTTTAGGACAAAGAACTGCAAAACTGGAAGGGTTTTTGGGACAGAGAATGTGAGAGGTGAGAAGACTCTTAAAACCCAGACTATCAAAAAAAAAAAGGAACCTTAGAATATAGGTCAGAGGTAGAAGGGAGTTTTTACATGTTCTAGTCCAATAATTCCCAAATTGACTTTCACTGAACTGTGGCATCAGAAGCTCCTATGAAAATAGAAATTCCTCTGGGATTGCAAATACATAATGGTGCATTTGGCAACTCCTTAGAGTGAGTTTAGCACAGTGTGATGATTAGGGGAGAGAGAGGTTTGATAAGGAGGAAGAGGAAGTAGATTCAAAATATAAGATATTTCCCAGGGAAGGCAGGCCATTGGGAAGTTATGGGTGGGGGTGTATTTTGGTAAGCAGTGGGGGCCAGAGGGAGGAGGAGAGTTGATGCCAGAGATGAACATTACCAATTCTCCTGGATCAGGGAGGACCAAGTCATACTTTCTACAGTGCCAACTTGTGCCTTCCAGTTCCTGGGCACAGGATGTTCAGAGGGCAGGACACAGTGTGGCTGCCAAGCAGGGACCCAGAAGGAGGGCCAAGGCACTGCTGAGTCAGATATCTGGCTGGGACACCAACAGCTCATCTCCTTCCAACTTGAGCCCTACAGGAAACTGATCTTGTGTCTTGGTTCCCTTTTAGAATCTCATCATGCTTTGGGGGAGAAGGAGTAAAAGTACCCAGAGATGGCCAAGCAGGGAAGTAGACTGAGCTTCTTGGTTCTGCTGAGAGATTCTGGAAACCAGATGGGAAAGGCTTTATTTAAATACCAACTGAGGATTTAAAGTTTGTATTTTATCCTTAGAGTAATAGGAAATCCCTGAAACTTCTTGATCAAGGCATGGAAAAATGGGTACTCTAGGAATATTCTCTCAATGGTTGTATGAACTGTATGAATTTGTGAAAAGAGAAACCAGCACTAGGAAGAACAATTGGGATTCAATAGTCCTGGGGAGAAATGATAAGGGCCTGAAGAAGTGGCTATGTGAGTAGAAAGAGTTGAGACATGTAGAAATGGAATTGACATGGTTTGGTAGTTAATTGGATGTGAGGAATTAAGTAGAATTTTAAAGGGTAGAAGTGAGGACATGTATTCCAGGCTGGAATTGTGCCTGACCAGTCCAGGAGAATTTACCACCCCTTCCCCCGCCCCTCCCCCAAAGTAATCTCAGTGGGTGACATTTTTTTTTCTCTCACACCTCACCCTAGGGAAGGCTCTGCTATGAGTTAGTGTCAAGTAATAAAATGACAATTAAACTTGGAATCAGGAGACCAGAGTTCAAATTCCGGTTCTATCAATTATTACATGTTGTGAACATTAGCAAAATACTTTTCTGCTGCAGGCCTGTTTTCCAATCTATAAAATGGAGTAAATAATAACTTGTAGTTCAGTAAGTTAACCAAAAAAGTATTTATTAAGCACCTATTGTGTTCCAGGCACTGTTCTAAGTACTGAAGATACAAAGAAAGGCGAAAATAATCCCTTGGTCTCAGGGAGCTAACAGGCTAAGGGAGGAGATAACATATGAACAATGCTATACAAATAAACTATGTTATTGTTCAGTCCTGTCTGATTCTTTGTGACTTCATTTGGTGTTTTCTTGGTAAAGATACCAGAGTGGTTTTCCATTTCTTTCTCCAACTCATTTTACAGATGAGGAAACTGAGGCAGAGAGGGTTAAGTGATTTGCCCAGGGTCACACAGCTAATAAGTGAATCCAGACTTGAATTCAGGTCCTGATTTCAGAGTCAGCTTGCTATCCATCGTGCCATCTAGCTGCCCCCAGCAGCCTCATTTTTACAGATGAGGTCCAGGAAGAACAAAGATCTTGCCCAAGTTGACGGTTTATTTGGAGTGTCAGAAGTCGGATTTGAACCCAGACTCTATGATCAAAAAACTCTCTAATGTATCAGGAGGGACATTAATGACTATGACTTCTCGTTGCTATGAAATTAACATTGTTACTCACTTTTTGTATGCAATCAAGGTACAGAATGAGAAATTCATGTTTGGAAAAGGCAAATGTGGGGATTTGTTTTTCTTCATTGTGCTTATTTGTTCTGAGAGATGTGTTTTCCTTTTTTCATTGAGGGAGGAGGAAGAGAGGAGAGGCAGCAATTAAAGAAGGAGAAGGAAGGGGAGAAGAACTCATTGAACTATTTTTTAAAATACTCAGGAAAAAAAAAAAAGGCCAGGCAAGAAGCATTTATTAAATGTTTACTAAGAGCCAAGCACTACATTAAGCCCTGGGGACACACTTATAAGGAGAAAGATGAATCCCTGGCCTCTAGGAGTTTACAATCTAACAGGGGAAAAAGAGCTGAAAAGTGGGCAGGGAGGGAAAGGGAGGTAGCCAGCATAGGAATGTGGTGTTGAAATCTGGCAAGTCAGGAGAACCATAGGAGTTGGCCTTGGCCACCTCTCCCCAAAATGGAAGCCCCAGGGAGGAATTCACCAATAGGAGAAGGGGGCTGGCTCTGCAGAGCGACATTCCCGAGCTAGAAGGCCACCTTGGCCATGACATATTTCCAGGGGTGGAAGCCCCAGGCCCTGAGGGAGATTCTAGGCTGAGAAGGAAGCTGAGGTTCTGTGTCAAAAGTACAGAAAATAAGAACAGAAGGAAATAAAAGTACAGCAGGATATCTTTGAAAGTAACATGTTGAATTTATTATACACTTTTGAAAAACAAGTTATACATAATAGGGATTTGTGGTCTTGTGTATAATTCTAATTTTTTTTCCTGTTCTACTTTGCATATAAAAATGTTTTCTTTCTTTTACTTTTTTTGATTGTCATGAATTAAGAGTAAATTAAAATATATATATATATACACACACAGATTAGGAAGGAGAAAACAGCTGCTATTTCTAAAGCATTTTAAGATTTGCAACATGTTATGCAATATATTATTAACTCATTTGAGTTTTGGGGTAATGCTGTGAGGAAGGGAGGCCACAGTATGCCCATTTTGGGCATAGGAAATTGATATTCACAGCAGCTAAGTGATTCAAACCCAGGCCTTCTGGACTCCCAGTCCAGCACTATATGTACCACACTGAGGGGGAAAGGGAAAATGGAATAAGTATTTTGCGGCTGTTTAGTGTTTCAGTTGTCTTTGACTCTTTGTGAGCGCACCCATTTGAAGTTTTCTTGGCAGAGATACTAGAATGGTTTGCCATTTCCTTCATTTTACTAGTGAGGAAACTGAGGCAGACAGGGTTAAGTGACTTGCCCGGGGTCTCACAGCTAGTAAGTGTATGGGACCATATTTGAACCTAGGAACATGAGTCTTCCTGATTGTAGAACTGAAACAGTATCCACTGTGCCACATAGCTTTTCTTAGGAAGCATTTATTCAGTGACAGGCACTGTGCTTTAGCACTTTACAATATAAACTCCCACAACAACCCTGGGAAGTAGATATTATTATTATCCTCAGTTTAAATAACTGGGTCTCAGGATCTCTTTATACTCTTAAAATTTTTGAAGACCATGTCAATTACATCTATAGATATTTACTACATCAGAACTTAAAACATCTTAATATCATTATGAAAATATTTTGACTCCATTTTTAAAAAGATAAAAGGGAGTATGGAAGCAAAGGGCAGCAAGGAGGCTTCAGCAGTGTTATGGAAATTAAGAATTTGTTTTAGAACTGAGTCCTGGAATGAAGTCTTTTCTCTAAAAGGAAGACTTAATTGGTCTTCCTTGAATAAGAACACTTACTTTATCAAAATAGCATAGTCCTTAATTTACCAATTAAGGCCAATAGCTGGATCACCTGAGGGAATGCATCCTGGTCAATGGAGAGTAAGGATGTCTTTTTGTTAACCAAATGAAGAGAAGGTGTTTCTTTTGTTTATCTTTGACCAGACTGAAAGAGGTTGGGGGTATGTGTTCACTTTATGACGATCCCTTTGTCATTCTAAAAATTCCAACAGAAAAGATGTACTTTTGCTTTGGGACAGCAATAGAATGTCATCTTTTCTTCATAATTGCTATAAAATGTGAGTTTGGATCTACTTTAGGGTGATGTCTTTTCTGATTTAGCAGGATAAACTAGGATGAAAGGGGTACTAAGACATGTGAATGGAGAACTCAAAGATACCAGTTGTTATGAGGATAGAATTGACCAGACCCGAGGATTTAAATAGATGTCTGTATAGTAGATAAGGGAGAGGGAGAAGTTGAGAAGTTTATGAACCCAGGTGATTAGGTGGATAGAAGTTTCCGAAAAAGAAATGTGGAAACTGCAAGTTTAGTGGTGAAGGTGATGAGTTCTGTTTTGTGTATGCATGTTTGATGTGAGATGCTGGTGAGCTTTCCAGATGTATAGCTGCTAACAGGTGGTTAGTCATGTAGGACTAGAAGTTAAAAGATGAACATTAGGGATATTGGTTGTTCTTCAGTCGTACCCAACTCTTTGCGACTCCTTTTGGGATTTTCTTGGCAAAGATACTGAAGTAGCTTGCCATTTCCTTCTCCAAATTATTTTACAGATGAGGAAACTGAGGCAAATGGTTAAATGACTTGCCAGGGTCACACAGCTTGTAAGCATCTGAAGTCAAATTTGAACTAAGGAAGATCTATCTTCCTGATTCTGAGCCCAGTGTTCTATCCACTGTGCCATGTAGGTGCCCATTGTGATGGGGTACAGGCTCTGGGAAACCCGTTGAACTCTAATTGAATTTAATCTTCCCATTTGATGAGGCATTTGCCTGAAGCCATAAAACTTTCATTATAGCTAGGCCCAAATCTCTTACTCTTACTTAGCCTCCATTGTCCATCTACTTCCCACCTTTGATCCTATCAAAATATCTACACCCAAATCTGTTACCCTTAAACTAGCCTAGCCCTCCATTGTCTGTCATCTCCAGGTAGTCTACAGCTATTTCCCACCCTTAATCTTATTACTGGAGTCTGACCTCATTTGACTCCTTCTCAAGACCCTCCCCAAACTCTTCCTCTAGACCACCCCTAGAACCCTCTCACAATCTTTCTGTGTATAAGCTCCATCTTTCCTCCATGAGGTGGCTGAGAATTATTTAGCACACACTCATTCTATGTCAGATTATTCTGGCAGGCTTGTCAATGCAAGCTTCACCTATACTTAGGCTCCTTAAGAGTCTACCCATTATGGGCAAATGTTTAATAAACTTAGCTTTACTTTGCCTGAGAGAACACTTGAGTAGAATTCCTTTGGCAGGATCTGGTGTGTTGATATTTTGGGCTCTTGAGCACCCCTAAACTTTAAACTTCAACATTTTCAGTGAAAAATGTGCTTTTTATATCTTAAAGTGTTATCTACAGGCTAACTATTAATAATAATAATAACAACATAGACTGCCACAGTTGGAGTGTCCCTTAGAACATGGAATGGTGTAATTGGAACAGGTCTTAAAATAATGATGATTATTTTCATTTAACTATTTCTTTTCCTAAAGAAGACTGAGTTAGCTAGAGTATGTATTTTTTTTTTTTTTTTAGCAATCGGGGTTAAGTAACTTGCTCAAGGTTACACGGCCAGGTGTTTCTGGGTGGGTGCTAAGTGTCTGAGCCCGGGATTTGATCTCCAGGTCTTCTCAACACTGGAGCCGGTGCTCTTACTTGCTGTGCTACCTGGCCGCCCCTAGAGTATGTATTATCATTTTATAAATGAGAAAACTTCAACTCAGAAACACTTAAAGATTTGTGCAGGGTCACTAAGATAGCAAGTAGCAAAATGAATCCAGGTGCAAAAACCAGTGTTTTTTCCACTATTGTTCTGCTGAAATTTTTTTTTTTTTTTGCCTTTTGGAGGGCAGTTGGGGTTAAGTAACTTGCCCAAGGTTACATGGCTAAATGGCTAATTTTGTGTGTGTGTGTGTTAAGTGTCTGAGGGGGGAACCAAACTCAGGTCCTCCCAACTCTGGGCCTCCCCTTTAATCACTGCGCCACCTAGCCAGCCACCCCTAAAAATATTTTAATGTTTGTTACAGATTAAGACTTACTAAGGTGAAGAAGGAACTATCTAGATATGACTGATATCTTTAAAAAGATGCCAATAGAATTAAAAAAAAAACCTAACATATACCATCAGATCTAGAAGAGATCATCTACCAGGTTCCTGACCTTGGGGCCCCAACCTTTTAAAAACAATTTTTTAATAACCATTTCAACATAATTGATGTCCTTTGTAATTCTATGAATTTTATTTTATGCTTTTAAAAATATTATTCTGAGAAGTGGTCCATAGGCTTAATTAGAATGTTAATGTGATCCATGGCATTAAAAATGAAACAAAACAAAAAGCACCTTTATTCAGGTCTAATCTTTTCATTTTCTGAATGGTCAAACTATTGCAATTTGGATTGCTGGGAACCCCAAAATGTAAGGGTGCAGGGGTGTCTGCCTGGAAATAATTCAATCACTCAAACTTTCAAAGTAAAAAGGTTTATTGTAACACCAGTATGGTGGTCAAGATTCCTAGTAAATCTGCAGCTTAATGGGGATGAGAATGATACTTTTATATGAAAAAGAGAAAAAGGGTCAGTCAAAAGATCTAGATGGGATTAAGGAGTGGTAAGTACCTTGATGTGGGCCCGGGGAACAGTGAAAGGAATTAAGTGGTCTGGAGCCACAGTGTTAAACCACATAGGCTGTTAAAAGGATTATAAAGTATCTTGGTGGACTGGGCTGGGCCTGATGTCTCAGGTGAAACTGGTGGGACTGTGTCCTGTGGGAAAATTCTGGGACTTAGCTGCTTTCAAAGACAAGGTCTTTTCCTTTTAGGGGTCCAGGTCCCATCATTCCATCAAAACTGAAGCCCAAGGGAGGACAAAATTACCCAAAGTCACAAAATAAATTTCAGAACCAGGACTAGCCCCTGGGTCTCTTGACTCCAATGCTTTAAAACATGATTTCACTCCTGTTTGGGTAAATTTTTTCCATTACTGCCTCCTAAGGATTAAAGATTTGTTTCAAAGAAGTGTAAAATTTCTGGGAATTTTTAAACTATAGAGAAAAAAATTTTCCCTTTCCCTCTGTCCCCCAAACTTACTAGCTATTTGGGGGTGGGGAAGATGAAAATCTGGAGTAAAATCAAATTATCTAATAAGTATTTCTTTCTTTAAATAATCTTTACTGATCTCAAATTCTTTTGCAAGATTAAAAACATTTTTAAAAGACATTAGAAAAATCTTTGCATTTTTTTCTCATAAACATTTCTGGACTTTCCTATCACTATTCTAGAAAGTCTTTTTCACAAGATTTTTGATGCTTTTAGAAAAAGGGTTGGATCTGGAATTGGAGAACCTGATTTCCAACCCTAACTTTGCCATTTATTATCTGTGTGACCTAGGGCAGATCATTTAACTTTGCATCTTTTCAATTGCAGCTCACTCCACTTTGCATCTTCAGCCCTTCCCAGTTTCAAATCCACGGAATCTGTGCCCCTCCCAGGACTAGCTAGTCACTTCTAAATTCACCACTGTGTTGTTAATTTAAACCCTGATTGTCACTACCTCCCTCAGCTTTCTCTCCTCTCTGATTGAAGGGGAAAGTACCTAACTCCTTCCAGTGCCTTCTTTTATAGAGGCAAAAACCTCTTTGCATCTGCTCTCCTACCTGGTTTTGATTCTGTGGAAGAACATGCCTCTGCTCTGTCTACCCTCTGGTGTCCCATTCTATAAACCCCACTCCACCTCCAACCTCACTCCGTCCCTCCTCACTTTCTCACCTCCTTTTGTTTGTTTTCAGCTCTTTGAGGGATTTATTAATTTTATCCCCAGTGATTAGCACAGTGCCTGACACACATTCAGCACTTAATAAATGTTTATTGGATTGTATTGAATTTTTCTTACATGTATAATGGAAGGTTTGAACTGGGTGGCTCTTAGAGGTACCTTCCAGACTAAATCTGTGACCTTTTGATGATCTTGCTCTCTCTAGACTGGAAGTCAGGAGTGCTTGGTTCCAGTCCTACCCCTACTGATTTACTGTTCATTTCTTTTCTCTCTTGAGGTCTAAATTCTCCATCAAGGAAATTGGACAAAGTTGATCCTCAAGGTCATCAATTTCTCTCAGCTCTGACATTCTTTCTTCTAAGCTTCATTCCAGCTCTTTAATTCTGGTGCTCACTCTAGGAAAGAACTAGGAATGTAGTCTTGACTGTCAATGGGAGAAATATCAGTCTGGTGACCATATTTTAATTTTCTTATTCTTTTCTTTAATATTTTAGTTTTTCAATTACATGTAAAAATTTTTAATACTTGGGTTTTTTTTTTATTTTGAGTTCCAAATTCTCTCCCTCCCCTCTCATTGAAAAGACAAGCAATTTGAAATAGGTTCTAGGGTGGCTAGGTGTAGAAGTGAATAGAGCACTGGTCCTGGAGTCAAGAGGACCTGAGTTCAAATGTGGCCTCAGACACTTAACACTGATTAGCCATGTGACCTTGGGCAGGTCACTTAACCCCAATTGCCCTGCCTTCCCCCTCCAAAAAGCAAAAAATAATGATACTAAAAAAAAAGAAATAGGTTCTACATGTGCAGTCATATAAAACATTCCATATTCATCATGTGAAAGAAAACACAGGTCAAAAAAAAAACAAGAAAAAAATTTAAGTGTTTAAAAAGTATTCTATGATCTGCATTTAGATTCCATCAGTTCTTTCTCTGATTTTGAATGGCATTTTTTGTTATGAGTCCTTCAGAATTGTCTTGGATCATTGCATTGCTGAGAATAACTAAGTCATTCACGACTGATCATCATACAATATTGCTGTTACTGTGTACAGTGTTCTCTTGGTTCTGCTCATTTCACTTTGCATTATTTCACATAAGTTTTTCCAGGTTTTTTTGAATGAATTCTGTTTGTCATTTCTTATAGCACAATAATATTCTATTACAATCATATTACTATAACTTGTTCAAACATTTACTAATTGATGGGCATCTCCATAATTTCCAATTCTTTGCCACCACAAAAAGAATTGGTATAAATATGTTTGTACATATAGGTATAATGCCAAACAAAGGCAACTTCCCAAGGTTCAAAATACCAGCATAGCTGCTCTCCATTTTATTCAGTGACAAATTAAGAACAGAGAAAATCAAAATACAGCATAATTAAAAATACAGCATTCACCAAGTGTAATTCAATAATTCCCAAGTACTACTCCACCCCTGGACATTACATACATTTAGTCAATCACAAAGCCCCTCTTCTCAAATTGAGATTAGTTTCCAATCATAAGCAAAGTACATTTATTTGGTCAGTCACAGAGCACAAAAAAGTCAAAAGTTTCCCACCCTTGGATCACAACTAAATAGGCCATCTACCCCAGAGTTACAAGCTTAAGCACAGCATTTAATACCCAAAGAGAGGTCTTTTCTTCATCTTGACCCAAGGCAAGTTCTCAGCAATCTTTGTTCCTGGGGAGACAAAGCTTAGCAAGGTTACAAGATACATTGCCAGTGTCCTCATTAAATCATTCTCTGTCTGCAGAACAGTCCTAGGACCCCTGAAAACATTAGCAAGACCCTCTTCCAGGATTTCTGTAAACATACAACAAGAAAATCCTTCTTCAGAGCTTCTGAACCAACAGCAAGTTTCCAGAACCTCTGCAACAACAGCATTGGCCTTCACTAGTGGGTGCAATTCACTCTCTGTCTGTAGAACAGTCTCAGAACCCCTGAACCAACAGCCAGGTTCCAGAACCTCTGCAACAACAGGACTGTCCTTCACCAGTGGACAAACCTGGGAAAACAACATCAAAACAGACAAAGTACCAGCAAAACAGCCATGTCTCCTCAGTCCTTGGCAGCTCTGGGTGGAAGCTCTCAAAAGTCCTGGGCAGTTCAAACTGGCCCTCAGCAATCCTCTCCATCTTGTCTCTCTGCCTCCATGATGCTGCTTCCAAAAAAATTCTTCTGCCTCTCTCTCTGCTTGTGCCTTTCTAAATTCATGGCACCAGTTCCTCCCAGTTCAACTCTTTCTTTTAATGTCAACAAGTCCATCCCACAAGTGGGATTCACAAGCTCTGGGTTTTAACACAATCAATCCGAAAACCAAGGCAATATGGGGGATCTGTAAATTTCATTACTATTACATTAGGTGCTTTTCCTTTTTTTAGGATACTGACCTAGTAGTGCTATTGCAGATGACCACATATTCTAATGTTGGGAAGAGGACCCATATGTTCAATAATAATTATAATAGCTGATATATTGGTGAGACTTTAAAATTTACAACACTCTTTACATACATTATTTTATCTGAAATCTACAATAGCCCTATGAGATAGAAATTAGTGTCCCTTTTTTATACGTGAGGAAACTGAGGCTCAGATGTGTGCATGGTCACAAGGCTAATGTCAGTGGTAGGATTTGAACAAAGGTCTCCCACACTCCAATTCCTATACTTTGTCCATTATACCATACTGCAAGAGTAGCTGAAGTTTAGCCTATGAGTCAGTCCACAGGTCAGATGAAGAGGCCAAGGTCCAGAGAAACTCTGGGCAGGAGAACACGTTCAGGACCTTGGAGAGCTCCAAGTGGACCAAAGGGCTGAGAGTCAGGGAGCAGCTGCAGTAACAACTCTGTCCAGTCCCAGGACCAGAACTCATTATTCTGTGAGCCACTTTCAAGTAGTTTCATCACCTTCAGGTCTCCAGGTCAGCATTACCTGAATTGGCTAGCAGCCCAGTGAGAGGAGAATAAAAAGCATCTGAAGGCAGGCTGCTCCAATGTCAGGTCTCTCTCTTTTTTTTGCTGCTGGAGGTGGGGGTGAATTAAACTTCTTTCATTGTCTTTGGATTCCCTAACTTCTCAAGTCTTCTAACTTTTGTGGATTAGGGAAGGAGAGAAGGCAAAACAGGAGGAAATAAATGTTTATCAAGTGCTTACTATGTGCCAGGCACTGTGCTAAGGGCTTTATAAATCTCTCACAACAACCCTGAGAGGTAAATGCTATTTTGATTCCCATTTTACAGTTGGGGAAACTGGGGCAAAAAGAGGTTAAGTGACTTTCCCAGAGTTACCTAACTAAGAAATGTTGGAGGCAGGATTTAAGCTTAGGTCTTCCTGATTCCAGGCCCAGGGCTGGATCTACTACACTTTTGTGAAATGACGGTATGATCAAATGGAATATCACACTGAATTGATCATTAATTTGTGAAATTATGAAATGGGGCATGCACACCTGGTTCTTTGGATGCTCACTAGGATAGACCATGATTGGCAGTGGGAAAGAGGGCTGTAATAACATTTTAATAACCACAGAAACTACAGAGACAAATGGCAAAAGGGGTACACAGAGGCAGCCAGTGTGGGGACAGAGAATGGGGTATTGAAGGTAGTCAGTGTAAGGAAGATCAGGATAACTAGATGGTGCAGCAGATAGAACACCAACCTTGGAGTTAGGATGGACCTGAGTTCAAATTTGACTTTTCTGACACTTACAAGCTGTGTGACCTGGGCAAGTCACTTAACCCAAATTGTCTCCCCCTCAAAAGAAAAAAGATGTTTGAAGGAAGAGGATGAGGAAGGGGAGAGGCACAATCACATAATCATAGATTAGAGTGGTGATCTGAGGGGCACAGAGCCAAGATAGTGGAGTAAAAGCAGGAACTTGCTTGAGCTCCTGCTCCAACCACCTTCAATACCTGTAAAAAAATTACTCTAAACAAATTTTAGAGCTACAGAATCCACAAAGTGACAGAGAGAACAAAATCTGCTGAAGGCAGCCTGGCAGACTGACAGGAAGGGTCTGTTTCACCATGCTGGGCACTGAATACAGTCCCACATGAGCCAGGCTGGCCCAGACATGGCCCAGACAGCCTGGAGCGGAGTTCAGGGGAGTTAATCACTGGAGCTGTGGTGGTTTCCAGACTTCTCAACCCATAAACTCCAAAAAGAAAGTAAAACATCAGTGGGGGAACTCTGTTGGAACTGGGTGAGAGAAGAGCACAATCCAACCCCTGTCCCTCCCTGTGCTACAGTTGGGGGGGGGGGAGGAGGGACCAAGTGCCTCACCATTGGGCACTTGCAGGAATCTCTTTGCTGGTGCAGAGGCAGGATTCTTTTGCTTTGCCCTGTTTGGATCTGGGTCACAGTCTAGAGGAATAGACTAATATAATAGGAGACATATATAATAATAGATATAATAACATTTATTAAGTACCTACTGTGTGCTAGGTACTATGCTAAGCACTGGGGATGTAAATAAGAAAAAGAAAGACTGTTCCCTGCCCTTAAGGAGTTTACAATCTAACAGGGGAAGACAAAACACAAAAACACCCCAAAAGAAGCTGTAAAACAGTGGGGAGGAACATGAGGGGGGTACCAGGCCCAGGGGCATGATGTTCTCTGGAAGTGGAAACCTAGCCAGAGGAGCAGAACAGCTGATGGGGAATGGAGAATGAACTAGAAATCTATGATCTGAGCCCTCTATAAAGGAAGATTTTGAGAAGAGTTTATTATTTCTCTTGCCACCCCTTCAATCTGAGAGAAGGGGCAACTGAGAGAGTGGAGGAGAGGCTGAGCATCAAAGACTAAGTCAATAGCATGGTGAAGAGATTTCAGGTGATCAGCTTAACTTGAGGGAGTCACAGTATTCTCTGGAGCCCAAGCCAAACAGAGCTGCTGATGGAAAATGGAGAGTGTCAGGCATTGGGTTAAGGGATGGGTTATTTGGAGGAAAGCACTTTGTAAATTGTAAAGCATTAAGGAAACAGGAGATATTATTATGAGATATTAATAATATTATCATCAGTAGTTAATAATATTATTTAATAAATTTTAATAATATTAATGGACATTTATATAATATTTTATTTAGAATATCTCATTTAAGCCCAAAGAGAGGTATTAATATTCCCATTTTACAGATGAGGAAATGGTCTCAAATGGCTTAAATGATTTAATGATTTAAATGATTAAATGGAGCTGCTACAAACAGCTAGGTAGCACTACTGAGACTGGAGTTACAAAGCTTTGAGTTCCAATATCAGGTATTTACTAGCTATGTGACCCTGGGTAAGTCAAATTAACCTCTGTCTGACTCAATTTCCCCAACTGTAAAATGGGAATAATAACAGCATCTTCTTTCCAGGGTTATTGTGAGGATCAAATGACATCTTATTTCTAAAGCACTTAGCACAGAACCTGGCATAAAGTAGATGCTTAAGAAATGCTTGTTTCCTTCCTTCCTAACGAATTCATAAAATAATATTTGTTGACTGAGTAATTCAGACAGGCGCTAGGAAAGGTATGAGCATCTTTTATCCCAAGGCTGCTCCTGTCTCCTAAGCTGATTGCCTTGGTGAGAGGGAAAGGGAGGGAGCCAGCTGAGATCCTGGGGAGGAGTGGCCCAGCTCTGGGGAATTCGGTTACCAAGGTGGTTTTTCCTGAATCCATGCTTACATTCCCTTGTGTTGTATTTCATGCTTCAGAAGTCCTCTTTCACTGCTGCTGTGGAGCTGTTCTCTCTTTTTTTTTTTTTGCTTTTTTTTTTTTTAGGGGAGAGGGCAGGGCAATTGGGGTTAAGTGAGTTGCCCAAGGTCACACGACTAGTAAGTGTGTCCTGTCTGAGGCTGGAGGTCCTCCTGACTCCAGGGTAGGAGCTCTATTCACTGCACCAGGGCCACTTAGCCACCCTGGAGCTGTTTCATTTGATCCTCCCAGCAATCCTGGGAGGTAGGTGTCATTATCCCATTTTACAGATGAAGAAAAAGACTGAGAGAAGGTTAAGTGATTTGCTCAGAATCACATAGCTAGTATTTGTCTTTCTCACCTGAATGCTCTCCCAAAAGGTACAAGGCTGTAGGGTAAAATACACAAAACTTGGAATCAGAAAAGTCTAGATTTTAGTTCAGGCCCCAATATTTACTAGTTATATGACAGTGGATCAGTCACTTCACCCCCATTGAGCCTCAGTTTTGTCATATTGAAAATGGGGATGATACTGTCTGTCAATTATTCAACTAACATTTGTTAAATGCTTATGTTCTAAGCATAGAGTAAGTACTAGGGATACAGAGTAAGTCCAAAAAAGCTGTCCCTGCTCTCAAGAAATTCACAATCTAAAGGGGAGAAACAACATGCCAATCACTGTACAAATAAGAAGGATAGGGACAGTTAGGTGACTGAGTGGACAGAGAGCCTGTAGTCAGGAGGACCTGAATTCAAATACAGCTTCAGACATTTACTGTGTGACCCTGTCCATAGTCTTCTTTCATATTCCTCTCATCCACAGACTCTGTGACCCAGTGACCCTGGCTTTTTTGCTGTTCCTGGACAGGATGCTCTGGACATTTTCACTGGCTGTCCCTCTTGCTGAGAATTTGACCCCTTCTCAATTCTGCCTTCTGGCTTCCTTCAAATCCCAGTCAAAATCCTATCTTCTGCAAGAAGCCTTTCCTCCAGGAGGCTAGGTAGCTCAGTGAATAGAGCACCAGCCCTGGAGTCAGGAGGACCTGAGTTCGAATACGGCCTCAGACACTTGACACACTTACTAGCCAGGTGACTTTGGGTAAGTCACTTAACCCCAATTGCCCTCCAAAGAGAAAAACAACAACAACAGAAGCCTTACCTTATCCTTAATGCTGCGTTGATTTTCTCCAATTTGTCTTATTTGTCTGTCTCATAAATACAGAAATGTTTGCACGGTCTCTGCTCTGTTAGACTGTGAGCTCCTAGAGAGCAGGGACTGTCTTTTGCCTGTCCTTGTATCCATAATGCTCAACATACTGAATAGTAGGAGCTTAAAAATGTTATTGACTGGACAGTTGGGGTTAAGTGACTTGCTCAGGGTCACACAACTAGTAAGTGTCTGAGGCAGGATTTGAATTCAGGTCCTCCTGACCTCAAGACTGGTGCTCTATCCACTGTGCCTCCTAGCTGCCCCTAAATATACATTTTTTAAAATGTGCTATAAATAATTTCAAATTTATGGCTTGATAGATGACCAAATTTATTTCACTTAATTTATTTATTTTAACATTTGTGTTTAAGAAAGCTAAAGGGGATGTAGTGGGAAGAGCATTAGACATTGAGTCATGAGTGAGCTGGATTAGAATTCCAGCCCTTTCACTTCCCAGCTGTGTGATCTTGGGCAAGGGACTTTGCATCTCTGGACCTCAGTTCTTTATCTGTAAAAGAGGATAAGAATATTCACCCCATAGTTGAAGGGAGTATATATATAGGTATGTGTATGTGTACATGTATATGTGTGTATGCATATGTGTACATGTATATGTATGTGCATATGTGTATGCATATGTATATGTGTATGTCTTTATATATGCATATGTATATGTACATGCAGTGTGTATGGATATGTGTATGTATAGGTATATGTTCATGCATGTGCATATGTATATGTGCATGTATATGTGTGTGTATGTATATGCACAGGTATGTGTATGAGTATGTATATGCCTATGTATATGTGTATGCATATGCATATGTGTGTATATGTATTGTGTTTATGTATATGTATATGCATATGTGTATGTACATGTGTATGTATAGGTATATGTACATGAGTATGTATACGCATATGTATATGTAT
>NW_027185593.1:3580875-3592350 GCF_028583685.1 Petaurus breviceps papuanus | reverse complement strand
ATGTGTATATGTATAGGCATATGTATATGCACGTGTATGTGTATGTATAAGCATGTGTGTATGTATATGCATATGTGTAAGTATATGTATGTGTGTGCATGTGTGTGCGTATGTGTGTGTTGTGCTTATATGTGTGTAGGTGTATGTATATGTGTATGTATGTGTATATGTATATTTATACGTATACATACATATATATGAAAGCACAGGGTGAGTTTAATGTGAAGGGATGCTATCAAAAAATAAAATTAAGAGGTGAGAGGGGAATATATTGGGAGGAGAAGGGGAGAGATAGAATGGGGTAGATTATCTCACATAAAGGAGGCAGGAGAAGGCTGTTACAATGGAGGGGAAGAGCAGGAAGGTGAAAGGGAAAGAGTTAACCTTATTGTCATTGGGTTTGACTTAAGAAATAACATACACACTCAATTAGGTATCTTACCCTACAGGAAAGTACGGGGGAAGGGTTAAGAGGGGGATGATAGAAGGGAGGGAAGATTGAGGGAGAGGGTAGTTAGAAGCAAACACTTTTTTTTTTAAATTTAAGAATCTCCTTGTTTTTATTGTTGGGATCTGGGTTACTTGAGAGGGATGAAAGGAGAAGAGTGGGTGGCTCCAATACCAGGTCAGCCATGTTTCACAGTCTTGTAGGTGATAGAGAATTCACCCAGGTAGTGTCCAATCATCTCAGACTTAATTTCTACCTGATTGAAGGTCTTGCCGTTATAGACGCCCACCATACTTCCCACCATCTAAGGCAGGATAATCATGTCTTGAAGATGTGTCTTCACTACCTCAGGCTTTTCCATGAGGGGGGCCTCCTTTTTGGCCTTCCTCAGGTGCTTCAGGAGGGAATGCTGTTTGTGCCTCAGACCCCTGTTGAGTCGCCGTCGCTGTCGAGCGCTGTACAGCTGCATAAGCTGTTCACAGGACATGTCCAGCAACTGATCCAGGTCCATGCTGCGGTAGGTGAACTTCCGGAAGGTTCGCTCCTTCTTCTGCTCCACTTCCGCCATCTTGTCTGCTGTCAGGAAAAGCGAAGCAAACACTTTTGAAAAGGGACAGGGTCAAAGGAGAAAATAGAATAAGTGGGGGGTGGGATAGGATGGAGGGAAATATAGCTAGTATTTCACAATATGACTACTATGGAAACATTTTGCGTAACTACACATGTATAGCCTATATTAAATTGCTTTCCAGTGGGGGTGGGTGAGGAGGGAAAAAAGGAGAGAATCTGGAACTCAAAGTTTTAAAAACAAATGTTTAAAAAAAATTGGTTCTTTTTACATGCAAACAAACGGGAAATAAGATATACAGGCAATGGGGTATAGAAATCCAACTTGCCTACAAAAAAGTAAGGGGCAGGATTGGGAGGGGATATAAGAGAGGGCAGATTGGGGGAAGAGATATTCAGTATGCTTTCCATCTTGGGGTGTGGGAGAGATGGGAAGAAAATCTGTAACTCAAAATCTTGTGGAAATGAATGGTGAAAAATAAAAATAAAATTTAAAAATATTTTAAAAAAGAATATTCATCCTGTTTTGCATGACTTCACATGTAAAATGGGTATGATATTATTCACCTTCTAAATAGGTAGATGAGAGGCTGGAGGGAGAGAATTTGGAACTAAATTTAAAAAATAAACATTAAAAACAAATAAAGACATTTTTAAAAAGAGTTTTTAAACTATATATCTTAAAAACCTGTTGTGAGAGAAGAGCTTTGTAAAACTTAAAGTGCTAGGGAAATGTGAATTATTGAATTGATATTACAACTTAAAAATTCTAAATGGGAGAGTAGTTTTTGTAATCTTTATTATTAAACTTATAAGAACACAAGACACTGATATGCACTTCTCTCTAAACAAAATAAATTACTTGGAGTGATACTTTTATAAATTATTCTTTTTGTTTTGTTTCATTATGTATTTGGTCAATGATTGATAAGTAGATAGATAGAAAGACAGATAAATGATAGAATAGATAGATAAAATGATAGTTGGAATAATAGGTAGATAATAGAAAGAAAGAGAATTTATTAAGATCTGTGGCAGGTGATGGGGATACAAAAACAGGAAAATAACCCTGTCCCTACTCTCAAGAAAGGCAGCTAGGTGGAGCAATAGACAGAATACTGGGCTTTCTGATTTCAAATCCAGCCTCAGACATTTAATAGTTATGTCTAGCAAGTCACTTAACCCTGTTTACCTCAGTCTCCTCATCTATAAAATGTGCTGGTAAGAAACCCCCAAATGAGGGGCGGCTAGGTGGCACAGTGAGTCAGGAGAACCTGAGTTCAAATCCAGCCTCAGACACTTAACACAAATACTAGCTGTGTGACCTTGGGCAAGTCACTTAACCCCAATTGTCCTCCAAAAAAAAAACCAAATGGAGTCACAAAGAGTCAGACTCAACTGAAAGGACCATACACCTCTCAAGAAACTTGCATTCTCAGAAGGGAAGATAAAATATCAAGGAAAGGGGCTGAGAGTGATGATAAGGCATCTGATATGGCATGGAGGAAACATGAGAGTGGCCTGGCTGGAAAGTGTGAGGCATGACTAAGGATCCATGGAGTTTCCAGGCAGCAATTCACTAACCATGGAGCAGACCTCAGGGTAGAGTTAGCTATAGCTGGGCAAGGCAGCTGGAGTGAAGGTGGAGCAGATAGGAAAATAAGCTGGAAGCTAAATCTTTATAATTCAAAATGATTTCTAATCCATGCCTAGAACCATCTCAATAGGTGACATGAGTGTGAGGGCAGGTGGTTGTGATACTACAGAAAGTATAATGATCTTTGCCCGGCCTTGTTCCTCTGTTATCTGCAACCTACAGAAGAGCAGTCTATCACTCAAGTAATAAATTAACTAATTGATTAATTAGCCAGCTTGGGAGTGTAGTATGTTCAGGTCGCTAGTTCAGTGGCTATGTAAGAAGGTTTTGTCAATGACTTTGCCAAGTCTCTGCACTGATCACCAGAAGGCACTCATCTACAAACTCCCCACTCTCCTGGAATTCTCCCAAACTAATGGGAGGTATAGCTGGATCCAGCATGTGTATAGATCCGGGAATATGACCTGGAATATGCTTACAAATTATTAAAATAGGAATATATCTCTCCTCTGAGCCCATACACTGAAGTAGGAAAACTGCTTTAGACAGACTGACCTAATTCATATGTCAGATTGTTTGCTTTTTAAAATGGCCATATGATTTATTAAAACATCATAAGGTTTTCGACTCCCCTTTTGTTATTTATCTTTCGTTTTTGAAGGGGACCAATGCCATCAGGGGTTATGTTTCAACTTTTGAGTGAATTGGATTTAAGCTAAGCAGGGTCACTAGCCTCACTCTCTTCCAGAGTCATCAAAGTCTAGTGGCAAGGCAAAAGTGAGGGTCACTAGCAATGGTTTAGGATGCAGTACCTGACCTTGGCATCTTCAATGTCTAACCAAGTTCTAAGCACTCCACAGCACCTGCTTCAGCTGCCTTCGTGGCTGTCGGAACAATTTGTTCTTATCTAGGGAAGTCTTCATATGCTTGGGGTAGACAGCCCAACTCACCAACAGGTTTGGAGCTCATTGATTACCCTCAACCGAGTATAGACTATCTGCCCTAACAAGGGTTTTCCACAACCCCTCACAGCAGAGGTGCTATTCCTTCTTAAATACCCCATAAACTCCCCTTTTAGCTTCCCATTGACTATCTCACTGCTCAGAACTTAGGGAGAGGGATTAAGGGTTTGGAACTGCCCCCATTGATGGAATTTTAGCGGAGATTTTAGTGCAGCAGCCAGTCCCATTGGGTATTTCAGTCTGGTGCCCAGTCCAGTTGTGGTTCCATCATGCTTTTCCCACCCTGCCTCAGATCCCTATGTGATCACCACAGTTTTCTACGACCTGTCTTAGTTTACCTATCTCATTGACAGCATGGAAAGCATGAAATAAAATGGAAGACAAGGAATCTGGGAGATGTCTGAGAAAATAGTCCAGGGAGTATGTCCAAGTTCCCAGACCCATGCACAAAACCTTGTCCTGCCTTCCTACTTCTCCCTTGAATTTCAAACATTTCCCATTTCGATCTCAAATTATTCGCACTGAGGTCTGAGTTTACAGAGATTGGGTCCCATCCTGGCTATTACCCTTTCTTTGGCTCCTGTGTCCATCCAAAGATTCCCTTGGGGAGGAAGGCAAACATTTGGTCTCTGCAGAAAAGGAAAAGGGTCCTTAGTTCCCACACAAACACTTGGGCAGATGACGTATCAAATATAGGATAAACTTTATTTAATGTGACAAGACACTTAAAACAGAAAGAAGTCACAGTAGAGTCTGTGAACAGTCAAAACAATTCAATTTCCCTCTCCTGGAAACTCTACCTTTCCCAGGGACTTAATCTTTAGGAATAGTTTTCACGACTCCCAGTACTAGTTGTGGGAAGGAGGGTATAAGGTTTGAAGTTACTTCTTCACATCATGCCTCTATCCCTTGCTACTTCTCAGTTTTGGTTCCTGGAATATGGCCCCAGAATACCTACTCTTTTTTTTTTACTTCTAATTTTTTATTATTCCTTTTTTTTAAGCTTCATCATTATTCCCTGACTGATAGCATATGCCATATTCTATAACCATAGCCCTCTACCTCTCTATTAACAGGAAGGATGTGTGCTTCCTCTATTGTTTTCTGGAATCTAGATTGCTCAGTGCAAATATTTTGCGATCAGCCGCCATTTGATTCTGTGTTCGGTTATGCTACTGCAGTCATCAGACAGGAAGACTCATCTTCCTGAGTTCAAATCTGGCCTCAGAAATTTACTACCCGTGGGTCCCTAGGCAAGTCATTTAAATCTGTTTGTCTTAGTTTCCTTGTCTGTAAAATGAACTGGAGAAGGAAATGGCAACTGAATCTAGTTATCTTTCCCAAAAAAGCACCAAATGGGGTCACAAATAGTTGGATGTGACTGAAAAAAGACTGAACAACAAGTTGGTATGTATATGTATATATACACACATACATACACAGACATGTACACACATATATACATACATGCACACACATATAAAATTTTCTTTGTCCAGTTTTCTTCTTCTCTCTAGGAAGCCTGATTCAAGATCTTAGAACTATGGGGTGGGGAACCTGTGACCTTGAGAACACATGTGGCTTTCTAGATCCTTGTGTGTAGCCTTTTGACTGAGTCCAAGTTTTTCAGAACAAATCCTTTGATTAAGGCGATTTGTCTGGTGAAGTTTGGATTCAGTCAAAGGGCCACACTTGAGGACCTAGAAAGGCCACGTGTGTCCTTGAGGCCACAGGTTCCACACTGCTGGAAGACCTCTTCATCTGTATTTAGGAACCTTGGTCCTAGAGTTCCTCTGATTGTCCAAGTATTGTACTCTTCTTGGTTCCACCACTGGTTTAATCAACTGCTACCTCTTTCCACAACTGGGAAATGTGGTTTCTGAGGGAAGATGCACAATTTGTCTCTAGGGAACCAAGCCCAAGTGTCTGTGCATAGCTTTTCACCTATCTGTATCTTCCAACTCTGGTTCTTTCCATCTTTCTTGCTTTTGTCTACTCTCCCTTTTATAGACCAAGTTCAAGTGTATGACTAGCCCAACTCAATCAATCACCCTCTAATGGGATATTTCTACTTCTTATCGGGATATGTCATCAATGCCAGAACAAAATATTCATCAGAAGGGTGACAATAAGGACCCAGAATAATTTCTTGGTGCCAACCACTATGTACAAATGTATGGCCCCTCTCTCTGGGGCCATTCCCCCTTCTCCCACTTGCATGGGGAAGGCCAGGTCCCCAGAGGGTAACTAACCACTAATACCTAAAAACCCTAAGGGGTTGGGAAATTTTCACTAGTACTGTTGCTCTCAAAAGCCTCAACCAGTGGGCTTCAATTTGCTCTTAACAAACAACTTAATTTTCTTTGTTTCATTCTAATTTTATTTCTTTTCATTCCATGATAAAAAGCTTCTATTATGTATATGCCTTTCTGTTTGATTCTTGCATTCATATTTTGTTTTTAAAAAATACTTTCTTTTTTAAATTTATTTTTAGCATTCTTTTAAAAAAATCTTTAAGTTCTAAATTCTCTCCCTCTCTCTGGCACTATCCATTGAGAAGACAAAAAATATGACACCCCTTTATACATAGGAAGTCATACAAAACATATTTCCATAATTCCATGAAAACTTTCTAAAAAGCAAGAAAAATAAAAGACATGGGGGAGAAAGATAATAAGATTGGTTTTGGATTATTGAGTATAAGATGTCTACAAGACATCTCGTTCAAGATATGTAATAGGCAGTTGGAAATGAGAGACCGAAGATCACCAGAAAAGTTAGGACTGAATAAGTTAATCTGAGAACCATCAGCATGGAAATAGTCATTAAAACTATGGGAGCAAATGAGATCATCAAATAAAATAACATAGAGGGAGAAGATAAGAAAAAGGGCCCCAGACAGAGCCCTGTGGGACACCCAGGGTTAGTGGATACAGCCTGAATGAAGATCCAGAAAAGAAAGCTAAAGAAAGAACAATCAGATAGGTGGGGGAGGGAGGGGGAACCAGGAGAGAGTAGGGCCACTAAAACCAAGAGAGAAGAGAGGGATTGACAGTGCCAAATGTGGCAGAGCAAGTGGTCAAGGAACACAAGGATTGAGAAAGGAACATTAGATGTAGTTATTAAAAAATATTGGAAAATTTGGAAAGGGTGGTTTCAGTTGAATGATGGGTTCAGAAACCACACTATGGAGACTGAAAAAGAAAGTAAGAGGATTGGAGTTTGATTACAGAAGACACAAAAGACAGGAGAGATATGGGACAATAACAGGGATGGAGGTATCAAAGTGAATGTTTTTTGAGAATGAGGGAGGAATGGTCATGTTTATAGGTAGTAGGGAAGCAGTCATTTCCTAGGAAGAGACTGAAGATAAATGAGAGAGTAGAGATGGTAGAGAGGGCAATGTATTGGCAAAAATAGGATGAAATGGGATCACTTGTATATGAAGAGGGGTTAACCTCAGCATGGAGAAGGGCTACCTCTCTTCATGTGAGACAAGGGTGAAGGAAAGGGTGGGGGAAGGCAACCGAGTGATGAAAGATGAAGAAGAGGAAGCTCTCAGAAAATGATTTCAATTTTTTCAGCGAAATGAGGCAAGGTTAGGTGTCGAAAAGGGGAACCATTTAGTAGGTGTGAGGAGGGTTGAAAAGGTTTGGAAGAGCTGGTGTGGTATGTTGGATGGCAAATTAGCTAGGGAGGCATTTAAGGATTACCTGTAGCAGCGAAAGCCCTGTTTGGGTTGATGTGTAACATAAATTTGAAATGGACCCTCTCAGAGAAGTCTAGAATAAGTAGGAAGAGTGTTTGGGTGGTTTGGGAAGATAGTGGTGTCTTTGATTGTAATAGGGAAGTTAGAAAGTTAGTTAGAACTTAGAAGGTTAATTAGAAAGAAGGGAGAGATGGTAATGATGGGGTACCTGGGGTCTAGATCAATTTGTGAAACCAACTTGTAAAACCAGTCTGTTCAGTTGTAACTGCAATTTGTCCTTTCCCATCCTTGAGCTCTGCCCCTTCCCCCCTATCCCACACTCCACCTAGGCAACACCCTGTGACCCCTTTATTCTTACTTAATTCCTTCATTTCTTCTCTGGCCTGGCCCAAATTTTATCTAAACTATCTATTCACTTGCTCCTCTTGGTCAGCTTGGACCTTTGTCTATGCACTGTGGCCCCTCCCGTCTGGTCTGCCCTGACAATGGCAGCCCTACCCTTTAAAGGTAAAGGCATGTACCCCTCTCACTCGAAGGTCCCCTAAAGGCAACTCTCACTCCAATTAAGACTGAGACCTTGAATTCTTTCCACACGCTATTGCCGGTTTTCTGGTCTTAGATAAGATCAGAATTCCTGCTGAACCTATTGGGATTCCATCCCTCATCAGTTTGTTTGTTTGGGAGGGGGGGATGGATTCAATTTTAGACCCTGTAAGAAGTCCAGTTTGAGAAGTCCAAAAGGCATTGGAGATAAGAGTCTGAAGGTCAGGAGAGAAATAGATAAATAGATATGAAAATAGATTTTTCCAAGATTCTCAGACATGCAGTGTGACTGGAAGAATATTATTGTAGTAAAGAAGGGGTCTCCTTTCCCTTCTAAATCACAGTCACAAGTTTCAGACATTTGGACCCTGAGTGTGAGTGAGCTGGAAAAAATTTCCAATATCCCAGAGTCATGGGGATCCAGAAACTTGGAAGACCAACAGCAGTGTCTGCTAAGATATTCTGCGGAGGGCACACAGTTGTGGCTCACTCTGCTGGGGTGAGGGTGGTGGGCAGTGAGCAGGCAAGTGGTAAATGTTAAGGAGCGGCTTCTAGAGGAGAGAGCAATTTGATAGAGAAGAACAATGAATCAGGGAGTGAAGGAGGGGAATGGAGCAGGATGGAGAGATGTAGGAAAATCTGGTGAAGGAGCAATACAACTGATGAGTCCCAAAGTGGAAGAGCAATCCCCAAGAGCTTTCCCTTAGTGGGGGTGCCACCCTTCCCCCTCTCCATTGCATGCATTGTGAGGACTGTCCAGGTTCCTGGGCAAAAGGCAGTGATCTTGCAGAAGGGAAGGGGAGCTAGCATGTTTCCTCCCATCTGGGCTCAGAGCCTTGTCTTTTCTGTCTCTTATTTTGTAAATGAAACCTGATCTCTGGTATTAAGATTTAGGATTCTATGTTTAAGGGGAGCTGATAGCTAGGCTTACCTGCAGGGGATGTACCTATGTTCCTAGGTGATACTTGGTTGGATGAAAGTGAGCCAGACAAGTTTATTGATAGGGACAGGGATTATGATTTCATTGATATAGGGAACTCCCAAATGAGGAAATTCCTTTTTCTAAAGCAGGCCAGGGCTTTCGTTGTAGCTTATAAGTCTAGGAGAGTTGTCTAGAGTACTAACTGATTTAAGTGACTTGCCCAAAATCACACATCCAGTATTGATGGGGTATCTGGGGTCTAGGTCAAACCAACTTGTAAAACCAGTCTGTGAAGTTGTAACTGCAATTTGTCCTTTCCCACCCTTGAGCTCTGCCCCTTCTCCCTATCCCACACTCCGACTAGGCAACACCCTGTGACCCCTTTGTTCTTACTTAATCTTTAATCTTAATCTTTTTCTGGGCCTGGCCCACACCCTCCTTTGTCCTTGCATTTTGTCTCCTTCGTCCTGGCCCAAATCTTATCTAAACTATCTATACACATGCTCCTCTTGGTGAGCTCGGACCTTTGTCTATGCACTGAGGCCCCTCCTGTCCGGTCAGCCCTGACAAAGGCAGCCCTACCCTTTAAAGGTAAAGGCATGTACCCCTCTCATTCACAGGTCTCCTAAAGGACTCTTGCCCTCTGTAATGGCGTAATAATAAACTTTCTCAACTCTAACTCCAAGCAAGGCTGAGCTGAATTCTTTCCAGACGCCCTTGCAGGTTTCCTGGTCTTAGATGAGATCAAGGTTCCTGCTGAACCTATCGGGATCCCGTCCCCCATCAGTATGTGTCAGAGGCAGCAGAGGCATGTCTTGAACACAGGTTTTCTAGCTCTGAGACAAGTACCTCAACACATTGTCTCTTGAGGGTAAAGTTAGGGGAGAAAAAGAGAGACAGAGAAGAGACAGAGAGAGAAAGAGAGAGACAGAGACAAGAGACAGAGAGAGAAGTTTTTGTACTCGTGAGAAATTTAGAGGAAGGAAATATTTGCCAATATTCAACTGGGGAAGGTGAAGAAATGATTACAGTTGTGGTCATAACGTTTATTTTTGTTTGGGAACAGGTTGAGAGAGCTGGAAGGAAAATAAGTTCCTGGTGCAAACAGTGATGCTATGAAGTTGGACAGGAGAGACATAGGTCCTAGAATAGAACTAAATACTGTTGGACCTAGAAAGCCCTTTAGCTCAACCCTTTATGGAAGGTGAAACCAAGACCAAAAAAGGGCAAAGGAGTTGCTTGAGATCACTGAGACAGTTAAGGGACAATCTTTCTAGACCTTATCTAAGTATTTATGATGGGGGGAAAACGGGATCCCGATAGGTTCAACAGGGCGTCTGGAAAGAATTCAGCTCAGCCTTGCTTGGAGTTAGAGTTGAGAAAGTTTATTAATACGCCATTACAAAGGGCAAGAGTCCTTTAGGGGACCTCTGAGTGAGAGGGGTACATACTTTTACTTTTAAAGGGTAGGGCTGCCATTATCAGGGCTGACCTGACGGGAGGGGCCTCAATGCATAGACCAAGGTCAGAGCTGACCAAGAGGAGCATGTGACTTTAGTGCCTAGATAGTTTAGATAAGATTTGGGCCAGGTCATTAAGGAGATAAATGGCAAGGGCAAAAGGCGGGTGTGGGCCAGGCCGGAGGAGAAATGAAGAGATTAAGTAAGAACCAAAGGGGTGGAAGGGTGTTGCCTAGATGGAATGTGGGATAGAGGGAAGGGGCAGAACTCAAGGGCGGGAAAGGACAAATCACAACTTCACAGACTGGCTCCACAAGTTGGTACGACCTAGACCCCAGGTACCCCATCATTTCCACTTTTTCACACTGCCTGGGGCAGGGAGGGGAGCAAGTGTTGGCCAGAATGTGGTTGGACTTGCTAGGGAAGTAATCATAAATACCTCAGCCTTGCAGATTCAGCATTATGGGAAGTGAATAAGAGGGGCTGGAGTTGAATAGACCCAGCTGACAAAGGGGCGCTTTTTAAGTTTGAAAAGCACTTTGCATCCATTAGCTCATGTGAATCTTACAGGAGCTCTGAGCTAAGTAATGTAGGCATTCTTACAGTTTAACTGTAAGTTACTGTTTTACAGTTTAAGCAATTGAGGCAATAACTCTTCCACTTTCCTATGATTTTGTGCTGCAAGAGAATTCAGCCCAACCACTACATTTTTAGAGATGAGGCCCTAAATTACAGAGAGATTAAACAATTTACCTGGGATCCACATAACTAGTGCTTGTCAGAGATAGGATTTGAACTCAGGTCCAGATGACTCAAGGTCCAGTGCTCCACCCACTGGAGTTCCTCCTTAAGAAACTATTCCACTCTGTCAATGTATCAAAAGCATTTTGTGATTTGTGTTCTAATGTCCCTTCCCAACTCTGACAGCCTATGTTTAGTGTTCTTAATTCCATTAAATCAATGCTCCACAGGGGTGAGTAGGATCAACGACTTTCTTACTCAGGCCCACATGGTGAGATTTCATAATTTCACAGGATCCGGAGAAGTCCTTTCCTGGAAAAATGCACTGACTGTTGACTGAAGTTCTATTATCCCTTTCATGTAAGAGATGCTTCAGTAAATAGAATGCTGGGCCTAGTGTCAGAAAGACTCCTCTGCTTCAGACATTCACTAGCTGTTTGACTCTGTGCAAATCACTGAACCACAACTGCCTCCAAAACAAGAAAGAAAGAAAGAAAGAAAGAAAGAAAGAAAGAAAGAAAGAAAG
>NW_027185593.1:3574282-3580865 GCF_028583685.1 Petaurus breviceps papuanus | reverse complement strand
AAGAAAGAAAGAAAGAAAGAAAGAAAGGAAGGAAGGAAGGAAGAAAGCAAGCAGGAAAGAAAGCAAGCAAGCAGGAAAGAAGGAAAGAAAGAAATCAGAAGACTTGAGTTAAAGTCCTAGTTTTTTACCATTTTTACCATGTGATCTTTGGTTCATACTTTCTTATTCTTTAAAAATAATCAGGCTGGCCTCATTGACCTCTAAGTTTCCTTCAAGGTCCAAATCCAATGAAGATAAGGAGATCTGGATGACAGTCAGAGAACAGAAACACCCTAGGTGGGGTCGATAGGGATAATCAAAGAGGAGAAGAGAGTACACCCTTGAGGTCTGTGGAAGAAAACAATCTCTACCCTGCATTTTAGCCAAGATCTGTCAGAGCTAATTTATTACCACACTAGCATTTTTGCTTGGAGGGAGGCTCTTATAGTCCAGACTTCATTCTGCTAATCAGAATTCCTTCTCTCCCTCAAGCAACTTCCAATTTCCATTTTGTTCCCATTTTGAAACAAAAGATAAAATTTCTTGGCAAAATGTAGTTTAACTTTAGGGTTTCTGATTTACCAAACAGAATAAAAGTAATTTAAATGCAGGAGATAACATCTTCTAGAAACCTATTAGTACTCATTAATCTATTATCTCTTAGGTCTAAATATATCTCTCTTAACCTTATTAAATAGATGTTTCTACCTTTAGTTTGGTCACCAAGAACAAGATAAACTCTAAGCTCCCTGAAATTTTGACTAGAACTCTTTGATTAATGAGACCAGAGACTTCAACTCACATTTATAAGCATTTATTGAGGTATGTATGCATGTATTTTTGTGTGTGCATGTATGTATGTGTGCGTGTATGTATGTATGCATGTGTTTATTAATTTGTCAGATATCTGATAAGTAGTGGGAGGTTGGATTGGGAGACTATCCTACTATTGTTTAAAATATTTTTATAATACAGCTGAATACTTAGAGTTCCATATGCTTCCACAGGATGAAAAGTTTAGCAGGAGTTTCAGAGCTGGAAGAGCTTTATATAACATGTCTTCCAGCTTCCTAATTTTTCAGTTAAGGAAACTGAGGCTCAGCTTGTCCAAGGTCACATAGGTAATAAGTACCTAAGTAAAAAAAAAAAAAAGCAAGGGAGTGTTATCTAAGCCTGCATTGAGAGAGCACTATTGTCCAGTCTTAAGGAGGTGATAGTCTCCCCAGGGCCTCCTCTGGAGTATCATGATCAGTTCCGGGCAATGCGTTTAGGAAAGGATGTTAATAACCTGGAGCATGTCCAGAGGGAAGTGGGAAGGTTGGTAAATGAGTTCGATCAAGTCCATGCCATGGGAGGATTGGTAGACAACTCTAGAGAAGAGAAAACATGGGGATGAGAAGGTTTCCAGGCATTTGAAGGATTGTCATGAATGGAACAGAAAAGTATATATTAAGTTCTAATCTTGTACCAAACATTGTGCTCATAACTGAGAACAAAAATAGAAAAGCAAGTCAATCCCTGATTCTTAAGGAGTTCACATTCTAATTAGGAAGAAGACTATATAAGTAACTGGGTGGTCTACTGGATAGAGCTTGAACATGAAATCAGGAAGACCTGAGTTCAAATGTGACCTCAGACACTTCAATAAACATTTATTAACTACCTACTATGTCCCAGGTACTATGCTAAGCACTAGAGATACAAAAAAACCCCAAAAGATAAAAACAATCCCTGCCCTCAAAGAGTTTACAATCTAATGAGGGAGACAATATGTAACACACACACACACATATACTTAGTAGCTATGAGAGCCTGGGCAAGTCACTTGACCTCTGTCTGTGTCAGTTTCCTTAACTATAAAATGTGGACAATTACAGTACCTGTATCTCAGGGATGTTCTGAACTTCAAATGAGATAATATTTGTAAAGCACTTAGCACAGTTACTGGCACATAGTAGGTGCTTAATAAATATTTGTTTCTTTTTTTTCTAGGAAGGTTCAACTTCAGAGAGGATCAAAAGTTAGATGGTCCTTGGGGTGTAGTGGCAGGTTAGATGACAAGACCAGGAGTCCTTAGTGTATAATAGCAGGTCAGATGGAGATGTCCAGAAGTTTGGAGGGCAAAGTCACAGGGAAGGTATACTAGAAGGGCTCTGAGATTTTGTTGTTTCCTGATTTCTTTTTAGTCTTATTTTGTGTTATTCTGTAATTCGGACTCTTAGTTACAAATCAGACATATCACTGCCTCCAGAACACTCCATGGACCATCTTGCCTTTGAATTATTGCCATTCCTGTTCTCTATGCCTAAAATGGCCTCCTTCCCCTTCCTCACCTGTGGAATCCTTGTTCCTCCTTTAAATATCAATTAGCCTGTCACTTCCTCTAGGAAACTCTCCTAGATCCCACTTACCCCTCTCCCTACCCAGTCCCACCAGGGAATAACAGACATCCCTTGGTGTCTCAAAATACATTTTATTCCAACCTTGCCAATACATTTCTTATGCATTGCATATTTTAGTTTTCTATGTTTGAGAGCTCTCCCCCATACTTCAAAAATGCATCAAGTAATGTCTAATCTAAATTCTGAGTATCTCCCAGGGCTTAGTGAAGTTCTTTGTACGCATGCGCGCACACACACGCGCGCGCGCACACACACATATATTTTGCATTTAGTCATTTTTTTTCAGTTGGGTTCAATTCTTTGTGATTGCATTTGGGATTTTCTTGGCAGAGATGCTGGAGTGGTTTGCCATTTCCTTCAGCTTATTTCACAGATGAGGAAACTGAAACACAGTTAAGTGAATTGCCCAGGGTCACACAGCTAGTAAATGTCTGGGGCTAGATTTGAAGACATAAAGATGAGTCTTTCTGACTCCATCCCCAACAATCTATCCACTGTGCCACCTAGCTGCCTCCTTTTGCATAAAGTAAGCACCTAATAAATTTTTGTTTAATGAATGAATGAAGGCCATGAGGAGCAAGAGAAAGAGTTATAGAGACCCTTGGCTCCCAGGGAAGTGGGGCATGAACTATGTTTTATATTTATTTATACCATATAATCCATAGCATATAATAAATGTCAGCATTTTAAAAACTGTCATTAATTTGTCTTCATTAAAACCTTGGGAGTCCAACTCCAATACTTTAATACATTTGCAATCTCATCCATTCAATAAATTAAAAAATATTTTTTAAAATCCAGGGGAAATTAGGTGGCACAGTGGATAGAGCACCAGGCCTGGAGTCAGGAGGACCTGAGTTCAAATCCAGCATCAGAAACTTACTAGATGCATGACCCTGGGTGAGTCACAACCCTGATTGCCTCTGAAAAAAAATTCTACTATGTACCAGGCACTGTTAGGAGTGTTGGGGATACAAAAACAATAAATGAGACAATTCATACTCAAAAGGAGTTTAAATTCTAATGAGGGAGACAGCAGGGACATATATAAGTTCATACAGAATAAGTTTAATGTTTTAGGGGTTTTTTTTTTGCTTTTTTTTTGGAGGCCTGGGCAATTGGAGTTAAAGTGACTTGCCCAAGGACACACAGCTAGTAAGTGTTAAGTGTCTGAGGCTGGATTTGAACTCAGGTCCTCCTGACTCCAAGGCTGGTGCTCTATTCAATGCACCACCTAGCCACTCCTCAAATAAGTATAAGGAGATGAAATACAAAAATAATAAATTGTCTAGAAGGTAGATTGAAAGGGAAAGCATTACAGGGTCAGGAAAGAATTCTTATGGAAGAGTGGTATCAAACACAAATAGAAATGGAGGTCGCTAAATCAGACATGAGCATCCTAGTGGAGACTCTGAGAAAAGAGTGAAAGAGAAGAAAGACTCTGCAGGCATCTTATATTCAATGATGGACCTGATCTGGATGGAGACATCCATGAACCTAACTGGGTTATTTTTTTTATTTTTATTTGGTATGCCTCCCCCCCCACCCCTGCCCTGCCGCGGGGTATGCAACTAAACACTAGGTACTCTTTCTAGGCAATTCTATTTTTAAAATATGTATATATAAAGTATAGAATATATAATATTATGTAAATCATAGAATACATAACATTATATATGTTATAGAATGTATTATCCATAAATCATTTAATATAATATATAAATTATATAATATATTCTATATAAATTATAGTCTATATAATATATAAATTATAAAATATATATTATATATTACCAAATATATAATATATAAAATCATAGAATATATAAAATATAAATCATGAGATATAATACCATATATAAATTATAGAATATATTATATATAAGTTATGGACTATATAATATATAAATTATAGAATACACAATATTATATATAAATTATAGGACATACATATACACATACATACACACACACATATACTTATCTAGGTTAGGTCACTCACTACCAGACTCAGCAGATCTGGTCATCTTTTCACCATGTATTTCCATATAAAATTTTATGCAAATTCCCTGTACCTTACATCAGTAAACCCACTTTCTTGTGCAGATTGGTGCATCCTACGTGATGTTGCACGAAGACACTGGATTTGGAGTAAGAAGACCCATGTTTGAGTCCCATCTCTTCTGTCTACTAGCCTATGTGACCTCAGTTCACTTCAGACCTCTCTATTCCTTTTCTGTGAAATGAAAGGGTTGTGGGAGATGATCTCTCAGGTTCCTGCCAACTGGAGACCTTATGATCCCATAGGTCTTCCAATGCAGGTGTCCTAGATAATGTTTAACAACTGGCTTTCTGGGCAGGGGTGGTGGGGGGATGAAATGTATACTTGTCACACTTTTAAGTTTAATATACATTATCAACATTTTCTCCATCACTTTCTTAGGGCTAGACAATCAACAAAACAATAAATCTAGTTTGGATTTCTAGCACTTGCCTATTTCCTAGGTATAACTGTTTGTAGGGAAACTGAAAATTTAACACTGGTGAAGCAGTACAAGTTGGCTCTAGCAGTCCCCCCTGGGTCTTTACCCCTGAGGCAAGCAGGTGGTAAGGTAGAATGAACATTGGCAGAGGACTTGGAATCAAATCTTGCCTCTTACACTTTGTGTGACCTTGGGCAAGTCTTCATTTCCTCATCTGTAATCAAAGAGGGTGCACTGGATGGTCTGTGATGCCTCCCTTTTCCCCTCCGTGATGCTGTATCCACTCTCCAGGTATCATCCCTGGGAATCCTTGAGAGACACTGTTACTCATGGTTACGATCACCATAGTATGATGCAAAGAATTGTGTTTACCCAAAGGCTTCCCAACCTCAGAGCTGGCAGGCATCCCCCTCTCCTGGGAGGAGGCAGGACAAGAACAAGGGAGGAAGCCAGGCTGAAAAACTCCCTCTAGTCACAAGTAGAGATTAGGGGCTGGGAGCGCGGAATCACAGGAAAGACTTTGGAGTAGAGGAGAGAGAACAAGAGTTAAGAAGTGGCTTCTAGTCCTAAACCCACAATGCCTAAACATGCACTGGTTTTCCCTTCACCTTTATTCATACTTCCTCCTTAATCTGGACTGCCTGTTCTCCTTTTAGAGCTGGGAGGAACCTTAAGACCAAGACTGTCAGAGGTAGAAAGGCCTTTATAACACAGGACATAGAATGTCAGAGATGGAAATATCCTTAGAACATAAAAAGTCAGAGCTGGGAGGAATCTTAATCTATAGAACATGAATTTTCAAGATCCAGAAAGGCCCCTGGAAATAGAACATGACCTGGCCATGCTAGAAAGATCCTTATAACACAGAATATCAGAAGGGGCAGCAAGGTGGCACAGTGTATATTGCACTGGCCTTTGACTTGAACTCAAATACTTACCAGTTGTGTGACCCTGGGCAAGTCATTTAACCCCAAATTGTCTCCAAACCCCCTCCCCCCCAAACCCATAAACTATCAAAGCTGGAAGGAATCATAAGGTATATAGAACGTAGGATATCAAGCTAGAAAGGGTCCTTAGAACATAGGCTGTTAGAGGTAGAAGGATCTCAAGGTTGTTGTTCAATCATGTCTGACTCTTGGTGACCCCATTTGGGGTTTTCTTGGCAGAGATACTGGAATGGTTTGTCATTTCCTTCTACAACTCACTTTACAGATGAGGAAATGGAGGCAAAGAGAGTTAAAGTAAGGTAAAGAATGAGTAAAGAAGGTTATGCTAGTAAGTGTCTGAGGCTGGATTTGAACTCGGGAAGATTTCTCTTCCTTCACTCCAGACTTGGTGCTCAATCTGCTACGTCACTTAGCCACTTGTAAACTCTCAATCACTATAGAACATTGACTCTCATGGAAAGGCCTTTAGAGTGTAAGAAACAAAATGTTAGAGCTTGGAAATCATCTAGCCCAAATCTCTTATTTTGTGGATAGGAAAACTGAGACCAAAAGAATTGAAATAACTTATGTAAAGTCACCCACCTAGTTGGTGAAAGGACTAGGACCAAAAGTTGGGTTTCTTGACAGTAGTTCAGTGTATCAGGTTGTAGCTCTGGGGAAACAAAAACCTAAGGTGGTCTTCTAAATCCAAGGTGCTCTCCTAAGTTCAAAGTGGTCTCCTAAACCCAAGGTGGTCTCCTAAGTCCAAGCTGGTCTTCTAAGGCCAAGGTGG
>NW_027185593.1:3496343-3574272 GCF_028583685.1 Petaurus breviceps papuanus | reverse complement strand
CAAGGTGGTCTCCTAAGTCCAAGCTGGTCTTCTAAGGCCAAGGTGGTCTCCTGAAGAAAACTGACCCCAGGTGAGCAGACATCCAATTGGAGAAGTCTAAAAGGCAGTTGGAGAAGAGAGATTGGTGGTCAGCAGAGAGACTGAGGTAGTCTAGATAGATTTGAGAATCCTTAGCATAGAGATGGTCATTAAAAGCATGAGAGCTGATGAGGTCACCAAGTAAAGTGAGTTTAGAAGGGAAAAAGAAGAAAACCCAGGACAGAACCCTACAGGACACTTACGGTTAGAGGTTGTGATCCAGATGAGGATCTAGCAAAGTAGTCTGGAATCTTCTCCTGAAGGATTCCGAAGCAATTTTGAGCTCCCTCATGGGTAGGTTCAGCATTTACTGGGCTATGTTGATACCTATGGGGAGAGGTTTAGCAATCTTTCCAGAGGATAAAAGAAACCTTAGCAGGCAGCTAGTCCTGCCCATATTTAAGCAGGAATTCCATCTATAACATTCCAACAATGTGGCCATGCTGTCTTTACTTGAAGCTTGCTGATGAGAGGAAAGTAGCAATTTCCTGAGGGTGCCCCTTCTACTTTGGGAAAGCTCTAGTTGTTAGGAAGCTTTTCATTTTATTGAACCTAAAGCCATCTCTCTCTAACCTATACTTAATGCTTCTACTTTGTCTTCTAGGGTCAAAACAGAGCTGGCCTCCAAGCGAGGGGAGACATCGTTTCTCCCGCTTGCACCTTTCTTTCCTAGACGATGACTCTTCAGATGCTCAAAGGACTTTTAGGAATATATATCCATCAAATATCTGCCACTGAATTTTAGTTTCCATTTCTTGGGGAAGGGCAGGGAGAATTTAGGCAGTGGGAAACTTCCTGCCTTCAGCCTATACATGAAGGAGTTCAGATACCATGTAAAGGGCCATTGGGTAAGGAAGTCTTCCCCTTCCCCCAACTTCACTCTGATCCAAGTCCATAATATGGTCTTGAAGCTTGGCATTATGGCTGTTTTTCTGGTCTGACTTGGAGAATGAATGTGTCATCCTTATCCACTAAATGCCATCTGACCCTGACCTTCAGAATTTGTCATCTTCTGGAAGCTTCTGGTTAAACACTTCCCTCTGCTGGCCAGTTATGAAAACTGCAGGTCTATACCTGAGGGACTAATGAGCTTGTGGACCCAAGCTGAGGAGAGTCATGATCACAGGCATGGTGGTGGGAGAAAACTGTATGAAAACTGCCATACATGGGGAACCAAGATGGCAAGTTAGCGGCAGCCACCCAGCTGAACTCTGTCAATATTCCCCTCCAAGCGACTTTAAAATAGTGCCTTAAAAATTAAATTTTGGAGTGGCAGAGTCAACAAAAGGTTAGTGTAGGGCATATTTCCAGATTTAGAAAACTTAGGAGGTCAACTGGATAATGGGTGGAGGACTGTCCAGAACACACACACATAACAGCAGCTCTGGGAGCTCTCAGTACAAAGATGCTAAGAAGGTTAGACAACTGGTCAGAACAAGATTACAAGCTCCTTTGCTGGCACTGGGTATGGCTGGTGCTGTCTGGCAACTATATTGTCCACACACAGTTCCAGGTCTTAGTTCCATGGTGGAGAGAAGAGTAGGGAGTGGGGACCCTGGTCACAGTTCCAAAGCAAAGAGGAGTACTGTCACTCATAGTTATGGGGGAGTAGGGACCTTTCCTAGGTAAAGACCAGAATGTAGAGCAGGAGGGTAGTGACCACACCTTTCTCTAGATCATGCCACCTTGGAAGCACCAAATTTGCATCCCCCCATAACTAGCTCTAAAAACAGTAGCATGAAAAAGATTGAAGCTTAGGATAGTACCTCCCCACTCCCAGATTAGCAGAGCCCAAATTTCATATAAAATTCAAAGGCAAGAAATAGGCTAGGAAAAAATGAGCAAACAACAAAAAAGAACTTGACCATTAAAAGCTACTATGGTGGCAGGGAAGACCAAGACACAAACACAATAGAAGACAATAATGCAAAACAGCTACAACAAAACTTCAAAGAAAAATGCTAATTGGATCCAAGTCCAATAAGAATTTCTGGAAGATTTAAAGAAAATGATACAAGTGGTAGAGGGAAAAAATTGGGAAAAGAAATGAGAGTGATGCAAGAAAATTATGAAAAGAGTTAACAGCTCAATAAAAGAGGCACAAAAAATACTAATGAAAATAACAGAATTGGCCTAATGGTAAAAGAGGCACAAAAATTCACTGACGAAGAGAACTCCTTAAAAAGTAAATAGGTTGAATAGAAAAGGAAGTACAAAAGCTCACTGAAGAAAATAATTTCTTAAAAATTAGAATTTGGCAAGTAGAAGTTAATGATTCCACGAGACACAAAGAAATAATTAAACAAAGCCAGCAGAATAATAAAATATAGAAGAAAATGTGAAATATCTCATTGGAAGTACAATTGACCTGGAAAACAGAGTGAGGAAGATCATTTACGAATTATTGGACTATCAGAAAGTCACAATCAAAAAAAGAACCTAGACATCATATTTCAAGAAATTATCAAGGAAAAGCGCTCTGATATCTTAGATCCCAAGGGTAAAATAGAAATGGAAAAAAATCTACTAAGCACCTCCCAAAAGAAATCCAAAATGAAAACTCCTGGGAATATTATAGTCAAATTTTAGAACTCCCTGGTCAAAAAGAAAATATTGCAAGCAGTCAAAAAGAAACAATTCAAATATCATGGTGCCACAGTCAGGATTACACAAAATTTAGTGACTTCCATAATAAAGGAGGAGAGGGTTTAGAATATAATATTCTGGAAGGCAAAGGATCTAGAATTACAACCAAGAATAACTTACCCATCAAAACTGAGTATAATCCATCAGGGGGAAAATGGATACACACACACACACACACACACACACACACACACATAGAGAGAGAGAGACACATTCAGTTGTATATAGAGATCTATCTTATCCAATAGAGAAATAGGAGAGGAAAGGAATAAGAGAAAAAGAGGGAATGATGAAAGGCAGATTAAGTAGGGCAGTGATTGGAAGCAAAAGAGATTTTTGAGGAGAGACAGGATAAAAAGAGAGAGAAAAAGAAACAGGAAAGTGGGATGGATGAAAATACAGTTAGTAATCATAACTGTGAATGTAAATGGTTGAGCTCACCCCATAAAGGAAGTAGATAGCAGAATAGATTAGAAACTGTAATCCAACAATATATTGTTTACAAGGGACATTTTTGAAACAAAAAGACACACACAGAGTTAAAATAAAGGGCTGGAGCAGAATCTAATATGCTTCAGCTGAAATAATAAATGCAGAGGCAGCAATCATTGGGGGTAGCTAGGTGGCACCATGGATAGTGCGCCAGGCCTGGAGTCATGCAGACTCATCTTCCTGAGTTCAGACCTGACCTCAGACTCTTACTAGCTAGGTGATCCTGGGAAGGTGTTCTGAGGTACTATCTTACACCTATCAGAAATGATAAATCCTGGAGAGCATGATGGACAATAAGTACACTAATGAATTGTGGGAGTAGTCTGGTCCAACAATTCAGGAGAACAATTTGGAACTAGATCCAAAGGGCTATAAAAGGTGCATACCCCTTGACCCACTACTTGATACCCCTACTAGGTCTGTATCCCAAAGAGATGAAAGAAAAAGGGAAAAGACCTATATGTAAAAAAATATTCATAGTAGCTCTTTTTGTGGTAAATAAAGATTGAAAATTTAGGGGATGTTCATCAATTAAGAAATGGCTGAATAAATTGCGTCATATGATTGTGATAGAGTACTATTGTGCTATAAGAAATGACAAAGCAGGTGGTTTCAGAAAAACATGGCAAGAACTTCACAAACTGACGTAAAGTGAAGTGAGAAGAACCAGGAGATCATTGTGTACAGTAACAACAATGCTGTAATGGTGCTCAACTGTGAAAGACTTGACTACTCTGATAAATATGATGATCCAAGATAGTCCCAAAGGACTTATGATAAAAAAAATGCTATCCACCTCCAGAGAGAACTGATGAATTCTGAGTGGAAATTGAAGTATAATTTTCGTTTTTTCTTCCTTCCTTCCTTCCTTCCTTCCTTCCTTCCTTCCTTCCTTCCTTTCTTCCTTCCTTCCTTCCTTCCTTCCTCCCTCCCTCCCCCCCTCTGTCTCCCTCTCTCTCTCTCCCTCTCTGCAATATAGATAATATAGAAATAGTTTTTGCCTGATTCCACAAGTATAACTGATATCATATTGCTTGCCTTCTCAGTAGGTGGGGGAGAGAATGGGAAGGAAGGGAAAATTTGGAACTCAAAATTTAAAAAGAAAAGAATGTTAAAAATAAATAATATGTTTTTAAAAGGAAGGAAGACTGCTAGTCCAGGTTTTTTATCTGGATAACTTACTTCCTATCTCTCCCTCTTTCCACATTTGTAAAATGGATAATGGATAATAAGAAGATAGGATTTTAGAGCTAGGATTTAGAGATAAGGAGACTCAGGCCAGAGTGGGTAACATCACTCTTTGAGTAAGTGGCCATCTTAGTGTCTATTCTATTCAGCTTTCTTGTAGATGAATGACATCCATGGACAAAAGACTCCGGGCTGGCACAGGACATTTGAGAGTTAAAACAGAAATTTAGGCCATAGAGCCATGAGCTCATGAACACATACTCTTAGGGGGAAGTTTTTCAGAAGTTCAGCCAACTCCTTGAAGAATGGGCTTCTGTTTTTATGAGAAAAGTCCCGAAATTGGCCATAGGATAAGTTAGATTTTGTCTCCACTTCCCTTTCTCTTTCTTTTGCTCTCCTAAACAATCACAATACTCAAAAAATAAGAAAGCATAGATTTGGGAGTATAAATAACACTTTACTTCCCCATTAGTCACCACTCTACACTCCCCAAAGGGAGGGAACATCAGAAGCAGTATTTTTCCTACACAAAAGGAAGAAGCTGGAATAAGTCTGTCTTGGGAGTGGATTTTTCTCCTGTAATTTACTACATAATCAGTAATTTTTCTCTTTTCAGTGTTTTGTAAACTTCTGAGAAACTTATCATTTCATACTTCCCTTATAATCAGTATGGCTTAGTGTATAGAGCAGGAGGCTTGGAATAAGGAATATTTAAGTTTGGATCCTACCTCAGACACTTATTAGCTGTGTGACTGTTGGCAGGTCACCTAATTGCTTTCTGCCTCAGTTTCCTCATTTATAAAATGAAGGGGGTTAGTAGACTGGGTGGTCTCTAAAGTCCCTTCTAGCTCTAAATCCAGGACCCTACAACCTTGGATTTTTTTCCTCTTCTTTAACAATATTCTTGCCTCAGACACTTAGCACTTACGAACTCTGTGACCTTAGGCAAGCCACTTAACCCCACTTCCCTTGCCTCCCCCCTTCCAAAAAGACAAAACCCCCCCAAAAAACAAAAGCAATATTCTTCCAAACATTAATTGAAAGTATTGTTTTAATATTATTTTGAACATATAGATTGATATTGAAAGAGACTGATACTCTTTCCATTTCCCATTGTAATCCTGCAAACCAAAGTGTTCAATTGTCAAAGGCAATATTTAAAATGTCCCTAAACTTTGGCACCTTAGCTTTATTGAATTAACCTCTTCTACCTGATGAGAAAATTAGTATTAGTGGTAAGACTAAAATATGTTTTTTTAAAGTTGTTTTAAGTAGATCACTAAAATGAATCTGGAAGTCAAAGGACCACCAGTATTAGTTTATATGTACCTTCTCATTTCCCCTCTCCCTTCCCCCACATAAACAGACTGATCTTGAAGGAATAAGAATATTCTTTACTTCCCATTGTGAATTCCAGACTTTCCCTTTGCCTCCTTCACTCAGTGAAATCTTCCTCTCTTGAATTCTACACAGTTAAAATTCTCCATCCAATCAAAATTATAGTAGAGTATATTGAACCCTAAGTCATTCTCTCTCCCCCTTCAAGGATTCAGCACCTTCCTCATCATCTTCCTCCTTTCCACGTGGTTGTCTCACATGTACCTACCTGCCCTGGAAGGAAGGGAGCTTCCTAGTCTTCACCAGCCTTTCCAAGGTCCTATAATTCTATAGCTGCCTTGCTTTGGGCACAGTCATGCATCTCCTCTCATGCCCTCATTAATCTGCCCCCTTTTAGCTACAGAACTGCATGAGTCCTGGGAAAATTTCACCCTGAAGTCAAACACTGTGGACAAATAACCTCCCTGAACCTGTGCATAAGTAGTGAATAAACTCCCACCCTGTCCTATCTTCCCCATTCCAGTGTTACTGCTCAAATCCTGTTTTCTGTTCCTTACTACTTGTTCCCTTATTCCTATCCCCTTTAACTTCTGTCCCCAATGTCCAACTCTAAAACTACCTAATCCTTTCATTGTGCTCCCTGGAATGCCTGTTCCATAGATAACAAACTTGTTTTCATTTTTCTCTTTTCCTTTTTCTCTTCCTTCATCTTCTTGCACTCATTGAGACTCTCCTGATGACACAACTTCCTGCTCCCCTTTTCCAGCACTGGTAGCACTTTAGCTCCTATTCAATCTTTCTGGTCACTGTAGGGGAGATGGAATACTTTTTTTTGGAGGGGCATTTGGGGTTAAGTGACTTGCCCAAGATCACATGACTAGTTTTTCTGTGTGTATGTTAAGTGTCTGAGGTCGGATTTGAACTCAGGTCCTCCTGACTCCAGGTCCAGTGCTCTATTCACTGCTCCACCTAGCCGCCCTGATGGAATACTTTTTTGTTCCCAATTGCTACTTCCATACTCTCTCTCTACCACCATCATTGGGTAATCTCTCCTCCTTTGAAGTTTATACAGTTCAAATTTATCACCCAATAAAGATTCTGGTGGCTGTTGTCTACTGAACTCCAGAATACCCTATTTCTTTTTCTAACACATTCAGTCCCTGGCTCACAATCTTTTTATCTTACACAACTCCTGCCCTCCTAACCAAGGGGCTTGACCATATATACTGATCCTCCCACTTCTACAATTTACTCATTTCCCATGACCTACTCCTCAGTTCACCTCAGCTACACACAGAGATAGTCATACCTTTGATTTTACCATCACCCTCAAGTATTCCATTTTCATTTTTGCCTCTGCTTCTTAGAATCCCTAGTTTCCTTCAAAGATTAGCTCAAAAACCACTTTCTACCTAATGCCTTTCTTGATACCCTTTCTATTGCTTTCCCCCTCCAAAATTCTTTTATTTCATATATACTTATGCATACACATATCTCCCATGATAGAATGAAATATCCTTGAGGGCAGGGATTGTTTCTTCTTTGTCTTTCTATCCCCACAATCTAGGTATTTATTTTTATTTTTTTTTATTATAGTATTTTATTTTCCCCCAGTTACATGTAAAAACAGTTTTTACCATTTGTCCTTAAGACTTTGAATTCCAAATTCTCTCTTCTTCCTTCCCAAATCCCCCCCTCCCACACACATATTGAGAAGGCAATTTGAAATAGATTATACATGTATAGTCATGCAAAACATTTCCGTATTAGTCATGTTATGAAAGAAAACATAGACCAAAAAAAAACTCTCCAAAAATCAAGTTAAAAAAATATGTTTTAATTTGTATTCAGGCACCATCAGTTCCTTTCTCTGGGGATGGATAGCATTTTTCATCATAAGTCCTTCAGAATTGTCTTAGATCATAATCTAGGTATTTAATACATGCTTATTGATTGACTGAGAGAGATATAAATGTGGGAGTCATCTGTGTGTATTGCATGCTCTGGAACTGCTCTCCCTACTTACACTCCCACTGGTATCTTCCTGCAGGGTTCTAGGGATACCCCTTACAGCAGTTCATGAGTCCCCAGCAGTGTGCTTCCTTTTATGATTATCAGTTGATATAAATTAGTCAACTAGACTTCATTCTCTTTTTTTTTTTAGAAATGAGTATTTATTATGGCATTACAATTGGTATGGAATGCCCCACTTCCCCCACCTTCCAATGTTAGGTACATACTCTCTTACAGTATATATAGAATCCATATAGAGTCTAAGGCAAAAAGGGCTCAAACCTAGAGTACATTTAGCAAAGGAGTAACTTGAAGCTTCTGGTAGTCAGAAGTCCTTTTATCCCACTTGTGGAATACTCATGAAATTCTCCATAGCTCTTCTACTGGGCTTCTCATAAAGCCTTGAATCTTCATTTTCTCATTCATTTCTCAATCAGTTTTCTCCTTCCTATCCTCAGTTCCTGATGAAGACCCTATTGACAGCCTCTGTTCCAGGGATGTTGATGGGACTGCTGAAATTTTTTTTTTTTTGCTTTTTGGAGGGCAGTTGGGGTTAAGTGACTTGCCTAAGGTCACATGGCTAGTTTTTGTGTTAAGTGTCTGAGGCTGGATTTGAACGCAGGTCCTCCTGACTCTAGGGCTGGTGCTCTATTCACTGCAACACCTAGCTGGCCCAACTGCTGAAAATTTCAAATCTTTTGGTCCTCTGAGAGTTCACAAGATCCTTTGCTGATCTAGGTGAGGGAAGAAGTTAAGGCACTATTTTCCCCTGCAAGTGATTCCTTCTCAGAGGGTTGAATGGAAGACTTCCTTGATTCCAAATGAACTTTCTGGTTTGCTACAAGCCAAATAGGGCTTGACCAGATCTCTCAACCAGTCACAGACTTCTAGTTATATCTAGCAGGTCAATGGACCACAGAGCTGAATCTGACAGAAAAGTAGAAGGAGAAGGATTAGGAGGAAGCCTTGACAATGAAAAGATCCTTGGGATTCTTGAGGAGACTAGTCTTAGTTAGTTATGAGGTTAGAAGTCAGGTTCTAAAGGCTTGATAACTAGTGTGTGGAAAGAAAGTGGAGGTGCATTGCTTCTCTAAGATACTGACTATGAGTAGTCAATTAACATATATTAAGTGCCCACTATTTGCCAGGCACTGTGCTAAGCACCGGAGCTACAAATAAGAAAAGGACAGTCCTGTCCTTAAGGAGCTTACAGTCTAATGGGAGAAGACAATATACAAGGGGGGGGGGGCACCAGATGGTATAGGGAGAAAGGGGATTCGTAGAGTCAAAACTAAACAGATTAGATGATGGGAAATGAAGTTAGCTAGAAAATTTTGAGCCCTCTCAATAGTATAACCATTCAAGAACTTTTACAGATGAGGATTCTTCTTTGTTATAGAGTATGGCTATTTGGGTAGGGTCAGGGGAGAGGGAAACATATCCACCCACCCCCTTATTTCCATATATATATTTATATGTATGTATACATGTGTTTTATATACACAAAATGTATACACACATATGAAAATAAAAAATAACAATACCATTTAGAAAGTTTTCTCAACACTTTCTTGAACATTACTTAAATTTTTCTTAAAATTAGAAAAAAGATTCACATCAATACAATCAATTAGACACACTTAGATTTAAGTTAATTAATTTCAAGACAAAAAGCATCACAATTGCCATCCCCTTTAAGTCCTCCTGCTGAGTCTTTGCTTACCCTCATTCACTTTTTTAAATGATGTGATCATGTTATTATTTTATTATTCTGTTTTTGCTTTTTTTTCCCTTCCAACTATTATTTCATATAGGTCTTTTAGGATTTCCTTGGATGCTTCATATCTGAAAGTCTGAACTACATTAATGTGCCACAATTTATTTAACCATTCCCCTATTTTCAGATGCTCAGGATGTTCATAGTTTTTCATGATTACATGTAATGATGCTTTGAAAATCTTTGGACGGATTGGTAACAAGTTAAATTCTCATCCTTCCACATTATCTAGTCTCCTATTAAATTGTCTTTTGTGGGGTGGGTAGGTGGAGCAGTGAATAGAGCACAGGCCCTGGAGTCAGGAGGACCTGAGTTCAAATCCAGCCTCAGACACTTGACACACTTACTAGCCATGTGACCTTGGGCAAGTCACTTAAACCCAACTGCCCTTCCTTCTCCTCCAAAAAGCAAAAAAATAAAAAATAGATTGCCTTTTGTTTGTTTTAGTTTTTAGAGGCATTTTGGTTAAATGACTTGCCCAGAGTCACACAGCTAGTGTCTGAGGTCTGATTGGAACTCAGGTCCTCCTGACTCCAGGCTTGGCACTCTATCTACTGCATTGCCTAGCTGACCCTTCTTAATTGTCAATTACATTTTTATTAAGGAGGTTAGGCTTGACCTAGAACTTGAAGAAAAGGCAAGGCTGGGATACAAACATGCTTTAAAAAGCTTATGGTGGATTCTGAGGACAATGAGTTGATTATTGGTACTGGAGGAGAGGGTTTAAGCATGGGGCAGATAGCAAAGGTACATGGCATGAAAAAGACACACAGAGAACCTTAGGGGCTAATCTTTGAGCCTTACCTGTTAGGAAGCCCTAACCCTAGAGTCAGGATGCACATTTAAATTGTCACTCTGTCACTACCTATACAACCTTGAGTGAGTCAATTAACTTTCCTGGACCTCAGTTTCCTCACCTATAAAATAAGGAGATTGGGTTACATAGTCTGTGAAGTCCCTTCTAGACCTACACGCCCATGTGGAATTTTGGCAAATTAGAATTTCTTATTTTAATATTCTATAATACTTAGAGTTGTCTTATCCACTGGATAAGGGAGGAAGAAAGGACCAAAGGAGCTAGGGGTTGTTGATGATAACTGTTTGGAGAATCATCCGTACCTTTTCCTTTCAGATTCTCTAGCTTCCTTCTAGGCCTCTTTCCTATGTGAGACTTTTCTTATAACAAATTGTGTTATGTATTTTGTATCTTATTGTTTCCCAAAATAAAATGATTGTTGTCCTTCATTCTCAAAGAGGACCAAGATGACATCACCATGTTGGGGTCAAGATACGGTGTGTCCAATTGTGGCTGATCAGACCAACATGAGCTAGGATGGCTCTACCACAGGTTGGATACAAATAGTCCACATAAACATTAGGAGTGGTGTGGTGATGTCTCTAAATTTGCACATCTCACATTTCCTTTGAGCTACTGCAATTCTGCTTTGCTCATGGAGCACAGTGCCTTCTTTGATACAGACATCCCATGCTGGACAATCTTGTGTCAGTGTCTCGCATGTCTCACAATAAATTCTTTTTTAAGGGAGGGGTTGTTTTTTTTTTTTCAAGTCTAATATCTTTATTTCATAGATAAGAAAACTGAGGCACAGAGAGGTCAAATAATTTGCCCACAATCCCATAGCTAATAAGTATCTGAGATGGGATGTCAATTCAGGCTCTCCTGACTCCAAATCTACTGCCTTATCCACTATGCCATATTGATTTTAGTTGACTTAAAGCTCAGAATGATATGACAATGATGTGACAACACTGAGAAGAAAAGGTTATACAACCTTAGGCTCTATTAATAGAAATACAATATAAAAAATAGGGGAATAGTAATCTGCATTCTGTACTTGTCAGAAATCTGGAGTACCCTGCTTCAGCATTTTAAGAGGAATACCAACAAACTGGAGTACATACAGAGAACAAGAATGGGAAGGTCTAGAAATCATCAAAGAAAGAAATATTGACCTTGCAAGAATGGCTGGTAGAGTATAGCATGAAAGCTTGTTTAAAATATCTTGAGGATATCAGAATGTAAAAGAAGCATTACACTTATTCTGTGTAACTTCAGAGGGGAAAAACTAGGCAGAATTGGCAGAAGTTACAGAGCAGCAGATTTTGGCTCAATATAAGGAAGAATGTCCTAACAGATTGTTTTGTTGCCCAAACATGATCTTCCAAATACCTCAAGCCCATAGCTTTTTAGTCATCAATTACTCTCTTTCCCTGTCTATATGGCCAGGTTATACCGCGTCCTACCTAGTCTTCTTTTGCAACATTCTTCTAACTCTTTGTCCCTCACCCTAAGTTAGTCATTTCTAAAGACTAGATTACTGAAAGGCTACCCTAAACTAAGAAATGAAAATTCTCAGTACCACAGGTCAATTCCATTTTGACCAATTTTTATTAGTCCTTCTTGGGAAACTTTAGTCATCTGAAAAGCAGATGGTTGGGGCCCAGGAGGGGCATACACGGGCGGGGGTCCCCAGCGGCCTCCCCCGGGCCCTGGGCCTGACCCTGACCCTCTTGGTGACCTTCCTCCCTCCGAGGACCCAGCACCATGCGGTCTCCAGCCTTGTTCCTCCGCTCCGGCCCCCGGCCCTGGCCTCCTCCCTGGTCCCCCAGCCCTGGGCCCTGGGACTACCACCCCACCGCGGAGGCCGCCCACGGCATGTGCCTCCCTGGAACATCAGCAGAGTTCACAGGCCTAGGCTCTTCACTTCTGTTCCTTGCCCATGGATGATGCTTATTACGCACACAGTCCGTCCTCTAGACCTCAGTGAGCCGTGGGGTACCAATGCCTGTAATTCCCATACCCCGGCGTGTCCTGTTTTTCCACGGTCCCCATACCACATGCCTACATTCCGCCTGTGTGCCTGTAAGAACCACTCATTTGGTGCGTACCAAGTACAACAACTTCGACTTCTATTTGAAGTCCCGATGGATGTATGGATTTATCCGCTTCCTGCTCTACTTCAGCTGCAGCCTGTTTACCTCCATCCTCTGGGTGGCGCTCTCCATCCTATTTTGCCTTCAATACCTTTCCAGTACAAGCTGTCCATCCTTCTACTGCTGGGACGAAGGCGGGTTGATTTCAGCTTGATGAATGCGCTGCTCATTTATGGGATTCATGTGACTATGCTGCTGGTGGGAGGTCTGGGCTGGTGTTTCATGGTCTTTGTGGACATGTAAATAGGAGGTGTGCATGCAGGCTTGGGCAGCTGTGACTACATCTGATGTATCCACTTTCTCCTTTGGTTTAATTTATTTATTTATGACTGATATATGTGTATGCAGTATGTAGATATTTTCTTTGGTAAAGACAATGACCTGTCTCTGAAATGAAATGACACGGGGAGTGTTGGGTCATTTTTCCTTGTTTGTCTCCCATCCCAAAGGCAGGTTTTTCACCGTACCAAACAAAGCAGGTAGTGCCCTGATCAGAGGCAGTATTTTTATTTGCTCTCTGACCATCTTACTGTGTTTATGGCATGGGAAAGAAAAGGGCTGTGACATTTGTAAAGGCAAAATCAAGGCTCTCTCTCCTTCTCTTTGCTTTTTGGCTCTTAGCTTCCCCTCCCCCTGCTGCTACATTGTATTCTTCCTCTTTCCTCTATTTTAATGTAGTTTATGTTCACATTTAATAAATATAATGCAGTAGGGTCCTCTTTATCAAGTCTGCACTTTCAGGAAAAAAAAAAGGTCACCAAGTCTACTGCACTAGGGCTAGAAAACAGATGAAGAGCAAGGCTTAGTTTATCTCCATTAATTCTTTTTTTTTTTTTTTTTTGTTTTTTTGGGGGCAATTGGGGTTAAACAACCTTCCTAAGGTTAATTGGGTTATTTTTTTTTTTTCTGTTTTTTTTTTATGTGTTAAGTGTCTGAGGCTGGATTTAAACTCAGGTTCTCCTGACTTCAGGGCCGGTGCTCTATTCACTGCACCACCTAGCCACCCCTACTCTCCATTAATTCTTGACTCAAATTATCACCTTAATCAATTGGCCCTTCCTATCTGTTTCAATATTTAACTGTTTAAATTTTCTATATATCCACAATGGATAGCATAAACTATCCACCTCAGTCAAATATGTTTATGTTTATGATTGTCATTTAACCTCTCTAGGCCTTGGTTTACTAAACTGTAAGTGATGAGGTTGAACTAGACTAGGGATTAATATTATTTATGTTTTAGGTGCAGCCTGGTGAAACCTACAGAATAATGTTGAATATATTATATACATAGGATTGCAAAGGAAAACAATTACATTAAAATAGTTATCAAAATATTTTAAAAATTCATAGACCTAAGATTAAGAATTCCTGCAAACAATAGTTCTAAAGTCTTTCTGTATCATTCTCTGAACCCTTTATCACAATTCACCTATTTTTTGTCTTTCTTTGCAGTAAGTGTTGCTAGCTCCTGTATAGCACTTTATAAACATTCTTACATATATGATCTCATCTAATCCTCACAAAAATCTTATGAGAAATTTAGGGTATCCCCATCTTACATATGGAGAAACTGAAGTTCAAAGAGGTTAAGTGACTTATCCAAGGTCCTAATCCATTACAAAAATAATAATTATTAAAATAACATGAGTGTATGTATATATATATATGTATATATATATATATACACACACACACACACATATAAGAGGGGGAGAGAGAGAGAGAGAGAGAGAGAGGTCTCAAGGTTTACAAATCATTTTCCTCACAAGAGCCCTGTGAGGTAGGTAGTGCAACTATTATTACCCCAATTTTGTAGATGAAGAAACTGAGGAGCAAATAAGTGACAGCTACTAAGTGACGGAGTAAAGACTCAAGCCTAAGTATGGAGAGTCCCCCTCTGGTGCTCTTTCCCCTCCATCACTGCCTCTCATTCATACCACTCCTCTCTGCTTTGAATACTTCCTTTCAGTCAAATCTTGTCCCTCTTCTCTGCATAGACTTCACATAACACAATCTGGTTTATGTCTCTTCTATCACTTCAACAACCTTCCCTGAGCAGCTCTCTTACTTTTATAAAATCAGAAGGGCCACATTTCTATGTATAAGAAAATACGTTTTATGGGGCCTCTAGGTGGCTCAGTGAGTAAATCACCAACCCCGGAGTCAGGAGGACCCGAGTTTGGTTCTGGCCTCAGACACTTAACACCCACACAAAAAAAACTAGCTGTGTTACCTTGGGCAAGTTACTTAACCCCAAATGCCCTCCAAAAGAAAAAAAAAAGAAAAGAATACATTTTAATATTCTTCTGTGGTTTTGCTTGTCTACTCATGTTTTCATTTGTTTCTTCCATTAATAGGTAAGCTCCCTAAGGACAGAAATGGTGCCACCTGCTTTTGCTATAAATGGTAATAGTACCTAATGGAGTACTTTTCACTTAGACTCAATGAAATGTTACTGACTAGGCCTTAGATGCTTAATGGTTAAATGTAAAAATATGATTCATTGTGAGTATGAGTAAAAGTATGGTTATACAGCAGGATCTTAGTCTGATAGATGACTTGGTATAACCAAAAAGAAAGAGGATATATTCTATATGATTCATAGACTTAAATCCAACATGATAATCAATCAAGTCTATTACACTGTCCAATATAAGGCAAAACTTTTGCAAATATTGAATCTAGAGCTCTGATTTTGACATTTTAATTTCTCTTAAATGTATCCACTCCCTGTAACAATGAAATAATCAGCCTATATTAGCCAAGCTTAGACTTCAAGTTACTGAATCTGTATCTTTTCACAGTAAGAACACAACTATAAAAGGTACTAATAAAGCAATTTTTAAAAACCAACTAAATTATGATTACCCAAACCTTATTTTTCATAGGAAATAAGCAATCCTGACAACTGGTCAAAATAAAAATATCCAGCCTTTAAAAGAATAATAAAAGAATGGAACATTCTAATCTTCTGTGGACAAAATGCCCCATGGTAGAGACATCAAACCTATGAAAAAGATAAGGCCTGGCAAAAATATCAGTAAGACAAAAAACTGCAAAATCTGTTCTGAGATGTTCACAATTCCTAATTTTTGTGTTACTTAAAAAAAGCAAGTTAGAAACATTATGGATTCTCTCTAATTTGATTATGTTTAGTTTTACTAAGAGATGTTCTACTGGAGGACAGTAGAAGAAATAGGTTGGGGGCGGCCAGGTGGCTCAGCAAGTAAGAGCACTGACCCCAGTGTTGGGATGACCTGGGGATCGAATTTGGGCTCTGATACTTAGCACCACACCCAGAAATAACTGGCCGTGTAACCTTGAGCAAGTTACTTAACCCCAATTGCTTTAAAAAAAAAAAGAAGAAATAGATTGATGGAATAAATGAGTCATTTGCAGTTTTTCAAATAATTATTTAACAAAATAAAATTAGACATATTGCATTTTCTATGTGACATAAACCATGTTGTTAACAGCAGACTATTTCCAAAATTAAAAGCTAAAAGGTAAAAATGTTCAACTTAAGGTTGGGAGATTCGGTCTCCTTTCAACCAAACCATTATTTGGCCACTTCCTCACCAAATTCCTATTACTGTGTAAGTTTTTGTGTGTATATATACACCTATACACACATATATGTATACATTCACATATTCATATATGCACATATATTCAGATAGAGAGATCTAGTTACTTCTCTGTAACTCTGTAAATGGTCTCTGAAAGCAGCTGCAGTAGAAAAATTCATCACTATAAAGTCAACAAAGGGATGAACATCGGTCTATAAAGCACATCTTACCAAAAAAATTTGAGCGATTCTATTATTATTTCCACAACTGCTTTGGAATATATGTGTATGTGTATGGAATAGCTGTCTTTTCAAAAACCTTAGCTCAGAACAGGACATAAAGAAAAAGGTGTCTTATTTATCTAATTGCAAGCTCAGTTAACATCTTTGGGATGACCCCAGAGAGCCTAGCAATGACCTTGCTAAAATAACTGCAGAACTAGACAATCCTCTGATCCACTGGTATTTAAATTTCCATGGGTTCAGCTTTTCAGTGCTAAGTTTATTTCCAACAGCAACTGTTTTCTTCTGGATCAAAGTAGACTCTAGTCATCAAAATCCAAAAAGGTCATAATAATAGTAGGCCCTGTAGCCTTTGGAAACATAGTGGGCAATGCCCAAATGGTAGAATCCTGGTAGGAATACCGGAATCCCAATTACTGGGTTAGGAATGAGGAATGACTAGGTCTGCCCCACCTTGCACCCCCCCTTCCTAATTATATCTGCTGATATAATAGCAGAGCACCTATGACAATGAGAAAGGTACCAATCATAAGTGGCAAGTGCTATAGCTTTGTAAGGGATTTTGGGAGGGTTTTTTTTATTTTTTTGTCTTTTTGCAGGGGGAGAAAGCAGGGAAATTGGGGTTAAGTGATTTGCTCCAAGTTCACATAGTAAGTGTAAGTGTCTGAGGTCGGATTTGAACTCAGCTCCTCCTGACTCCAGATCGCCACCTAGCTGCCCCTGGGAGGGCTCCTCTTAAACTGAAGGTCAATATAGCCATCATCTGTGCTAGAAAGCTTGGAGTACTTCACTTTACAACTGGGAATCCCAGTAGTTACATTGTTACAGGATGGCCTCATATCAAAGAGACTGTTTCCTCAGCTGGATTCTCCGGCCCATCTTCCCGACCAGCTGGCGAACGTTATGCCCCTCCGAGAGCAAATGAACGACCGCCGGCCAGCAGGAATCGGACTGCTTCCCTCCGAGGTCGGGGTTGCTTTGTTTTGGGGTCTGTTCCCTTAGTGCTCAGCATGGTTCCTGACATACTAGTGGCATTTAATAATTTCTTGATTGACTGAATGATCGACCCTGGTCAAGTCATTTACCAGCTTGTCTGTCTTATTTCCCTGTTTTGGAAACAAACGCAGTGTCTGTGAAAATGCTTTGAAAGGTGTAAAACACTGCATAAGTGGTTAAATAATTATTCTTTGACATTGCTGCTTGATTTTCTTCTTTTTTATTCCTGCACTTAATGTTACTCTTCTCCACTCCCAAATCTGGTACTTTTCTCTGCCTCTCTACTACTTTTTAGAGAGTTAAAAACAATAACACTCCCATTCATTCTAATTCTTCTATACAACATGAGTAATGTGAAAATATGTTTAATAAGAATGTATATACAGAGCCTATATCAGATTGAGCGCTGTCTTGGGGATGGGAGGGGGAAGGGAGGTGGGGAAAAAATTTTAAACTTGTGGAAGTGAATGTTGAAAACTAAAAATAAATAAATAAATTTACAAAATAAAAAAAAATGACGAAGCAAAACACATACACACACAAAGCAACAGATGTAAAGAAATAATAGGAAAGTACCAGAGGTGCCCTAGATCAGAGATGTTAAACTTGAGGCCCATTGCCAAAGGCAGAGTCAGATTAAAATGTCATTTGGAAATGTTTAACAAAATAAATAAAACTACAATACAACACAAATCATGTTAATCTTGTGTTTTTGTAAGTCAGTATGCAGCCAAAAGAAATATGTTTCTATTTGAGTGTGATACACTGCTCTAGAAGAGTTCCCAGGTTCACAAAAATCCTATCTCAGGATCTTAAAAGAAATAGCTTAGAAGGAAGCCCAGATAGCAGAATAGCTTTGAAAACAATGTGTAGTACTTATTGTATAGGTTTTTTTTTTTTAAGTAAAGAGTATGAAACAAATTCATGGTTTTATAGTGATTCCTCTTTTTATGTTGTGTTGTGTACATGGAAATGTTCTTTTTTTCCTACCTATTTAAGGTAAAAATGAATAATAATTTAAAAAAAGGAATAGCTGCTGTGACTCATGAGTGACTGTCAGTGATCTTGAGGGGGAAAGAAAAGTGGAGAATGGGCAGAACTAGGAGGGGTGGGTAGAAGAAGCAGATAGATGATGAAAATGGCAGCCAGTAGATAGAGGGCTGGTCCTGGAGTCAGGAAGACTCTTTTTTGTGAGTTCAAATCTGACCTCAAACACTTACTAGCTGTGTGAACGTGGGCAAGTCACTTTACCCCATTTGCCTCAGTTTCCCCATCTGTAAAATGAACTGGAGAAGGAAATGGCAAACCACTCCAGTATCTTTGCCACAAAAACCCTAAATTGGGTCGTGAAGAGTCGGACACGACTTGAACAACAACAAAGAAGATGAAAGGAGAAAATTTTCTAACAAATTAAAGCTATCCCAAGGTAAGATATCTTGCCTTGGCACTTAATGAATGAGTGTTTGATGATCATTTGAATGGTATAATGGTAATAACTAGAGTTTACATGAAGCATTAAAGTTTATGAGATATTTTACATACGTTGTCTCATTTGATCCTCTCCACAGCCTTGTGAGGTAGGTGCTATTGTTATCCCCATTTCACAGATGAGGAAACTGAGATTGAGAGATGTTAAATGACTTGCCCAGAGTCATACAACTAGTAAGTGTCTGAGGCAGAATTTGAACTCAGGGCTTCCTATCTGCCATATTATAGGGATATGTAGTACAGGTGAGATTTAATGACCCCAGAGGTCCTTTCTAATTCTGAAATTATGTGATTCTGTTTAGAGCTGCATTTTGAGCTGTAACACATTCTGTTACCCCAGAGACTTGAAAGAACTCTTTTGCCATGGGCAGTAAGGGAGAGTTGGTTCCCTGGGAAAAGAGGTGACCGCTGCCACCTTCTGGGAGATGAGGGAAACTGCAGGTGAAATAATGTGCCCAATTGGCCACTTTGAAAAGAGGGAGCCGAAGACCTCTGATGGAGCTGTTTGTTGTTAGTCCTTTATTCTAGTTCTCATAGAGAACCAATGACATAAGGAGGGTGATGTCTTGACTCACAAGTGAATTGCATTTAAGTGAGGCAGGGCTGTGCAAAGTCATCAGCCTCACTCTCCTCCAGAGTCAAGTGAGTTCAGTGGTGATACATAGGTCAGGACAACTGGAAGTTGAAGTTTCTGGTTGTCAGAAGCCCTTTTATCCTACTTTATCCCCCTAGATGCAGGGGGAGACCTTGGCCTATTTAAACAAAGGTCTTTCCTAGGTTTCATTTTGTCTGAGGCAACACCCATTCAGTGATTCAGTGATTTAAGGCTAGTAAGAAATGAGGCAAAAGATTGCCTAGTTTGCCTACTCAAAAGAAAAAAAAATCACTCTAGGAGGGGAAGAACCTCAGGGTTTCTGGCCAGAACAGAAACATTTGCTATTTACACTCACTGTAAGTCTTTAAACCCCAAAACACTATTACTGAACAATCAGTGAGAGAGGGCTGGAGAGATTTGGGTTTAAGGCATAGTCAAGTAGCTCCATTTGAATCCCAATGGGCTTTATTAAACCTAGTTTTTCACAGCTCTATTTCAAGAATATTTCAAGATCTCTAGAATAATATTTCAAGAACTGGGATAAAATCCTACCTCTGTCACCCTTCTGACTCAGTGCCTCTTTATGCAGCACACAAACACACACGCACACATACATGCACATATCGCATATATATTCTCTACATATATTGGTTATCAGACCTTTATCATAGAAATGTACTGCAAGGATTTTTCCAGTAATTCAATATTTTCTTTACAATTCTAACTGGATTGATTTTACTTACTTAAAAGTGTTTTAAGGTGGTACAATGGTTAGAGTGCCAGGCTTGGAGTCAAGAAGACCTGAGTTCCAATCCAATCTCAGACACTTAATAGTTGTGTGACCCTGGGCACATCACTTAACCCTGTTGCCTCCTGTTCCTTACCTGTAAAATGAGCCGAAGAAGGAAATGACAAACCACTCCAGTGTCTTTGCCAAGAAAACCACCCAAAGAGTTTCCTTTTGGTGAAGAGTCAGACATGACTAAAAAAATCTAAACAACAACAACAAAATTGAAATGCTCCATTTGTTTAGTTAAGAGTTCTCCCCCATGCTCCTTCCCTTCTTCTCTAATTTGTTTAGTGTGATATTTTATGTTTAGGTCATATGTCCATTTGGAATTTATTATGATATACAGTGTAAAATGTTAGTCAAGACCTAATTTCTGCCATGCTACTTTGGAATTTTCTTAGCAGTTTGTGATGAACAGGGTGTCCATACCCCAGTAGCTTGGGGCAGCTAGGTGGCACAGTGGAGTCAGGAAGACTCATCTTTCTGAGTTCAAATCCAGCCTCAGACAATTACTAGCTGTATGACCCTGGGCAAGACATTTCTTGGTTTCCTCATCTGTAAAATAAGCTGGAGAAGGAAAAGGCAAACCACTCCAGTATCTTTGCCAAGAAAATCCCAAATAGGATCAAGAAGACACAACTGAAAAATGACTGATTAACAGCAATACCCCAGTAGCTGGAGTCCCTGCCTTTGTCAAACACTAAACTACTATGTTGGAATACTTGTTGGTATAGTTTATATAATCTGTTTTATTGATCAACTTTTCTATTTTTTAAACATTCACTGCCTTTTGATGAGAGCTCCTCCTCCTTTCCTCAACTCACATCACACAGATGTTTTCACCACTATCTTCTCCTCAATCCATATTTCACATGAAAAAGTAGCCTTTCTTGAAGCCAAAGCAAACTCCTCTGCACCCACATGTCATCACATTCCTTGTCATCCTCTCCACCAGACCATCCCTTCCATCATCCCCCACTCTCACTAATCTTCATATTCTCCCTCTGCCCAGGCTGCTTCCCTACTGCTTACAAAAATACTCATATTTTCCCCATCCTCAGAAAATCCCTCACTTGTTTTGCCCATCCTTGCTAGCTAGCTATTATCCTATAATTCTCCTCCCTTTCTTAGCTAAAATCCTTGAAAAGGTCATCTACAATTGTTGCCTCCACTTTCTTTTCTCTTATTCTCTTTTTAACAGTTTGTGGTATGGTTTCAGACTTCATCATTCAACTAAAACTACTCTCTCGAAAGATTTCAAAGATCTTTTCAAAAAAATTAATTTTATCTAATTTTCAGCACTAAATTCTCTCTTTCCCACTTCTCCCTCTTTACTCATTGAGAAAATAAGAAAGCAAAATCTATAAAAAAGTAGAGTCAAGTAAAACAAATTTGGGCAATAGCTATGTCAAAAAATATGCCTCAATCTTCTCTCTGAGTCTATTACCTTTCTATCTGGAGATATAGAACATGTTTCATCATGAGACCTTTGGAATTGTAGTTATTATATTGATTAAAGTTTCTAAGTTTGTCTCTACAATATTGTTATTGCATAAATTGTTCTCTTGGTTCCGCTCACTTCACTTTGCTTCAGTTCATAAAAAGTTTCCCAGGTTTCTCTGAAAATGTTCCCTTTATCATTTCTACAGCACAATAATATTCCACTACGTTTACCTTCCACAACTTGTTCAGACATTCCCTAGTTTATAGGAATGCCTTTAACTTCCAATTCTTTGCCATCTTGAAAAGAACTGCTATAAATAGTTTTGTATGGATGGGTCCTTTTCTTCTTTCTTTAATCTCTTGGGTATAGACCTAGTAGTGCTATTTCTAGGTTAAAAGGTGTTGTAGACTACTCCTAAGCTCAGTTTGCCCACTGAGAGTTTTTTCAGGGTCAGAGCAATGAACTATTATCTCTCCTTTGGTGTTGGTCTCCTGCCCTGGTCATTCTACTTATGCCCAGGCTTATTCACAGGGCTAAAGGCTAGAGTTGAGTAGTTGCTCTGTTCTTAAGCTTAGAGTCACACAATCAAGTTTCTAGGATTTATTCTGTGCTCATTATTCAGCTGGACTCTGCTCACTCATGACTGATCCTCTCCTCCCTGGATCTGTGACCTGGAATAGGGTAATGAACAACAGAACTGCCATATGGCTCCCATTCCTGCTCCCAGGGCTAGCTCATGGGTCCCCTGGACTTTCTTTCTGCCCTGCTGTTCAATCCTAGTTCCCTTATTATTCTGGAGTACTGGAATGCTACCTGTGTGCTTCTGGCCAGTCCCCTGCCTCAGTGTCCATAGACTTCTTTGTCTTCCTAAGTTGCCCTGGGCTGGAAAATGACTCATTGGACTTTGTCTTGGCTTCCCTGTTCAGAATTCTGTCTTGCATGTTTTCTAAATTTTCATAAAGACCTGGGGAGCTAAGGAAAAAATGTTTTCTCTCACTCTACCATCTTGATTCTCCTCACTTCTTTCTCTTGGCACCCCTGGCTTCCTTCAGGACTTAGAGCAGACCCTACCTTCTACAGAGAACACAGAGCTAGTTCCTACCTCTCTCAGATTTACCTTCTATATATTCCATCTGCATCTTATATGTACTAATTTATTTACATGTTTTCTCTCCCAGTAGAATACAAACTCCCTGAGGGCATAATGTTTTTTGCCTTTCTTTGTGTAATGGGGGACCGGCCAATGGGAGTATGTACAGTGTTTTGCCTGATGCAATCTCCCATATAGAAACTGGGTAAGTCTGCTTCCATAGATGAGTAACGGAAGGGTCCTAGTCCCTTACTCAGAGCATGCCCAGATAGTCTAAGACCCAGTCCTGCTCGTTTACTATCTGGTAAGGAGAGGTTTTTCAGCTGGCTTCAGAGCTGTAACTGAGTGTGCACATGAATCCCACATATCACTAGCTATTCCACACGAATGACATTTTTTTGAACAGGTTGTTTGCACAGCCCTTGCAAAGTGATTTCTCATATCTAAAATGCACTCCCTCCTCACCTCTGCATCTCAACATTCCTAGCATTCTGCAAGGCACATCTCTGGTGCTCCATTTTACAGGAGGCCTATTATCCAGATTCTTCCAGCTAATGCCTTCCCCCTTTTGAACTTGCTTCTAGGCCTTATGCAGTTTGGCCTCCAATCTTATTATCCTACTGAAATGACTCTCCAAAGTTAATTCCAAACATAATGACTTTTTCTCAGAGCTCATCCTTGAATTCGGCAATATTTGACCCTTGTTCACCTCCTGCAGACTCTTCTCTCTTCTGTGATACTCCTCTCTCTCAGTTCTCCTTCTATCTGTCTAACCATTCCTTAATCTCTTCTCCCGGATCTTCATACATGTCATATCCAGTATCTGCAAGACATCTCTGGGTGTCCCCTAAGGCTCTGTTCTGGGGCTTCCTTCTCCTTTTCTCTAGGGGAATCTCTTCAGCTTACATGTGTTTAGCTGTCATCTTTACTCAAATCATTCCCAGATCTCTGTATTCTACCCCAATCTCTTTCCTCAGTTCTAATCCCACATCACAGAGAGTCTTTTGAGCATCTCAGAAGGGATATCCAATTAGACATCTCAAACTCAATATGTCCAAAATGGAACTCACTAGCTTTCCCCTCCAAACACATCCTTCTTCCCAATTTCTCTATTTCTGTCAAAGGCACCACCATCCATCCTCCTCGTTCCCGAAGCTCACAACCTATGGCACCTTTGATGCCTCCTCCTCACTCTTATCACAAATATACAAGCTGTTGCCAAGTCTTTATTTTTCCACCTTCACATGATCTTTCACCTATGTCCTTTCTCTCCAATCACACGGCGATCCCCCTAGCCCAGATCCGCATCCCCTCTCATCTGGACTACTACAATAGCTTTATGATTGGTCCCTCTGTTTCAGTTCTCTCCTTTTTCCATCCCATCCTTCTCTCGGCTTCCAAAGTGATCATCCTAAAGAGCAAATCTACCTACGTCATTCTCCTACAGAATAAACTCCAGGAGTTCCCTATTATCTCCAGGATGAAATACAAAGTTTTCCTTTTGGCATTGAAAGCTCTTGGTCACTTCCTACTCTTCAGTCAGACTCATAATTCAGTTACACTGGCTTCCTTGCTATTCCTCACACATGGCATTCCATCTCTTGAAAGACTCTGTCCTTTCATTGGCTGCCCCCATCCTTGGAATGTTTTCCCTCTTCACCTTTGTCTTTCATTGCCCCAGCTTCTTTCAAGTCTCAACTCAAATTCCACCTTCTGAAGGAGTCCTTTCCTGGTCCCTTCAGCTGGTGGAGCCCTCCCCTCTGAGATTAACTTCCATCTACTGTGTATCTATTTTATATGTACACAATAATTTCCATGTTGTTGTCTCTCAATTGGAAGGTGGACTCCTTGAGGAAGGGTAAGGACTGTTTTTTTTTTCCTTTTTTCTTCTTTTTTTTTTGTACCATTTTTGCTTAGCATAGTGCCTGGTGCATAGGTAGCATTTAATAAATGCTTGTTGACTGACTTATTTATCTATGCATATTATTCTATCCTTCCTATAGCATATAAGCTCCTTGAAGAAAGAAATGCATTTTTTTTTGTCTTTTTATCTCCAGAGAATAGCACAGTATCTTATTAAGTAGGTATTTGGTAAACATTTGCTGAATTGTCGTCAATATTATTTGCTACAGTAAGAATTATTTTTAATATAAGCACCCCTCTGGGTTACTCCCCAACTTGGCTTTACCACCTGCAGGTTGAATCCCCAGCTTCTAGCTGCTACTGTAAGGCTCAAAGGTGTACTTTGTGGGTGGCTCCACCTTCTGTTGTAACTCATGAGCCCCCTGTGGTGTTTTTCCTTTTAACAATCAGCTAGTTGACATGATCACCTTTTAAGAAAGGCATTTATTAAGATGGTGTAATGAAAATAGTAATTATAAAGCATTCTTGCCCATGCAGCTGGGGTGCTCTCTCTCATAAGTATGCAGTGTCTGTGGGAAGAGTGGCCACACATTGAGAATACAAAGTTAGTGGGGCACACATGTAGAGAATACATGTGGCCAAGTTAATTCACAGTTCTGATATTGTAGGACCTGGAAGTTCTTTCTTTCCTCACGTGTCCTCTCTATTGTTCACCTCAATTGCTCAATAGCTCTTTCTTGAATTCTTAGCTACTTTCTTCTCTCTTTCCAGGGGACCATGCTCCATCAAACTGCTTCCTGCCTTAAGTGACCACTCTTAGTATCCACGTCTGAAGTTTTCTCGGTTCTTTCAGCTGAGCTTTGAATTGCCTTAAACTGACTCTACTGATTTAATGATTGATGCTGAGATAAGTGTTTTTTGGAGGCCACCTTGTGAGTTTAAGAGATTCAGAGATCTTGACTCCTAAGTTGGTCCTTGTTGCATTTTAGGAGTTCCCAGCAACTACTCTGTTACTATTGTAAAAGAGAAATGCAGGGCGGCTAGGTGGCGCAGTGAGTAGAGCGCTGGCCCCAGAGTCAGGAGGACCCGAGTTCAGTCCTGGCTTCAGACACTTAACATCCACACACACACACACACAAAACTAGCCGTGTGACCTTGGGCAAGTTACTTAACCACAATTGCCTTCCAAAAAGGCAAAAAAAAAAAGAGAGAGAAATGAAAATGTCCCCTGTCCTAGCTTGCCAGAAGAAATGAACTTCGATGGCGACAATGCAGAGATGAGGTAAAATATAAAATTAGTTTCTATCTATCTGTCTATTTAAAATTTATAACAATAGTCCTAGATATGGCCTCATGTTTAGATGGTTTTAAGTTTCTGTTAAGGAGGGCTGATGATAACAGTAGTTATAAATTATGTCATCCTGTTTAAATTCTTTCTGTTAATTGAAGCTTATGAAAGCCTTTTGAGTTAAACAGCTCTTTTATGTATACAAAATAAATTCTTACCCCACACCTGATTAATATTGTACATTGAGTACCTTTCTATGCTTTCAGTGTGTGTGTGGGGCAGATGTGCTCTAGACATAAACAGACACCTAAGCTATAGCTATAATGATTTTTCCCTTGAGTGCTGGGATGGAGATGTAATGAACTGGAGAGGATGAACCTAACTTTTCTCATTAGAGTTCAGGCTCCCCCAGGACTAAACCCAGTATGAACCACATTCATGGATCCAGAGTAGAAGAGACCCTAAGTGCAGAATGGAGTTAGCACCAGGTCCCAACCCCCGGGATCAAAAGTTTCTTTCAACTTAGATGTACAAAATAAATTCAAAGTAGCTTGGGAAGGGGGTGGTGCTAGAAGCTTGAGGTAGTATACTATATTTTTTGAGATGATCATTATCTGTATTCTGCATCAATTGTTGAGACTAGATTAAAACCTCATTTTGGACAAGTTTTATATCTTTGAAAAACTTTCAGTATCCCCTAGTATCCAGCACAGTGCTTAATAAGTGTTTGTTGAATTGAATTGACTTATTTTGTGTAGTCCTAGAAGAGGAAAGCAAGATTGATACCTTGTGTTCATCCTTCACTGCTAGTGCCCTTCTTCTCTATCTTGTATTTATTTTGAATTTAATTTGTAGGTGAGCATGGGACTCCATCCCTCCAAATAATATAATCAAAGAAGGTGCCTCAGCTAAATCCGTCAATCAAAGGTATAAACTAGGTGTTAAGAGAACCATCATCAATTTGACTGTTTGGGTCATTGGATGAAAAACAAATGACATCATAAAGGAAACATCTTATGACTAGTTGAGATCAAGTCCCATCTGTTAGGCTACATATAAAAACAGCGAGCCAATTTGGAATCATTCAGTAAAAGTGCTCAAGTGGATAAAGTGTTGGAAGACTCATCTTCCCAAGTTCAAATCTGGTTTCCGACACTTACTAGCTGTGTGACCCTGGGTAAGTCACTTAACCTTGTGTGCTTAGTTTCCTCACCTATAAAATGAGCTAGAGAAGGAAATGGCAAGCTACTCCAGTATCTTTGACAAGAAAAGTCTAAATGCAGTCATGAAGAGTCAGACACAACTAAAACAACTCAGTAACAATAAGAGTTGAACAGTCTGGCAGAGGATTCCAATTTGAGAGTTAGAACTAAACCCCTGAAAGGAAACTACTTTGAGGAGGGTGTATGTCTGTGTGTTTTTCTCCTTCTCCCCATTTTAACCATGTCATTAGAAAGAATGGACCAGGGGTGGCTAGGTGGCACAGTGAATAGAGCACCAGCCCTGGAGTCAGGAGGACCTGAACTCAAATCCGGCCTCATACACTTAAAACAAAAAACTAGCAGTGTAGCCTTGGGCAAGTCACTTAACCCCAACTGCCCTCCAAAAAGCAAAAAAAAAAAAAAAAAGAATAGGCCAGTACACATTCAACCAAAAATGAAAAGCAGTATCAGAGAGTGTGAACCTTTGCGGTGGAGAGAAGTACTGGCTACAGATACTACAAAGGCATCAACCTTTGGAACCAAGTAGAGACCTACATTTAAGGTTAATTCCATGATGACTCTACGAAGGGAGACAAGGACTTCTTGTTACCAGGAGTAACAAGTTACCTCTTTGTCACATATGTTCCTTACACACCTCTCTCATTGTGTACTTTACATTTGTTCCCAACTTCCCCAAGGACCCTGTGTGTATTCATGGGTGACCGTGCCCTAGACGTTTGAGGAAAGTTTTGTTTTTTGTAACTACTATTCTTATAATACCAACTTAATAAATGCTGCTGCTAAAGAGTTTACTAGTGGAAAGTGCACCAATGGGGGCTCATGATCAATAATACTATAAACCCAGATCCTCTGGATTATCCCTAGAACCCTAATAGTGTGGTTAGCTCTTCTATAGGAAATCTGCCCCCACCACTACAAGAAAGAGTTGGGAAGAAGTCCTGGAGGAGATGCTATATATATTTGTAATGAATACTTTGGTTCACTCCCTAAGTGAGGCCACCTATAGGGTACCCCTCCAGCTTGGGAGTATCTTTCTTTAATATCTGTGACTCAAGCCCTTATTCTGGAATTTTACTGTTACTTTTAATTTGCCAGTGATTATCTCCTCAGTTCTGTCTAATCACTTCATATCAATTAGCCTTCACAACGGGATATTTATTTCAAAAAATATGGAAAGCAGTTCTGTAAAAGCATTTCCTATTCCAATACTTCAGAGGCACACTTGGTTCCTGGGGAGACTGGGTTTAGACTGAACTCAGTTTCTACATTTGAAACTCAGTTTCAAAACCTGGATAGCTGCTGGATGAGTCTTTAACTCAGTTAATGTTGGGATAGCTCCTGGAAGGTTCTCTGTTCCTTGGAGCCTTGAAGCTGGACTTCCTGGCTGCAAACACTGACACAGACCCTACTCCTGGACCTTCTGGTGGCTCATTCTCCTAACCTTTTGAACCTTACCAAGGTAGTATCGTCCAGTCTCCTTCATCTGAAATGTAAGAACAAACACACACCACAAAACTCAGATCATATGTCTACCTCAAAGGGGGAATGTCCACGACCTCTCCCCTTTACAGCATTATTTCTCTTCTCTTTCTAAAATGTCACCAGAAAGGAAGGAATCAGAGAGATAAGAAGGACAAAGCTCTGGTTCACAAATGCCTGTAGAATCTCTCCCATCCCATTCCCTCCTCTCTAATTTCTGACTGCCGGGACAGTTAAAGAGACCTTCTTCACCAAGGGATTGGGGACAGTTACAGAATGTCCAACATGCTCTGAAGTCCTTAAGGGGATTTTCGCAGCTTTGAACTCTGTTCAGGCTCATAAGAAAGGAGCTTATTGGCCGGTTCTCCCTGACATGTATTTATTCTGTATACACTTATATAAATGTATGATTAAGTGTAAAACATTTATTAAGCCCTACTATATATTTATCTTGGCCTCAGCACTGTGCCACACTTTGATGATATAAAGAGAGACATTCCCTCCCCTGATGGAGCTTATATTTTAATGGGGAAGCAGAACATATTGGGGCTGGTGGTGGCAGGTGAAAATTGGTCAAAGAAGGGAGTAATATTACAAGGGTAGGAAACATGCAGCCTTGAGGCTATGTGGTCCTCTTGGTCCTCAAGTGTGACCCTTTGACTGAATCCAAACTTCACAGAACAAATCCCTTTAATAAAAGGATTTATTCTGTAAAACTTGGACTCAGTCAAAAGACTGATCTAGAAGGCCACATGGGGTCTTAGGCTGAAGGTTCCCCACCCTACCTCTAGAAAGTCACAAAGATTGTGAATGAAACAATAAAGTGGTCCATTGACATACTGTTTCTTTAAAAAAAATTATTGATGCATTTTGTCTTTATATTACAAACATTTACAGATTACCTCCATTCTGAATGGTCTCTTCAGATATGTGGTGAAAAATATTTAAGAACCAGCTCTCTAAAAGACTTGACACACTTTGAAGTTTAATATGTGCTGTTCACATTTTCTCCATCACTTTCTTAAGACCACTCTCCCCACCCTGCCCCCCATAAAACATAACAATAAATCAAGCCCTGATTTGAAATATTTGCTTATTTCTTTTTTAAAGCAATCAGGGTTAAGTAACTTGCTCAAGGTTACATGGCCAGTTATTTCTGGGTGTGGTGCTAAGTATCTGAGCTCGGATTTGAACCCAGGTCATCCCGACATGGGAGCCAATGCTCTTACTTGCTGAGCCACCTAGCCACCCCTAAGCAATTGGGGTTAAGTAACTTGCTCAAGGTTACATGGCCAGGTGTTTAACATTTGCTTATTTCTAAGGCATAAATGCTCATACTAAACATTTATGAAGAACTAGCCCCAGCTTGGGCGGCTAGGTGGTGCGATAGTAGATAGAGAGCCAGGACTAGAATCAGGAAGACTCATCTTCCTATGTTCAAATTTGACCTCAGACACTGACTAGCTGTGAGACCTTGGGCTATTCACTTAACCCTGTTTGCCTCAGTTTCCTCACCTGTAAAATGAGCTGGGGAAGGAAACAGTAAACCACTCCAGTATCTTTGCCAAGAAAATCTCAAATGGGGTCATGATGAGTTGGACATGGCTGAGAATGACTAAAAAACACCAGGTCCCTTGTGGCAAGGTAAAACAATTGGTCAAAACTAACAATACAATTACCTCATTTGAAAGTGCATGCAACATTCCATATCTTTAGTACCCTTCAATAACTGTATTTAAAAAAATAATATAAATCTATTTTCTCTCCTTCCCATTGGACAAAGAAAAGAGAAAAGAAAAACAAACTCATTTAAATAAATATGCATAATTAAGCAAAACAAGGTCCCTCATTGATTGTATTTTATATACACACACATATATACACAGATTACATATAATTCCTGGTATAATATACATGTATACACACATACATATGTACACACATACATACATGTTGTTCAGTTGTTTTCAGTCATGTCTAACCCTTTCTTGGCAAAGATATTGGGTCAAGCTAGTAAGTATCTGAGGTCAGATTTGAACTCAGGAAGATGAGTCTTCCTGACTTCAACTAGACACGATAGCTTATCTTGATATAAAGTGTGATGTGTTGGTCTAAATCTAATTTCTTTCAAAGTGCTGCCCAATTTTCCCAGTTTTTTTTTTTTCTCAAATAGTGAGTCCTTTTTCTCCAAAGCAGGGGTTTTTGTGTTTATCAGATACTAGAATACTAGATACATTTATATTCCACTTATCAATTCCTCCACTTTTTAACCAATACCAAATTGTTTTGATAATTATTGCTTTGTAGTATAGTTTGAGATAAGGCAGTGCTAGATTCCCTTTACTCTCACTTTTTTCATCATTTTTTTCTTGAGATTCTTGATCTTTTTTGCCTTGATATGAATTTTGTTATTATTTTTTCTAGTTTTAGAAAGTAATTATTTGGTAGTTTACATATACGTATTTCCTCAATTTCTTTTTCTTAAATTATTTCAAATAGCCAGAGTTTCTAGTATTGTGTCAAATAGAAGTGGTGACAATGTTTCATTCCTGATTTCATTGAAAAGGATTTTAATTTATATCTATTACATATAATGGTAGCTCTTGGTTTTAGCTATGTGCTATTTGTCAGTTTGAAGAAAGTTTCATTTATTCCTGTATTTTCTGGTGTTGGTGTTGTTTTTTTTTATAGAAAAAAGTGTTGTATTTTGTCAAAAACCTTTTCTGCATCTGTTGATAGAATCATATGATTTTTAATTTTGTTATTAATATGTTTCACTAAATGTGTAGCTTTCCTAATATTAAACCAACCCTTACAGTCCTGGTGTGAACCCAACATCTCCATATTGTATAATCTTTGTAATATGTTTTGTGTGTGGCCACACACATGCATATGCATTTGTGTGTGCATGTGTGTGTATGTGTGTATGATATGATTAGCCTTTGCTGATATCTTATTTAAAATGTTTGCATCCATTTTCATTAGGGATATTGATCTATAGTTTTCTTTTTCTGTTTTGACTCTTCCTTGTTTATATATCAAGACTATAACTGTGTCATAGATGGAATTTGATGTAATTCTTTCTTTTGCTATTTTTGCAAACAATTTATGTAATATTAGAATCAACTATTCTTTGAGTGTTTGATAGAATTTAGTTGTGAATCCATCTAGTCCTGGAGGTTGATGTTTTTTAAAGTTTATATTTTGTTAAGTATCTTTTTCTGAAATTGAATAATTAAATTCTCCATTTCTTGTTCTGGTATCTGGAGCATTTTATGTTTATTGCAAATATTCATTTATTTCATTTAAGTTGTCATTTTTTATTGGGAAAAATTTTACTGGAAAAAATTGTTTCTAATAATATCCTTTATTTCTTCTTCATTTGTTGTAGATTCTCCTTTTTCATTTTTGATGTTTGTTTTGATTAAGCTAATTTGATTTTCCCTCATTCTTATTTTTAATCAAATTATGTAATGGTTTGTCAATTTGATATTTTTCAAAAACATTTTTAGCCTTATTAATTCAATGTTTTCTTTTCAATTTTAATATCATCTTTGTTAGGATTTCTATTTTGATATTTAATTGGATTTTAATTTTTTTTTAGTATTTTTAGTTCCACTACCAATTCCCAATCTGTTCTATTTAAAAAAATTTTAAGATAAAAAATTTTCCAAGTACTACTTTTGTTATATCTCCAAAATTTTGCTATGCTGTCTCATTGCTTCATTTAATAAAATTATCTATCATTTTTGTGATTTTTCTTTGATCCCCCAATTTTTAGGATTATAAATTATTTGGTTTTTAGTTGTTTTTAATACTTTCTCCCAGAGGCCTTTTATTTAATGCAATTTTATTGCATAATGGTCTGTAAAAGATATACACACATATATGTAAAATGTTCATACATATCAATACTCATACACAAACACATACATATGTATAATATTTTTGCTTTTCTTCATTTGTTTGTGAGGTTTTTAATTCCCTAAGACATGATCAACTTTTGTAAAGGTGCCATACACAAATGAGTAATATGTATACTTTTTTCTATTCCATCCAAAAGTCCTATTATACATACATTTTCTAAAATTCTACTCTGGGCTTTAAGTTCTTTCTAATTTTTTTTCTGTCATTTATCTTAGCTAGTAGGGATAAATTGAAGTTCCCATTATTATAGTTTTACTGTCTATTTCTCCTAATAATTCTTTTAGTTTTCCCTTTAAGAGTTTTGAAGCTGTGCCACTGGATACACATGTTAGGCACTGAAATTAATTTATTGTCTATATTATCTCTCAGCAAAATGTTAGTTCTCTCTTCATCTCAATCTATTTATGATTTTGTCATGTCTGAAATCATAATTGCTACCTCTGGTGTGTGTGTGTGTGTGTGTGTGTGTGTGTGTGTGTGTGTGTTCAGCTGAGGCATAAAGGATTTTGTTCCAACTTCTTATTTTAACTTTTTCTGAATCTTTATAATTCAAATGTGTTTCTTGTAAACAACATATCACTGGATTTTGCTTTCCAATGCATTCTGGTAACCTCCTATCTTATAGATTAGTTTATCCCATTCACATTCACAGTTATGATAGTTAATTTTTTTTCTTTCCATTCTATTCTCTTAGGCTTTTTCTTCTCTATGCTCATTGCTTCCCATTTATTTCGAGTTATAAACCTTTTCTTTCTTTTTTCTTTTTAATCTTTTCTTCACTATCCCTTCACCATGCTTAGGGTTTATTTTGTTTATGATCAATCCATCTCTGGGTCTACCTTCCCTCATATATTCCCCTTTCCCCTCTTCCTGTTCCTATCTATATCTTTATTTGAATATATTTCTATACCACATTCTTTGTATGTCTATGTGTGTTTTGCCCCTTTTTCATCACTTTAGATGAAAGTGAAGTTCAAGTGATTTCTCTTCCCCTCCCCATTCCTTTAATGTTTGTATATAGTTCTAGTAGCACAACCTAATTGTACAGTAACAAATTCCCCTATCTATTCTCCTAGTTTCTCCTAATGTGTCCTTCCCTCTTCCTTCATTTTCCTTTTTCTTACAATATCTTCAAAACATAATGAAACCATCTTTAGGTCTTCTGTCTCAATTGACTACCCCTGTGATTCCTGTGACATCAGGGTTATAAAATAATCTTTCTAATACCTTCCCCATTAGAATGCAAACAATTTTATCCTTATAAACTCCCTTCTGATTGTTCATTTGTAGTTACAGTTTTATTTTTCTCATCCCCTATGTTTGTATTTCAAAGTTTCTTTTTAATTCTAGTTTTTTTTCATCAGAAATGTTTGAAAATCCTCTATTTCATCGAAGATCTATTTTTTTCCCTTTTAGTATTATACTCAATTATGGTTGGTAATTTTTGGTTATAAACCTTTATCTTTCGAATACATCATTTCATGTTCTCCATTCCTGTCTTGGGATAGTTGCTAAATCTTATGTAATCCAGATTGCAGTTTCTTTTTGGCTGCTTGTGTTGTTTGTCTTCTGTTTGGAAGCTCTGGATTTTGGCAATGACATCCCTTGGAATTTTCATTTTAAAGTGTCTTTTGATAGTTGATTGGTAGCTTTTTTCCCCCTCATTGTCCTCTTGTTCTAATATATCCAGATGATTTTTTTCTTTCTTTATCCCATTCAATTTTCGTTTCAGATTTTCTCCTTCTCCCTACACTCTCTCTACCCATTGAGAATGCAAGAAATATAAAACCAGGTAATTTTTCTTTAATGATTTCTTGAAATATGATCAGGTAATCTATAATTCTTTAGTTATCTCTCAATCTGTTTTCTAGTTCAGTTGTTTTTTAATATGAGATAGCTTGGATTTCTTCTATTTTCTCATTCTTTTGACTTTGTTTTTAAAAAATTCTTGTTGTCCCCTAGAGTCATTAATTTCTACTTCTTCCATTTGGATTTTTAGCAGTTTATTATTAGGATAAGTTTTCATCCCTCTTCTGTTAAGCAGTTGATCCTGTTCCCAAGCCTTTCTTCCATATCTCTCATTTCTTTTATTATACCTTTTAAAAATTCTTACATCATTTTATTTTTTTTTAAATAAATTATTTATTTACTTTTAGTTTATGACATTTAGTTCCACAAGCTTCTGAGTTCCAAATTTTCTCCCTTTCCCTCTCCTCCTTACTTTTCCCCCATGGCAGCATGTAATTCAATATAGGTTCTACAAATACCTTCACATTTAACATCAGTCAAGTTGTAAAGAAGAATTATAACTAATGGAATGACCAACAAGGAAGAAGAAACAAAACAAAAAAGAGAGAGAGCAAGTAGTTTGCTTCCATCTGCATTCCAATTTGTTAATTCTTTTTCTGAATGTAGATAGCCCTTTCCATCATGAGTCTTTTGGAACTGACTTGTAACCTTGCATTACTGAGAGGAGCCCAATCTATCAAAGTTACTTATCATAGATATGATGTGTCTGTAATTGTGTACAGTGTTCTCCTGGTTCTACTCCCCTCACTCAGCGTCAGTTTATATAAGTCTCTCCAAGTTATTATGAAGCCTGCCTGCTCCTCATTTCTTATAGCACAATAGTATTTCATTACATTCATGTACAACTATATATGTATATATATATATAAATATTTTTGTACATATGGGTCCTTTCCCCACCTGTATGATCTCTTTGGGATACAGTCCTAGAAGTGGTATTACTAGATCAAAGGGTATGCACATTTTTATTGCCCTTTGGGCATAGTTCCAAATTGCTCTCCAGAATTGTTGGATCAGTTCGCAACTCCACCAATAATGCATTAGTGTTCCAGTTTTCCTACATCTTCTCCAGCATTTGTAATTTTCCTGTTTTGTCATGTTAGCCAATCTGACTGGTGAGATGTGGTATCTCAGAGTTGTTTTTATTTGCATTTTTCTAATCAATAGTGATTTAGAGAATTTTTTCATGTGATTATAGATATCTTTAATTTCTTCCTCTGAAAACTGCCTGTTCATATCCTTTGACCATTTATCATTTGGGGAATGACTTGTATTCTTACATATTTGACTCAGTTCTCTGTATATTTTTAAAATGAGGCCTTTATCAGAGACACTGGTCACAAAATTTCTTTCCCAATTTTCTGTTTTCCTTCCTATTCTTGGTTACATTGACTTTGTACAAAAACTTTTCAATTTAATGTAATCAAAATTAACCATTTTGCATTTTGTAATGCTCTCTATCTCTTGTTTGGTCATTAATTCTTCCCTTCTCCGTAAATCTGACAGGTAAATTATTCCTTGCTCTCCCAGATAGCTTACAGTATCAGCTTTTATATCTAGATTGTGAACCCATTTAGACTTTATTTTGGTATATGGTGTAAGATATTGGTTTATGTCCAGTTTATGCCATACTATTTTACAGTTTTCCCTGCAGTTTGTGTCAAATAGAGTCTTTGGGTTTATCAAACAGCATATTACTATAGTCATTGACTACTGTGTCTTGTGTACCTAATCTATTCCACTGGTCCACCCTGCTATTTCTCAGTCAGTGTTTTGATGACTGCTGCTTTATAATACAGTTTAAAATCTAGTAGGGCTAGGCCACTGTAGCAGCAAGCACTCTAGCATACCCAGGATGGCTGCTATCACAGGTTCTTTGATCTGCTTTTCTAAAGGAAAGCAACTCAAAAAGGGTTAACAATCTTACTTTAATCAAACATATATCATTTACCTAGTTCAGGGGGAAAAGTCAGCACCCTGAACTTCAGAGAATACAAACAGAAGTTATAAGCAGACAAAAAATACAGACAGAGAAAATAACACAATTCAGTAGACTAACAGACAGGGCTTCTAGTTGTCTGACCATCACATGCATACGGTTAGTCACTAGAGAGAGAAGCACCAACATCTGGGTTTTCAAAGCCAGGGGGCTCAACAAAGGCCCACAGTTTCATCTGGCCAAATCACACAACTCTTCCCAAAGTGAGCCCCAAAGCAAAACCTCACATCAGTGTATATATAGCCTTCTTCAGGGTCTGAAAACATCACAACCTGACCCACTTGACTACAAAGTAACAAAAGGTGTGCCTTCCTGCAAAACAAGCTTCCCACCACAGACTCCATGTGACCATATTTAGCCTATTATGGAGCAGAGTTTATTTTCAAATCAGGAAAGGTCCTCAAATTCACCTAGGCCTATCAAAGGCAGGGAAGATCTTCAAATTCCTATTACCATTACAGCCACCTTCCCTAGCATTTCTTTTCATTAATTCCCTTGATATTCTGGAGATTTTGTTCTTCTTGATGAATTTTGTTACTATTTTTTCTAGCTCTATGAAATAAGTTTTTGTAGTTTGATTCATATGAAACTAGGTAAAATAATTTAGGTAAAATTGTCATTTTTATTATATTAGCTTGACCTAACCATGAGCAACTGATGTTTTTTCAGTTATTTAGATCTGGCTTTGTGTGAAAAGTGTTTTGCAATTGTGTTCATATAGTTCCTGAGTTTGTTTTGTCAGGTAGACTCCCAAATGTTTTATAATGTCTACAGTAACTTTAATTGGAATTTCTCTTTCTATTTCTTGCTGTTAGGCTTCGTTAGAAATATATGGGCATGCCAAGGATTTATGTGGGTTTATTTTATATTCTGCAACTTTGCTAAAGTTATTTATTATTTCAAGTAGTTTTTAACTTGATTCTTTAGGATTTGCTAAGTACATCATCATATCCTCTATACATCAATTTCTTTCTTTTTTTTTTTAAGCAATCGGGGTTAAGCAACTTGCTCAAGGTTACACGGCCAGTTATTTCTGGGTGTGGTGCTGAGTATCTGAGCCCAGGATTCGATCTCCAGGTCTTCTCAGCACTGGAGCTGGTGCTCTTACTTGCTGTGCTACCTGGCCGCCCCTTACATCAATTTCTTTAAAGAATTCTAATTGTTCTTGTAGGCATGCTGCTTTTTCTTTCTTTGAGTCTTTGATTATAGATGTTCTTAAGTTATTCTCTTCTTCCACATTTGCATCTTGGTCATCCTTGGCATCATAAAAGAATTCTATCACTTTTTTTGTGTATTTATTTTTGTTGCAGAGGTTTCAGAACTTGAATTCTAAGTCTCCCCTACTCCAGGGATCAAATCAAATTGAGCATCCCTCCTGTCGTTAGGCTAGACTCTCTCTTTCCTGGGGCTATAGTTTCTTCCACCATAGCTACCAACCTTTTCCTTTTTGCCTCTGATCAGACTTGGCTGAAACTTGTTCCTTTACAGGAAGAGAGAGGAAAGACCTTTTCTTTAATTCTCAGTTAAATCTAAGGTTGCCTTTCTTTGGTCGAAGAGACTTTTTCTTTGAGGGGGAGGAGGAGAGAGGAAGGACTTTTTATTTTTATATACCTTAGGACCACAATCAGCTAAATACCACCCCCTTTTTTTCCTCCCTTTTCCCCCCACCACCAAAGGTGATGGGAAACCTTTGAAGAGGCTGTTTTTATTTACAGATTTTTTTCTTTTTAGTTTTTCTTATATTAGTGCAGAAAGTCTTTGAGTTTTATTTCTTACAGCTGAGGCCTTCTTCTTCACCTGAAGCCTTTCACTTTCATCCCTTAGGCAATGTAGATATTTTTTGCTCTTCTAAGGGATAAGTGGTTTGTTAATCAGATTGTTTAGTGATGGTATGGAATTGATCTCTAATTTTTTTCTTCTACTCTGACATCTTGGTTTCATAAATTAAATAAAAAAGATATGCCTTTTCTAGAGGTAGTGAGGTAGTGCACTGGATAGAATGCTGAACTTGGAGTCAGGAAGACCTGATTTCAAATTCTGCCTTGGATATATGTTAATTGTGTCATTTGCAGTCTTGAAGCTGGACTTTTTCATCTGTAAAATGGGGATAATAATAGCACCTACTTTATAGGGTTGTTGTATGGATCAAATGAGATTTATATATATATACATGTGTATATATATATAATTTTGCAAACTAAAGGCTATATAAATGCTAGGTATTATTATTAAAGGAGAACATAGTGGTAATTTGATTCCATTTCTCAGAATAAGATGGTGAAAGGGAGTAGGTGGGGAAATGGGAAGGTGGGCCTTAAGGCAGAAAATGTCTTGGATGAAGATGAGGACCAATGGTCCCAGGGAGTACAAATACCAATGGCTTAGGTCCTCCCAGACATGCCCTCTAGCATTCCAATTTGAAGTTAACATATAGTCTCAAGCACCTCTCTCCCTCCTTCCCTCTCCTCCTGTACTCCAATGACTAGCAAAGAGCCTGGCCCATAGACACTTAGTAAATGCTTATTGATTAATTGAATGGAAGGAAACTACAAGGATATTGATTGCCAGTTAGTCAATTAACATTTATTAAGCACCTACTCTGTATCAATACTAAGTGCTTGGAATACACAAAGGCAAAATCAATTTATCTATCCATCTATCCATCCATCTATCTATCTATCTATCTATCTATCTATCTATCTATCTATCTATCTATCTATCTATCTATCTATCTATCTATCTATCTATCTTTCCAGCAATGGTACAGGATGCTTCCAGGTAAGGAACTCATCATGGGAAGGGTAAAAGAGATGATCCCATCAATAAAAAAACAAACAGAGGCAGCATCTTGCACTCAGTAGAAAGTTAAAGCAGGAGATGTTTAAGGTCCTTTCAACAGATTCTCTGATTCAGGTTCAGAAGTCCTTTTAAGAGTCTTCATTGCTTGGCCCACTATGTAAGGTTCAGTCTTTGCTGTTTGGAATTCAAGGCCCTTTACTATTTTTAGTTTCTTCATTACTAAAATGGGGAGGAGGGGGGTTGGACTAGATGGATGACCTCAGATACCTCTTCCATCTCTAGAGCTATGATCTTATGACTTAGAAACCCTTTTTTTATCTTCTCAACTTAAAAGTTCCTTCCTTCCCCTGTCACTTCAGACAACCAGGCTATCTGCCCCTCCCCCCTTTACAAATACTGTTCCATTTGATCCTTATAACAACTATAGGAGGTAGGTACTCTTATTAAGCTCATTTTACAGATAAGGAAACTGAGGCAGACAGAGGTTAAATGACTTGCCCAGGGTCACACAGCTAATGGACTCACATCTTTCCCACAGCAGACAGGGCCACCTATATGCCCCATCTCAGACAGCATATGGTCCACATCTTTTCTGTGCTGCTCGTGAAGTATCAGGAATTAGTGCTGTATTTTTATTCTTCCCCACTCAGCCTGTGAGCTCCATGAGGGCATGGGACCCTGTCTCTTCCAAACTGTTTTCTCCAGTACTCACTCTGCACACAGTAGGACCTTACTACATATTAATCGAATGAATGCATGAAGGTGTGAACGAATGATCAAAATGAAAGCATCGGTCATTCAGGTAGCTAATGGGCAGTAAGGCGGCCAGCTGGGCCTGTTGCGGCTTGGGGTTCCAAGGTACGCGTGTCAAGACTCCCAGCCTTTTCCACGTTTGTCCCCTCAGCTGTCACTCACGGAGGGGCTGGTCCAAGGTGGGAGAGGGAGGAGGAGTCTGGAAGAGGCGTGGCCGTGATTTCTAAGTTACCAGTGAGACAAGTTTGGAGCCTGAGTGGGTGGGGCTACGCTCAACGGGGCGGGGCCTATGGAGGAGAATCCAAGGAGGGGCCTGAGCCTGTCAAGAGGGTGGAGGGAAGGGCTTTAAGTGCAGAGAGGAGGGGCCAAGGAGGTTCCGATTGGGCAGTCCAGGGGTCGCTAAGGAAACGTGGCGCGCGGCAGCTAGGGGTGGGGGGAAACCGGATTCGGCGTCCTTGGGAACCAGGCGGGTCCAGTCTAGGGGGAGGCGGAGCCAAGAGGAGGGGGCGGGGCCTACGGGAAGCGAAAGGAGGAGGGGTGAACGGCGAGAGCTGTCAGCTGACCGTGCCGCCATTTTGTCCGCCATTTGCAATCTGACTGGAGCGGGATCACTGAGGGGAGAAGCCAGCAGGCAGCAAGCCGGCGCCGGTCCTGCCGCCGCCGCCGCCCGCCCCGTGCTACTTCCACCTGGGATGTGACGGCCTCTGGCCCGGCCCCCTGCCCTTCCTACCTCCCTCGCTTCGGAGCGTCCCCGGCGGCAGGCCCAGTCCAGCGACCCCCGCCCGTCAGCCCGCTCTCTCCGCCCCGGCGCCCCCAGCCCCAGCCCCGGTCCGGCTCCGGCCGCCGCCGCCGCGATGGCGCTGAAGATGGTGAAGGGCAGCATCGACCGCATGTTCGACAAGAACTTGCAGGACCTCGTCCGCGGTATCCGGAACCACAAGGAGGACGAGGTGAGCCCAGTTCTGCGAGCCTGGCCGGGAGGCCCGGGGCCAGGGGCTGCCCCCACACCCCCAGTGGAACGGCCACGTCGGCTCCTGTCCGGCCGCCGCCTCCCTCCCGCGGCGCTCCGGCCGGTCCCCGCCCCCTGTCGCGGGGCGTCTTCCTCATCCCTCCGCCCCATTCAAGGCCCTTCTGAGACCGGGTGTGTGTGTATGTGTGTGTGAGTGTGTGGGGGGGATCACCCCGGGTACTGTGGTCTGGAATCCCCTGTCTCCCTCATTGTATAATTCAGGGCTCCTCCAGGTTCAGAACCTTTGATACATGCAATTAGTGCAACGTGCTTTTATTGAGTGCCTACTGTGTGCAGGGCGATGCTCAGAAGTGTGCTCAGGGCTGTGAAATCCTTCCCGGCCCCTCTGAACCCCACCCGCCCTTCCCCCCAGCTCCCTGAGGTCTTGGGTGGTTTCATTTCTACTCTCAGGTCTGGGGAAGAAATCGAGGCGAGCCCCGAGCTGAGCCTCATTGGGGGTGGGAGGAGACGGGGAGCCTCTGGGAAGCCCTTCTGCCCGGTCTGGTCACCTTTTCCGGAAGCGCTTTGCTGTCCATCTGGGTGCGAGACCTGTCCGCCGCTGGAGAGTTAATGAAATCAAAGTTAAAATGAGGAAGGAGACCGGGCTTGCCGCAGTAGGGCCTCGGGAAGGGAAAAATGGACATCAAAGAAGCCGAACATGGTGTCGAGAGGAAAAGAGTGCATGTGACTTCGGCCATCCCTAAACTGTGACCCAGAAGGGCCGCATTGTAAAAGTGGCTTGCACAGTTCGGGGCTCAGGAAGCATCTGTGGAATGAATGAAAAAAAAAATGGCAACCCTAAAGCAGTTTCATTGAATGTACACACGTCATTCATTTCTACCTTTTAAATTATTCCTGAAGTGTCCTTAAAAGGCAAAATAGTTTTCTGTTCTCTGGTTGACTGGTGTAAGTTTGAATATCTCCACATCTAGTCATACAGGCTGTCCTTTAATACTTCAAAAGGCTCAGATATTATCATTCTTTCATTTTGTTTGTCTCTCTTGTTAGAGTCTCATTTATGAGACGGTTACAAATGTTGATAAACTGTTAGAATCCTGCTATTGTGGTTTTGGGGAAAGGAACCAAGGATTGGTTTCAGTGGAGTTATTGTTTCTCAAGTACTGTTTGTCTGAAATCCTGTCACATTCTAAAAAAGCTCACTGTTGTCTACAGTTCATTTTCCTCTTCTTCCCCCAAATTGAGTAGAGCAAAAGACTGGTAAGGAATAGTCCATATCTGCAATAGTTTACAAGATGTGATTTGCTTTTTATGATATATGCCTATCCGAAGGCTTCTTAGGGAGGGAAAAGATAAGTAACAGGTATTTAATTTCTTTTTTTTTTTTAAAGCAATTGGGATTAAATAACTTGCTCAAGGTTACACGACCAGTTATTTTTGTATGGGTGCTAAGTATCTGAGGCTGGAACTGATCCCGGTTCTCGCCACTCCAGGGCCCGTGCTCTTACGGCACCACTTGGCCTCCCCAGGTATTTAATTTCTTTTAGGAATTATTGTTATATGTATAATTTTTACAGATAAGGTGGAAATTCCCTTGGGATATGCCACTTTGTTTCCATTTATGCCTGCTATTTCATATTTTGATGTAATTGAAAGAAAAATGGACTGAACTCAAATGAAACTGGTATTTTTTGTGGCTTAGATAGAGTCTATATTTTAAATCAATGACTGCATTATTTGTTAAGGGATCAGCTACATGATGTAACTTTAAAAGAACACTATCTTCTAACTTTGACTGAATTGAAGTTCTATAGTGGGAACATCTCTCCAGAACCCCTTAGGTGCAGCTTATCTGACATGCTTGCCAGCACTCTCCCTTGTAGGTTCCCTACTGACTCCTGCCAGTTGATTCCAGGAAACAATGCCAGCTTCTAGTGTAGTTTGAGAACTCTTCAGGAGAAAGACCTCTTGAGTACAGATTGAGCCTGGATCATCATGGCCTCTTGAAACTTAGCATGGGCAAGACAGCTAACTGAGGACAGAGGGGAAAATGCTTCAGATAGCATAGGATGTGGCTGAGCTGGGGGCTGGGGTACATCTGAGGAAAATCCTGATGGAGCACAGAGCAAGCAGTAAATGTTATTGTCTTGTGGCTGCGCTTGATACCTGTCACTGCAGTTGTAGCAGTAAGGACTTGCATCAACTCCTGTTTGTTTTGTCTACCATTGGTGAAGGAAGTTCTTTAGTAGTGTACCATCCTGTACTCCTCCAGCTTCTAAAGCAGTGGAAGAACAGGAATCTTGGAGCAGTATTGGCAGCACGGAGTCAAATATCAAATAACTGGAGGGTATCTTTGGGATCGTTTTGTTTAAGTCGGACATCGTAGGCTCTTTCCTGCTCATACATCAATTAAAGACTATGGTTTTGGGAAGCTGTTCAGTCTCTCATAAGTCTTCTCCAAGATAAACACTCAGTGTTCTAGTAAATATGAAAATTGCTTAGTTTTACAGATTCTTGAGTTGTTATTAACTCCCCATCATTAGTCTGTGTACTTTTTTACTTTTCCTAGCTATGTTAATATTTTTGAATTAGTAAAACAAAAGAGTAATGACTCCTCAGTCAAGAAATGCATATCCTGATATTTGTGACTTGATCATTCCACTTCCAGACCTAATAGTTGCTTCGTGTGATGGAATTTTTATTTCCAGGCAAACTTAATGGACAGTTAGGTATAGTGAAATTGTGAGTTGGGGGACAGGACTGAGTGAAGAAGTAAAGCATACTTATACATTGAGTGATGGACATGACTTTGGGCACCTCTAGCACTTCAGGAAAAATATTATCTTTTTTCCCCGAAATTTTTACTTTTTTATTAGAAAAAATATTGTTTGGAAACATCATTTTCAACTTTGAAATATCTCAGCTAGTTAGCTCTTGATATTAATGAGGTTAGTGTTGTAGATTCAATTTCTATGTGAGTTGATACAGTTTTGCATGGAGAAAAACTCTTATTGAAAGCCAACTTTCAATGAAAAATAGACAAGAAAATGTGGTTTTCAATTCCAAAAATGCTTATTGAAAGCCTGTTTTGTTCAAGGCCTTGGACCCCTCCATAACTAAGATAAGAAAAGTTACTTGAAACATAAGTGATAGTTCAGTGTTGTCATTTTTTTTTTAAGCTGTAGGAGAGTACATCATCTTGAAAATTTGTGGCAGTTTGTTTAACCTTTGAAAGTGGCTTAGGTTGAGTGACTCAAGCTAGTTTTGGCCATTTTTGCTTGTAATGTAAAATTGATTCAGTGGATAAAATTCTAGACCTGGAGTCAGGAAGAACTGAATTCATATCCTGCCTTAGACACTAGCCATGTGACCCTGAACATGTCTGCTTCAGTTTACTTATCTTTAAAATTGGGATAGTCAAAACACTTACCTCCCAGGGTTATTATTGGAAGGATAAAAATGAGGAGGTGGTATTTGTAAAGCACTTTGTAAATCTTATAGTACTACATAAAATGGTTATTATTGCAAAAATAACTTATGGAAAGATTGGTGCCGATATGTAGATTCTCTCCATTTAATATGAATGCTTATTATTTTGTTTGGACTTAATGACAGAATCTCAGTTGGAGAAAGTAACGTGTAGTCCAGGATGTACCCGAACAAAGCATACAGCATACTTGACAAGTAATCTTGTAAGTTTGCTTAATGACCTCTAGTCAGGTTGGCCATTTCCCTTTTGGGTAGTTTTAATTGTTAGGAATGTTTTCTTTTCATCTGTCCTAAGTATTTCTTTCTACAACTACTTCTCATTGCTCCTACTCCTCTTTAGAGTAAATCAGAGCAAGTTGAATTTATAGTAGTGGCCCTTCAAATAAATACTTAAAGACAGCTGTCCTGTTTGTCATAAATCTGATTTTCTCCCAGCTAAACACTCCCGGTTCCAGTAAATGTGAAAATTATTGAGTTTCATAGAATTTTGAGTTGTGTTACCCCCACCCTGCCCTCCACTAAATTGTGTACTTTTGGAGTTTTTCTAGCCATATTGATGCTTTTGAATTAATATAATGAAAAGAATTAAATAAGTGATTCGTGCCTGAGTTCGGACTTAACCCCTAACTAGGTGTGACTTTGGGCAAGTTATTCAACCTCTCATTCTTTGTTTCTTCTGTTCAAGCTTCAAAATTACTCCTGAACAGCCTATGCCAATGCTTTGTTTTAAAAAGATCTTTATTCATATTTTGTTTTTAGATCACCTTGAATCTCCCCCCCCCACCCCAGATGTCCTACCAGGCCACAGACAATTGTAGATTTTAAAAGTTATGTTAAGTAGCATTAAAAATAAACATCAAAGCAAACTACAAAAAAAATATTGCATTCCTTTTCATTTTCTGAAAAAAGGACATGAAAATTAATGTCTTGGCAACTATTGGGAACAAAGACTGGCTATTTACAGCACTTTTATCTTTAATTACTCTTCAGAGTTGAGGTTCTGTCATCTGTCATTGAAGGTAAGTAAGTACAGTGACAATGTTGATTCACAGCAGAACTCTTAAATTGCAGGAGATCCATGTGGTTATTTTTTAATATAAGTTTTTATTGATGTATTTTTTTATATCACCATAGTTCCTTCCAGTATCATTCCCAGTATCGCCTTTACCTTTACAGAAAACCATCCCACATAATCAATAGTATTTTTTTGAAAGACAGAAAAAAGAAGAAAAAATGAACATAACTTTTCATTGCATCTGAAAGTCTGAAAAAAAATATGTTCAAATGTACAACTCTTGTGGACCTCCCACCTCTGCAAAGGCGAGGATGGGAGTTTCTGATCATATCTCTTCTGTTGAGCCCTGCTTATTCTTTAGAATTTTGCAGCATTCACTTTTGAGTTTTTTTGGTGGTAGTTCTTTCCATTTACATTGCCATAGTTTTTGTGTGTGTGGTTTTTTTTTTTTTACTCTTCTTACTAAATTCTGTATCAGTTCATGTAGATTTTCTCATACTTAATATTTGTCATTTCTTACTTCGCTGTAATAATTCCATTGCATTTATGTTCCATAGTTTGTTGAGCCATTCCTTAATTGATGGACAGTGCTGGTAGAAATATTTTGATGTATCTCAGTACTTTTTTCTTATCAGTGACTTCCCTGTGGTATAAGTTTAGTAATGGAATTTCTGAGTCAAAGGACATGGATGTTTTAGTAACTTTATTTGCATAATTCCAAATTGCTTTCCAAAATGGTTGTGCCAATTTGCAACTCCACCAATACCCACAATTCCTTCAACATTGACTGTCTCCATCTTTTGTCATCTTTGCAAATTTGCATAGGTGTGAATGCAAAGTGTGAAATGAAACCTCAGAGGAGTTTTGATTTGCATCGCTTTTTAACAATTTGGAATATTTTTTCCTGTAGATTGTTAATAGTTTGCAATTCTTTTTTTAAGAACTGTTTATTAATATCCTTTGACCAATACTTATCGAGTTCATTTGATAATTAAAATAATTATTGATGTACTTTCTTTTGACATAACAGACATAATAATTACATAATAATATGTAATTACGTAATAATACATAACAGTAATAAAAATTGACTGTTGCATTTGACTAGAGTTTTGTTGCATTGTAGTATCTAACTTTGGATTCTTATATCAAACTTTAAATAGTGGAACAATTTTGTTGAGCTTCTTTAATTGCATTCATTCAGCAGATATTAAGTGCCTACTGTGTGCAAGTTGTAATAGAATTGTAGGAGATGCAAAAATGTGCTTGCTTTTGTGTTGGATACCAACACAGATTACCAAAATATGTAATATTATATGATAAGTGCCTAAGAGAGGTGTTAACAAATACTGTGTAAGATCTACATTACTCATATATATATTGATACTCCCTTTACTCCTCAACCTTCCAGTTTCTCAACTTTCTCATTTCCTATGGCCTGTTGGTCCACCTCACTTCATTTATGCACAGTGATGATCATACCCCACATCTTGCCACCATCCACAGAAATATCACTTCCATATTCAAGAAATATGAAGTGCCTTTATCTTATCACAGTCTATTGTCATTCCACCTTTCCTTCTGCCTTTGCAACCCCAAACCATGTTCGTTATCCTCCACATGATCTTCCAGTCCCTAATCCTCTTAGTTCTTTGCCAGGATGTTACCCCTCCACTGGCTGTACTCTCTTCTCTTTCAAATTTTGATCCCATGGTGAAGCAATTAAACTCGACACTAACTTCTTCTCTTAAGTCACTTGCCTTTTTAATTTATCTCCAGTCTTGTCCTGCCTCAACCCTGGTTCACGACCCCCATTCACTGCATTTTTTTCTACCTACATGCTGCTGAACAAAATTGGAGAAAATGAAACCTTGCTGACTTGGTCCACTACTGATTTATGTTATGTAATCCCAACTAGGCCTTCACTCCAGTGAGGCAATCTTTTTACACCTCCCTAATTGAGTCTCTGTCCCATTCACTATTGTACTTATCACAACAGCTTTTCTAAACCTTTTCTGCCCTCTCCATAGTTCCCTTCTCTCACCTTCTCTTCTTCCTCTGTACTATTTCACTTGGTGATCTCATCAGTTCCCATGGATTCAATATCTCTATGCTGATGATTCTCAAGTCTACTTATTTCATATCTCCAACTGCCTATTAGACATCTCCAACTGTACTTCCTGGAGATATCTTAAATTCAACATAAACCAAACTGTTCATTGAACTCTCAAAACTCTCTCCTTTTTTGAACTTCCCCTGTAATTGTTGAGAGCAGCATCATTTACCAGTTACCCAGGCTCATAATTTTGGTATCATCTGGACTCCTCTTCTAACCTCACCATATCCGACCTGTTGCCATGTCTTGTTGATCCTACTTTTGTGACATTTCTAGCATACACTGCACCTCACCCTCCCTCTCTCCACTGCTACTGCAACCAGCATGGTCTAGGACCTTGTCCCCTCACACTTGGAGTAGCTTGCTGGTTCATCTCCCTGCCCACTCCACTCCATCCTGTATTTAGCTGTCAAAGTGATTTTCCTAAAGAATAGGTTTGACCAGATCAATCCCTTTCACCTCCAGGATCAAAGATAAAATCCTCTGTTCAGCATCCAAAACTCTTCATATGCTTCCTCCTCCCCACTCCCACCTTTACAGTTTTCTTAAATCTTATCCTCAGGTGTTCAGCAACCCAAAGACACTGGGCTCCTTGGTGTTGCTCATGTAAGATACTCAGTCTCCCAACTCCAGGCATTTGCACAGTCTGTCTCCCAGTACCTGGAATGTTGTTTTCAGTCATATCTGATTCTTCATGATTCCATTTAGTGTTATTCTTGGCAAAGATACTGGAATGATTTGCTATTTCCTTCTTCAGCTTGTTTTATAGAGGAACTGAATTAAACAGGATTACCTGGCTTACCAGGGTCACATAAGCTGTCACATAAGTGTCTGAGACCAAATTTGCACTCAGGAAGATGAGTCTTTCTGACTTCAGTCTGGGCCCTTTATCCACTCACCACTTAGCTGTCTGCTACCTGTCTGGAATATATCCTTCCTCTAACTCTCTGCCACTTGTGCTTCCCTGGCTTCCTTCTAGTCCCAGTTAAAATCTTATTTCTGAGAAACCTTTCCTGATTCTACTTAATACTAGTGCCTTCTCTTTGTTTGTAATCTGCACTTTATTCTGTATGTATCTAGTTTTTATATAGAGTTGTTTACGTGTTTTCTCTTCCATTAGACTTCCTTGAAAGCAGGAACTTTTTTTTTTTTTACTTTTTTTGGTATCCCCAGCACTTAGCGTGGTATCTGGCACATAATTACATGTTGATTGATAGATCTGTTGTGGTGGGAAAGACATAAAGTTGCTATATTTGATCCCAGGCAAATCAGAATTATTATTTAACAGTAAGCTGTCATTCATTGTTATGAAAATTGCATCCTATCTTAGTAGTTATTTGTTAACACATTCTTTACAAAATAGAAAGGTAACAGTATTAAACTTTCAACCTTAACCTTATTAGTACCATGTATTAAACTAACCCAGTGCCTATGATAATGCCTGGTACATGGTACGAGTTTAATAGATGCTTTATAAATGAATTATTGATTTAGCATATGAATTAATCAGCTCAGACTTTGAGATGCCTCAGATACAGATTTTCTAGATTAATAATTGCCTGAAACTTTTATTTTGTAAACAAGTCAATTAGTTCATTATACACCCATTTCATACTAAGCACCGCAGTATTAGACACTCCTAGAGATAGAATAAGTTAAGGTACCTACCATAAAGGACATTTTCGTTGCCTGCTACAGAATAAACATGAATTCAATCAACAGACATTTATTAAGTACCCACTGTATTCAGGGTGCGGGAAAATAAAAAAAATAAGACTGTATAAAAAAAGATAAAGCCCCATATATACAACCTTATGGCTTGTACTTCTTAAGTATGACATGGTATTAGAATGAGGTTTCAGCACAATCAACAGAATTTGATCTATGATATCAGATTGACTTATTCCCTTGTCTGTCCCCAGTAGTCTCACTGACCTTGTTCTTCCCAGTTCTAAGTTTCCTGAGTTTTTCTGCACTATAAAAGGGTCACCTTAATCCTTGAGCACCACTTAGTGGGGTAAGTAGTGTTTGTGAGTGCACTTGTGTGCTGCCAGCAAGCCTAAAACACTAAGGAGGAATGAAGGGAGGACAGGAAGGGGAGGGGAAGAGAAAAGTGGGATTTTTGGAATTAGTTTCACCCTCAAATATGATGACTAGCTGAAAACACAAATGTTCTTCAGTTTGAAAGCCTGAAGAGAGAATTTTATAATTCTGAGACAATGTTAGGATATGGTTAAGATGACCACAAATTTCCTCACCAATCCTTGTTAACATAGATTAAAAGAAATCCTTTAGAAGGTGAAAGAGCCACATTTTAGATGAAGAAAAGGAAATATTATTTGTTTGTTGGGGGTCTTTTGTGGTTTAATGAATACTTTTCATTCTTTTTTTTTTTTAAGCAATCGGAGTTAAGTAACTTGCTCAAGGTTACACGGCCAGTTATTTCTGGGTGTGGTGCTAAGTATCTGAGCCCGGATTTGATCCCCAGGTCATCCCGACACTGGAGCCCGTGCTCTTACTCACTGAGCCACCTGGCCGCCCCTAAGCAATTGGGGTTAAGTAACTTGCTCAAGGTTACACGGCCAGCTGTTTCTGGGTGGGTGCAAAGTGTCTGAGCCCGGATTGGATCTCCAGGTCATCCCGACACTGGAGCTGGTGCTCTTACTCACTGTGCTACCTGGCCGCCCCTAATACTTTTCATTCTGCTCATGAAAATCATTAAGGATCTGGCTTTTGGACACCTCAGCGACTATACCACAAGTGTATGACTCTGCACATAGATGTATAAAGAGGAAAAGAAAGGTGAGAAAAAAGTCATTCTAGCCCAATTACAGTCTCACAAAGCTTGACCCTCTGACAGTTGCAAGTGTGTTCAGTGACCAACTTTAATGAGACAATTCTAAGAAACCAGTGCGAATATTATAGAAAGATTCTAGTAAGAGGGAGTTAAGTAGTAGAGTCCTTTGTCAAAAGAAAACAAACACACACACACATCTGGTACTTGGAACTGCCCATTCTTACTATAGGAACCAGACTTCTAATCAGGTGACTGGTGATTGACCTGGCTTAGGGGCTTTCTGGGCGTAGATCTTACATTGTCCAGATATTTATGAAGTTCCTTCTAATGAATTTAGCTTAACTCTTTTTCAGTTCTCATCATCTGATTATACTTATTTTGTCCAATGTAGAGGCCAGCCACCAGGTCTGCAATGAAAATATTGTTCATCTCCATGGAATGATGGGAAATCATTACTCTTATCCCATTATATTAGGTTAGTTGCCTGTCTGAAGGGATTCAGTCTTACAGAGACAATCTGGTTCACTTTGAGCAGGGTTGCAGACTAACCCTTCACAACCTTTACAAGTGCCCTTTGGATTGGTTACTGTGAAATTATCCCCTACCATCTGGCTTCCTACAGTAGCAGCTAATGATTTCTTATATTTCCAGTCACCCTGGTAAAAAAGGTTCTACAGTTGACACCACTGGAATAGTCTTTGAGGAAGGTCTTATACAGTTCCCTCAACTCATTAGGGTAATGTGTCTGTGGGAGTCATCAGGAGATTTGAAGTCCAAGTCATATTAATTCAGAAGTAAGTGACCTTATTAGTATAGTCAGCCTTACCAATAGAATTCTTTAGCCACTCCAGAGGATATTTATTCTCCAGGATATTAGGAGCAAAGCCACACCTCATCATCTACATTGGTAGTATTGACACCTACCTGTATTTTTGCTTAATAATATTGTTCAGGGGCGGCCAGGTGGCTCAGCGAGTAAGAGCACTGGCTGCAGTGTCGGGATGACCTGGATCAAATCTGGGCTCAGATACTTAGCACCACACCCAGAAATAATAACTGGCCGTGTAACCTTGAGCAAATTACTTAACCGCGATTGCTTTAAAAAAAAAATATTCTTCAGATTTTGGTAGACCTTGTCTCCTATGAACATGCTTTTCCTGAAATTTTCAGCTTTAAAAAGCTCCTTTATTGCTGAATTATTAGCATAGGAACAACCATTGAACATACTGAAAACTGGAACTGGAAGGATGATTTCATTGCTTGCAATGTTATCTGTATGGTGGTATAGGAAAACACCTTTCTCATGAGCTCCAACCTTACAAATAGAGACACTCCTGGTGAATAATTTGTATCAATTTACTTTTTTTGAAAAGTTATTTTTATTTATTTCATTAAATATTTCCCAGTTGCATGTAAAAAATTTTTAATGATCATTTAAAAAATTTTGAGTTCCATATTTTCTGTCCGTCCCTTCCCTTCCCCCTTCTTGAGAAAGTAATTTGATATTGATTATACATGTCAAGTCATGCAGAACATTTCCATATTAGCCAAGTTGCAAAAGAAAACACAAAATAAAACAATAAAAATAAAGTTTAAAAAAAGTTTACAGTAATCTGCATTCATAATTTATAACTTCTTTCTCTGGAAGTGGATAGCATTTTTTATCATGGGTCCTTTGGAATCAGGAATCATTGTCTTGATCAGAGAAGCTAAGTCTTTCACAATTGATGATTGTTACAATATTGCTATTACTGTGTACAGTATTCTTGTTCTGCTCACTTTGCATCAGTTCATATAAGTTTTACCAGTTTTTTCTGATACCATCTTGTTATTTCTTACTGTACAATAATATTCTGATAGTCATTTACCACAAATTAGATGTCTAGCCATTCGCCAGTTGATATTTACATTGATTTTTAGTGCCATCCCTCCTCCAGCATCAGTTCAACAATCTCCTGCTTCACAAACACTAAATTTCTTGCTAATCAGGGCCAGGTTAATAGTTTTATTGTGCTCAGCCACATTTTCTCATGTAGTGAGTCTTATTATCTCAAAGTTCTAGGGTGTCACCCTAGAAGTACGATTGGGCACAGTGGGCACAACAGCTCTGAAGGGACCTTCAGCGTAGAGATAATTTCCTCAAGAATTGAAGATATCTCTTGACTACATATTGAGAATAGATATGTTGTTAAGGCTTTGGCCAGGACTTACTTAAATAGGCTCAGAGAATAGAGGCTAAGGGAGCCGCTGATACCAAGAGAATATTTCAGTTTTGCTGGAACTTTTATTCATTTATTTAGATTCATTCATTCATTCATTCTTTATATGTTTGCAAAGCACTTTTACAAAATCCAACTCTTCATTTGGCAACCAATGCCATTGACAAAGAAAAAGGAACCCTTCTAAAAATATATAAATTTCTGCATCGACCAGAAAATATATCTCTTAATCTGTACTTCGAATATATCACCTTTTTTTTCTTTTCAGGGAGTAGCATGTTTTATTGTGAGTTGATCAAAGTTCTTAAGTCTTTCAAAATTGTTCGTCTTTACAAATTTGTTGTTATTGTGCAAATTGTTCTAGTTCTGTTTATGTCACTCTGCAGAGAAATATTGTTTTTATAAAGAGAGCATTGGTCTCCTTCTCTTCTAGTCCTTTCATTTTACAGAGAAGGAAACAGGCTTAGGGAAGGGAAATGACTTGACTGAAGTCACACAGCAAGCCAGTGAGAGAGTTATGACTGGAGCCCAGAACAAATTTGCTGAAATACCAGTGAGAAATTTAATTAAATCAGATTATCCAAGAGCATTTAAGGACAAAATTGGGAGGATAGTTTTCTGTCATCAGGTTTTCTCACACCCATTCAAGTGTTGATTCCGGGATCCTATCCTAAGGACAATGTTTCAAATTAACTGAAGGCTTTGGTCATTCTATTCCCTTCCATTAGACCTGGCTTTACTAAATAGGTCAGACTAAAACTATTCTTTGTTCTTTTCCCAAGGAAATATTGTGATGGCTTGTTTTGCCACTTACACAGTCTGCATTGAAATTATCGTAGTATATGATGGTCACAGAAACCCTTTGGGAAAAAGAGAGGGAGAAATAGAAGCAAAATGATTGTTTTTAATTAGAGATTGGGTTTTTAAAAAAATTGTTTGGGGTTTTTTTTTGAGTGAATTTCTTTTTTATTCTTGGCTTATGCTAATCAAGGTAATTGACTTTATTGGATTCTTCATACTTGCTGTCTGAGCAGGCCTTAGCCAAAGAACCAGTATAAATACATAGGAAGAGTCTTGAAAATATTTTCCCCCAAAATTACCAGTCCACTGTTTTTTTATAATATTATATCCCTTCTTTGACCCTCTAGTCTCAGAAGGGAGACAATTGTCTTAACTTTTCTTTCTTTTTACTACAGTTTCCTAATAATTGCTTTATCAATTAAACATTAAAGTTTAAAGAAAAATTAGTAGTGACAGCTACTTTTCTTTAGTCCTTGTACTAATGATTTTAATTTTGAATAATTAATGTCATTTTCCCCTCAATCTAACATTAGTCTGTGACTTTTTTTAATCTGTTGAGTTTTGATGGTTTGGAAAGTCAGTCTATATTTTGAGCACTCCGAGAACAAAAGTTATAATAATTCAAGTTATAAATTCAAGTTACAATTAAAATGTATAAAATATGTATAAATGTACAGTTATAATTTAAAGGCACCACTTTTGTTTCTGATGGAGTTGATGAAGCTGACCATGTGTCCAAGATAAGACTAGTTTAAAACAAAATTTTAATGAAAAGGTTTTTTGGTATTTATTTAGTATTTAATTTTCCCTCAGTTACATGTAAACAACAATTTTTAGCATTTGTTTTTAAAACTTTGAGTTCCAAATTATCCTTTCTCATTGAGAAGACAAGCAATTCCATATGGGTTATATATGTATAGTCATGAAAAACATATCCATAATAGTCATGTTGTAAAAGAAAACATAGAGTAAAAAAAACTCAAGAAAAATAAAGAAAGTGAAAAAAAGTTGCTTCAATCTATATTCAGACTCCATCAGTTCTTGCTCTGGGCCTGGATGGCATTTTTTATCCTTAGTCCTTCAGAGTTGTCATGGATCGTTGTATTTCTGAGAATAGCTAAGTCATTCACAGCTGATTATCTTACAATATTGCTGTTGCTTTGTACCCATTACATTTCATTTTTCATCATCCCATGTAAGTCTTTCTAGGTTTTTCTGAGAGAGTCCTGTTCATCATTTCTTATAGTATTCCATCACAATTACATACCACAACTTATTCAGCCATTTCCCACTTGATGTGCATCCCCTCAGTTTCCAGTTCTTTAGCCCCAGAAAAGAGCTACTATAAATATTTTTTGTACATATAGATCCTTTCCTTCTTTTTTTTGTTGCTTTTGGGATACAGATCTAGTAGTGGTATTGCTATGTCAAAGGGTATGCATGTTTTTAAAGCCCTCTGGGCATGGTTCCAAATTGCTCTGTAGAATTGTTTAATCAGTTCACAACTCAGACATTAATGTATCATTTTTCCCACCGTTCCCTCCAACATTTGTCATTTATCTTTTCTGTCCTATTATCTAATCTAATAGGTATGAAGTAGTACCTCAAAATTGTTTTAATTTGCATTTCTCCAATTAGTAAGTTAGAATATTTTTATGTGACTATAGATAGCTTTAATTGCTTCATCTGAAAACTGATTATATTTTCTTGATCATTTATCAATTGGGGAATGGCTCTTAATTTTAGAAATCTGACACAGAGAAACGAGATCTTTATCAGAGAAGCTTGCTTCAAAAATTTTTTTTCAGTTACTGTTGCTAGGTGTATTGCCCTCCATCCTATTCCTCCTACCTGTTCGTTCTATTCTCTCTCTTCTTTCATCCTGTCCCTCCTCAGAAGTGTTTTGCTGCTGATTACCCTTTGCCCCATTCTACTCTCCCTTCTATCACAACCCCCCCACCCCCCATCCCTTCTCTTATGCCCTTCCCTTTCCATTTTCCTGTTGGAAAAGATAGATTTCTATACCCCGTTGCCTGTTACATGTAAAAATAATTTTTAAAAAGTTTATTTAAGTTTTCAACATTCAGTTCCATATGTTTTAAATTTTCTCCTCCTCCCTCCCCAAGTCTGATATAGGCTTTACATATACATTCATCAGACAGCATGCAGTCTGATATAGGCTTTACATATACATTCCTATTCAACATTTTCACATTGTTCATGTTGTGTAGAAGAATTATAAAGAATGGGAGAAACCATGAGAAAGAAAAAAACAAAGAAGAAAATAGTCTGCTTCATTCTGCAGTCAGACTCCATAGTTCTTTCTCTGGATGTGGATGGCATTTTCCATCATGAATCCTTTGGAATTGAAAAACAATTTTTAACATTCATTTTTATAACTGAGTTCCAAATTATCACCCTTCTTCCCTCCTTACCCACCCTCATTGAGAAGGCAAGCAATTTGATATAGAGTATACATGTGTAGTCATGCAAAACACTTCCATAATAGTCATGTTGTCTCTTTATTTTTATTTTTTAATTTTTTGCTTTTTGAAGGGCAATTGGGGTTAAGTGACTTACCCAAAGTCACACAGCTAGTAAGTGTGTCAAGTGTCTGAGGTCAGATTTGAACTCAGGTCCTTCCAACTCCAGGGCCGGTGCTCTGGTCACTGCACCACCTAGTCGCCCCAAAACTATCCTAGGACTGTGCGCTTTTTTTTTTTTGCCTTTTTTTGGAGGGCAATTGGGGTTAAGTGACTTGCCCAAGATCACACAGCTAGTTTTTGTGTTAAGTGTCTGAGGCCAGATTTGAACTCAGGTTGTCCCAACTCCAGGGCCAGTGCTCTATTCGCTGCGCCACCTACCCGCCCCCATGTTGTCTCTTTTCATCCTGTCCCTCCTCAAAAGTGTTTGCTTCTGATTATCTCCTTTCCCCTTCTGCCCTCCCTTCTATCATGACTACCCCTTCTTTTATCCCTTTCCCTTCTGCTTTCCTATAGGGTAAGATATATTTCCATATCGTGTGTATCTTTATATATTTATATATATAGACACACACCCTCCAACTATCCTAATACTGAAAGGTCTCATGAGTTACAAATATCATCTTTTTATGTAGGAATATAGACAGTTTAACTTTAATAAGTCCTTTATGATTTCTCTTTTCTTTTTTACCTTTTTTATCCTTCTCTTGAGTCTTGTATTTGAAAATCAGATTTTCTATTTAGCTCTGGTTTTTTCTCAAGAATACATTAAATTCCTCTACATCATTGAATATCAATTTTTTGCCCTCATAGATTACACTCTCTTTTGCTGAGTAGGTGATTCGTGGTTTTAATCCTAGCTCCTTTGACCTTCAGAATATCATATTCCAAGCCCCCTGATCCCTTATTTAGAAGCTGCTAAATCTTGTGTTATCCTGATTGTGGTTCCACATTATTTGAATTGTTTCTTTCTGGCTGCTTGCAATATTTTCTCCTTAACCTGAGAACTCTGGAATTTGGCTGTAATATTCCTGGGAGTTTTCATTTTGGGATCTCTTTTAGGAGGTGTTTGGTGGATTCTTTCAGTTTCTATTTTTCCCTCTGGTTCTAGAATATTAGGGCAGTTTTCCTTATAATTTCTTTTTTTAATTAAAAAAATTTTTTTTAAGCAATTGGGGTTAAGTAACTTGCTCAAGGTTACATGACCAGTTATTTCTGGGTGTGGTGCTAAGTATCTGAGCCCGGATTTGATCCCCAGGTCATCCCGACACTGAAGCCAGTGCTCTTACTCGCTGAGCCACCTGGCCACCCCTAAGCAATTGGGGTTAAGTAACTTGCTCAAGGTTACATGGCCAGGTGTTTCTGGGTGGGTGCAAAGTGTCTGAGCCTGGATTTGATCCACATGTCATCCTGACACTGGCGCCGGTGCTCTTACTTGCTGTGCTACCTGGCCGCCCCTCCTTATAATTTCTTTTTTTTTTTTTAAAACAGTCGGGGTTAAGTAACTTGCTCAAGGTTACACGGCCAGTTATTATTTCTGGGTGTGGTGCTGAGTATCTGAGCCCGGATTTGATCCAGGTCATCCCGACACTGGAGCTGGTGCTCTTACTTGCTGAGCCACCTGGCCGCCCCGAAGCAATTGGGGTTAAGTAACTTGCTCAAGGTTACATGGCCAGGTGTTTCTGGGTGGGTGCTAAGTGTCTGAGCCCGGGATTCGATCTCCAGGTCTTCTCAACACTGGAGACGGTGCTCTTACTTGCTGTGCTACCTGGCCGCCCCCTCCTTATAATTTCTTGAAAGATGATGCCTAGACTCTTTTTTTGATCATGGCCTTGAGGCAGTCCAATAATTTTTAAATGATCTCTCCTGGATCTGTTTTCTAGGTCAGTTGTTTTTCCAGTGAGATATTTTACATGGTCTTCTATTTTTTTCATTCTTTTGGTTCTGTTTTGTATTCTTGATTTTTTATAGAATCATTAGCTTCCTTTTGCTACATTCTAATTTTTAAGATATTACTTTCTTCAGTGAGCTTTTGTACCTCCTTTTCCACTTGACCAATTCTGCATTTAAAGGCATTTTTCTCCTCACTGACTTTTTGGACCTCTTTAACCATTTGTTCTAGTTTAGTTTTTAAGGTGTTATTTTCTTCAGTATTTTTTTTTGGGGGGGGGTTCTTGTTTAGCAAGCTATTGACTTATTTTTCATGATTTTCTTTCATCACTCTGATTTTTCTTCCCAGTTTTTCCTCCACTTCTCTTACTTGATTTTTAAAATTCTTTTTGAACTCTTCCATGGCCTAAGACCAATTTGTATTTTTCTTGGAGGCTTTGGATGTAGGAGCTTTGACTGTTGTCTTCTTCTGAGTGTATATTTTGATCTTCCTTTTCACCAAAGTAAGATTCAATAGTCTGAGGTTTTTTCTGCTGTTCGCTCATTTTCCCAGCCTATCACTTGACTTTTTAACTGTTTGTTAATGTTGGTCTCTGTTTCCAGTGTGGACGGTATACTGTTCCAAGCTTCAAGGTTTTGTGCAGTTGTCTTTAGAGATACTTCTAGGGACCTATAAGTTTTTAGTTATTCCAAGGTTTTATGACCTAAGGAAAGATGTTTTCTCCTTTCCTGACCTGTGCTCTGGTCTGTGAGTGACCACAAGCACTCTTTTCTTCCCTGGAACTGTGAGGAGGGTTCCCTCTCTACTGCTGCCACAAAGTCTGCTATGCCAGTATTCCTCCTTGCCTGAGGACTGCCACCCAGGACTGTGACCCAGATCCAAGTATGGGAAAAGCAACAGAACCAGTCACTCCCAAGGTCTGCTCCTGGTTTATTAGCACTGGGGTTGGTCTCTGCTCCTTTCTCACCCAGGTCCAACATCCCTTTCCTACTAACCTAAGTTGTCTTTAGTATTTGTGGGATGAGAAGTCTGGAAACCAGCAAGCTGCCAGTGATTCAGTCCCCTGAAGCCTACTACCATTTTTGGGGGCCCAGTCTGTGCTAGTGTGACCTGTGTTGAACTCTGCTCCTCTCTCAGCCTGGTGCAGCAGACCTTTCCTGTCAAACTTCCAGGTTGTCTTGGGCTGGAGATTTGTTTCACTCTGTCTTTTTGTGGGTTTGGATGCTCTGGAATTTGTTTTGAGTAATTTTTTTACAGATATTTGGAGATGTTTGGGGAGAGCTGTGTCGAGTCCCTGCTTTTACTTTGCCATCTTGGCTCCTCCCCTCACAGTGCATCTATTCTAGTAGAAAAGTTTTACAATTATCCCTAGGAAATGTAAGAAAATGTTTTCGCATAAAGGTTATTTAGCTAAAAAGTGAATAATGTAGGTTTTGTGGAAAAGCCCACATTACTTTAAAAAATGTGTAGAATTGTTGCTAGTTAGAGATCAGGAATGTCAAATGGCCATCAACTTTTGCTTTCCTCGTAAGGCAATTTGTTTGAGGACAATTGAAGCCAATTTGGTTTAGTAAAATAATCTGTATTTGATGTAAGTCCCCCAATTAATTATTTGTGATTAATCAAATTCAGTGAACATATACGGCACTCATCAAGGTCCTATCTGGGAGAGATGTACAGATGAAGAAGACACAGCCTCTGTCTTCATGGAATTTATGGAGCCCTAGATAGGACATGTAAACAAAATAGTGTGGGATGTTAAGCTGTATAAAAGCTACAGAATGTTGGAGTAAGGAAGAGGGACAGGAGTCCCTGTCCTAAAGATTGATGAGGGAAGACCAGTGGCATTGGAATTAGTTCTTGAAAAATGGGTAGGTTTTCATTGCAGACAAGAGAGCATTCCAGGCCTGATGAATGTTGTTATCAAAATCATGGAGGCCAGAAAAAAAAATGGCATGTATTTAGGGAACAGTGTTTTGGCTATAGTGTAGGACAGCAATGTTGAACTCAGATAGAAATGGGGATTACTAAACTGTACATAAGGACCCCTGCAGGTCTCATATTGACTTAGTTTTAAAATGTAATATTATCTATGTTTTATTGTATTTTTATTTGTTAAATATTTCCCAGTTACTTTTTAAATCTGATTCTAACTTCAGATGAGAGTGTTTCAGACTGATTGAGGCCTTTGGGGTTTGACACCTCTGTTGTAGGCCATATAAAGAAGAATAGTATGAGGTAAAGATAGAAAGGGAGTTTGGAATCACATTTTAAAAGACTTTTAAAAAGGCCAGACTAAAGAGTTTGTACTTTGTCCAAAGGCAGTGGAGAAATTTTTGAGCTTCGGAGTGATGGGATTGGATTTAAAACAGGAATAATGCTAAGTTAGTGGGGAAAAAGGATAACTCCAGTGAAGTACAAGAAGAAATGTAATGTTATCTCTGTCCCTCATCTAATTTCAGTTGTGAATTTCCCATGTGTGCCAGGTAAAATACACTCATTTCCCTTCAGTAGAAAAGTGTTTTGTTATTTTAAGTTGCGGAATTTTATCTAGCATTAGGCGGACACTTAATGGAAAATCATAATTTCTAACTATGATGTACATGGTGCTCAGTTACTTTGGAAATCATACTTGCATTCTTGGTTATATTTCAGGTATAATCATAGCTTGTCAGTGTTCAAAAGCTATCACAAGCTATTCATTCAATAAAAGTGGTAAGTTGATTTCCCTGAGAGCAACCTAGGTTATTGTTACTTTGAGTTTTGAGCAAATTGCTTTTTCTACCTACTACTTGAGAAGTTTATCTTGGGAGCACAGGGGGTGGGATAAAAATGAATTCTCTTATAGAACTGAACCCTGAAGATAATATACCAAGAATGTTAGTTGCTATTATTCCAAGACTGTTGTGGGCAGCTTTAGTAAATGGCAAGATTATCACCCTTCTAGAAGAGACAATAAAAGGGCTCTAGGAGTGCTTCCTCATCTGTCAGGTTATTAAAGGGCAATGATGTGTTCTTAATGGAAGAAGAGAATGTTGACTGTCAGGAGGTTGGACAATGGAAGAATGACATGTAGGAAAAAGAAATGAACCATTGAACACTTGGAGCTAAAAAACATATAAGGCTCATTTTGAAGAGTAGGAATAGGTCTACACTGAAGCAGAAACATCTGCTTGCCTTTCAGGGAATGCTGTTGTAGATTCACTTCTTGTCAGGTGAGAAATCATTCAGCAAGGGTCCGAATATGAAGAGACAGTGGTGGTTGTTGATTTCCAGCCACAGGGTATTGAGCCAGCTAATTGTCAACCTTTTATCAATAATAAAGTGGTCATTTGTTTTCCAGGGTCATGTTTCTAAGAGGTACAGAGGATGCTTAAATAGGTAGTATCTTTAGTCAATTTATCTTTTTCATTCTGCTTGTCATAGTTTTGATTCCTGCATTTCTTTCACATTTTTAACTTCAAGTCTGTAATGAAAAATCTTCTTGAATATATTTTCATTCTACTTGTTGGTGTATATGTACAGGTCATGTTTTCATTAATGATAATGTATTAACTGACTCTTTATTTAGCTGATGAGTTTTGAATGGTTTTGTACTTAATCTGTCATGCCTACTAAGAGGGTTATTTTTCTGTGATTTTTACAAACTTTCATTTTGGATATAAGTTAAGTCAAGCATTTATTAAATGCCTAACTATATGCTGAGATCTGGGTCCTTAGGTGGAGATGCCATGAAGGGAATCAAAATATCCCTGTCTTTGAGTCCAGAAAATACTCTATAAAGTTATACTCTGATGGTTTGTCGTGGCATGCAGGTGAAAATGTGTTCTTGAAAACTTCACCTTCTGGCAATTTTTACAAAGCTGAAAAGGCTTTGAGTTTGGGCCTAGGGCAACTGCTTATTTATCTTCCAAGGCACAACTTCCCAGTAAGCTTATTACCAGGAGAATGTCTACAAAGATGTAGAGGTCTTGTTTTTCTCCCCTTTTTTGGTCAGAGGAAGTACTCATATTTAAGAAATAGCATTGGAGCAGGTAGGTGGCACAGGGAATAGATCACTGGCCCTGGAGTCAGGAGGACCCGAGTTCAAATTCCGCCTCAAACACGAAACACAAGACTAGCTGCGTAACCTTGGGCAAATCACTTAACCCCAATTGCCCTACTTTCCCCCCTCCAAAAAGCAAGACAAAAAGAAAGAAAGAAAAAAAGAAAAAGAAATAGGATTGCTCTTTTCCAGTGTTGATGTGAACAGTTGTCATCATAGTTGCCTCAGGCGGTGAACATCTCAAAGTGCTTGGGTAATGGGAAAAAATTGCCCAAGGTGCCTGAGTGTTACTTTTCTGTCCTTCTGCTGAGTAATTATTCTCTTTGTATTGTATTGTATCATATGTTTGCTGTTCTGATTTTTGTCTTGGTTCTTTAATGACTAGTGATGTAATATTGACCTTACCTTTGGCAAATCTCTTAACTACACTCTAAGCTTAAGTTAAACTTCCTCATCTATAAACTAGGAATGATGATAGTTTAATACTCTTTCTAGCATTGTTGTAGGACAAAGACTTTGTAATCTCTAACATGTTACAGAATATAAGCATATGAGACATGTAAATAAACAGGTGGAAATAATTCTGACTAGCATATTTTTGTTTCAATAACTATATAAATTAAAGCTTTTAAAAATTAGCAACAAGGGGTGGCTAGGTGGCTCAGTGAATAGAGCACTGGCCCTGGAGTCGGGAGGACCTGAGTTCAAATCCAGTCTCAGACACTTAACACTTGCCAGCCATGTGACCTTGGGCAAGTCACTTAACCCCAATTGTCTTGCCTTCCCCCCCTCCAAAAAAAAAGGCAAAAAAAATTTACCAACAGAATTGCAGGCACCAGTCAGAGTGTGGAATAAATTTTCCATTTTCCTTGTCAAGTGGTGCTCCGATGTTCCCATGGTATATAATAAATTTTGTGGTAACTATATGATTAATATTAAAAATGCTTAATTTGGAACTTTTCTTCTTAGAAAAAAAAGTTTGTCTCCATGTTTTGAAAAAGATTGTCTCTGCTGTCTTTATTTTTTTGGCTTTACTTCTTGAATTATGGGATTAGTTTAATAAATGGGAAAAAAAATTCCCTTGTGTATGGGTCAGGGTAATTATTGTTAGAATAGCTCAGAATTCTCAAATCTTATTACCTACCCTTTGGGATCAGAGTTTAGGTTGGAAAATGTTGGTGCTTTTCCAAAGAAATTCCCTGTAGCTTTTTCTGAATCCTTTTTATTCTATCTAAAAGTACCCTTAATGATAAAACAAAAACTAATCTGTCTTTTACAGCCCTTCACAATCTGGTTCCATCTTAACTTTCTGGGAGTAATTTGATAGCTCCAGGAAAACTTGTCCATTTACTATTTCTTGTGTCTATGTGTGTATTCTTTCTTACTACCTCCATGCCTTTGCTAAGGTCCCTCATCTCTGGAATGTTTTCTACTCTCTGTTTTATTACTTGGAACCCCCTCCTCCCTTCAAACCCTGGGTTCAAAGTGGTATCTCCTTCAAGAGGTATTTCCTGATTCCCTCAGGTATTAGTCCTCCCTCCTTCAAATCACTTTGTTTATATCCTTTATTTATTAACTATGAATGTATTATATACCTGCAGTAGAAACTAGAAGGCATGATGAATGGTTTCACTTTTGTATTTGTATGCCCATTGTCTGGCACAGTGTTGGGAATATAGTAGTAGGTATTATTGCTATATGTATTATATTAAATAGGTACTTATACTATATATATGATAATATGTAATATATAGTAAGTTCTTAATAAATGCTTATTGCCTGATTTACCTTCTAATTAAAAAAATTCTTAATAGCATATTTGGCTTGCCTTTAAAATTAAATTTTATGGAGTTCCATTTTTCATTATCATCTTCTGTATTGATCTTACATATCAGTAATTGATGACTAATGTGTTAATTATCAGACTCTAAAAAGACCCTGATAGGTTAGAATCATAGATCAATCATGGGTTATAGAGGATATATAGATATATATAAAACATCCTGTGAAAAAGATTGAAAGGAGGCGTGCAGATATAATGAGGCAAAAGTACAAATGAAGAGGGCAAATCATTACTAGATCTCAAACTATATTATACAACAATAGTCATTGGAATGATTTGATATTAGATGAAAAAAAAAGTGGATCATTGGAATAGATTAGATAAGAAAAGAAGTAATCCAAAATAGTAGTAGCCCAGTGTTTGATAAGCCCAGGAAAAAAGAGGGGCCTCTATTTTGACGTGAGCCTGTTGTTGACAGTTGCAAAGCAGTTGGTTAGAAATTAGGTTTAGATTAACATCTTAACCATATACTACAATAAGCTCAAAATGGATATACCATAAAAAAAAAAGAGACATAATCTGAAGATAGTATCTTTTACCAATATGGCTAGGAAGAGGAAAAAAAAATCACCAAATTCATTATTTATTTATTTTTGGCATTCTTTTTAAATTTTGAGTTCTAAATGCTCTCCCTCCCTCCAACCCCCTCCCCCACTCACTGAGAAGGCAAGCAACATATCAGGTTTTTTTGTTGTTTGTTTTGGCTTTTGGAGGGCAGTTGGGGAAAGTAACTTGCCCAAGGTTACATGGCTAGTTTTTTGTGTGTGTGTGTGGGTGTTAAGTGTCTGAGGCTGGAAGATATCAGTTATTAATGTGAAATCATACAAAATATATCTTCATATTAGCCATGTTTTTTTCCCTTAATGGTATTTTATTTTTTCCAATTATATGTAACGATAGTTTTCAACATTTCCTTTTATAAGATTTTGAGTTCCAAATTTTTTTCTCTCTCCCTTCTTCCCTCCACACGACAGCATGCAATTTGATATAGGCTATACTTATATAATCATATTAAACATGTTGCCACATTAGTCATGTTGTAAGAGAAGACTTAGAACAAAAGGGGAAAACCATGAGAAAGAAAAAAAGAGAGAAAATAGTGTGCTTCAATCTGCATTCAGACTCTATAGTTCTTTCTCTGAATGTAGATAGCACATTCCATCTTGAGTCTTTTGGAATCATCTTAGATCATTGTATTACTGAGAAGCACTAAGTCTATCAGAGTTGGTCATTGCACAGTGTTTCTGTTGTGTACAATGTTCTCCTGGTTCTGCTCACTTCACTCAGCATCGGTTCATATAAGTCTTTCCAGGTTTTTCAGAAATCTGCCTGCTTATCATTTTTTCTAGCACAATAGTATTATTCCATTGCATCCATATAGTACAACTTGTTCAGCCATTCCTCAATTGATGGGAATTCCCTCAATTTCCAATTCTTTGGCACCACAAAAAACTGCTATAAATATTTTTGTACATGTGGGTCCTTTTTCCCTTTTTTTGATCTCTTTGGGCTAAAGACCTAGTAGGTATTGTTGGATCAAAGGGTATGAGTAGTTTTATAGCCCTTTGGGCATAGTTCTAAATTGTTCTCCAGAGTGGTTGAATCAGTTCACAACTCCACCAACAGGGCATTAATGTTCCAGTTTTCCCACATCTTCTCTAACATTTATCATTTTATTTTTTTGTATATTTTTTACAAAAGCAAGGGAAATGAATTTGGAGAGGTGGTGGATTAGGTCAGAAAATTCCAAGCTTTCCATATTTCCTCCACAAACAAGAAAAAATAATGCCTCAGAACAAACATAGATTGCCAAAAATAAATAGGAGTTGGGGTAGATCTGTGTTCATCCTGGGACAATTGCTGAAGATCTGAAGAAAAATCCCAGGACTAAGGTTTGTTTCCTTTGAAGAGTAAACACCTCCAGTCTAGTTCCACAGAAACAACAAGCAGCAAACCCTGGGGCTAGCTGGGTTGGTAGGTGGTCCCAGCCACAGGAACTTTCACTTCCCTTACCTCCCTGAGGGGAGTTGGGTGTCTGAGCCAGTCCCAGTTGGGCTGCTGAGAAGTGGCCCTGGGTGAGAAAGAATCCTGCCCAGTGAGTGCAGGAACAGTGGACTGGGGACTCCTCTGTCTGTGGGTACTTATAGGAGTGCAGAATTCTTGTTCTAGCTGTTCCAAGCTAGAGGGGAGAACTGAAGGAGGATCTGAGGCCAGAAATACAATCCTCCATGTCCCAGGACTAGAGGTGATTACAAAAATATAAGCTACTACAAATTAAAAAAAAAAAAAGAAACTACAATAAAAAAAAAACAACAACTTAGCAGCCAAAGGAGAAAGAATCCAACCATAGAAAGTTACTAGAGAAGACCAGGGTTTGTCTTTAGAGGAGGATATTGAAGCAAAAAAAGCCTTTCCTACCCTAGAGAATAACGTCAAATGGTCACCTGCCCAAAAAGAATTCACAGAAGAGGTTTAAAATGAATTTAAAAATGAAATGAGAGAGATTGAGGAAAAAAATTTTTTTTTTATCAAATGCTTTATTGACTTCTAGTTTACATCATTCATTTCCACAAGATTTTGAGTTACAAATTTTCTCCCCGTTTTTCCCCTCCCACCACCCCAAAATAGCAGTCCCACTGGATATTCTTCCAATCTGCTGTTTCCCATATCTTCTCCCATACCCCTCCAATTTTCCAAGAGGTCACGGTGGATCTCTATGCCCCAGTGCCTGTATATCTCATTTCCCATTTACATGGGAAATAATATTGATAATAGTATATATATATTTTAAACATTTGATTTCAAAATTTTGAATTCCAGATTCATTCCCTTCTTCCCTTGTCACCCACCCTTACTGGGAAGATAAGCAATTCAATATAGGTGTACATTGTATAGCTATGCAAAACATTAACATAGTAGATATATTGTAAAAGACTGACTATATTTCCCTCCCTCCTATCCCACCTCCCACTTGTTCTGTTCTCTACTTTGATTCCATCCCTTTTCAAAAGTGGATGCTTCCAACTTCCCCCCAGCCTGCCCTCCCCTCCATTATCCCCCCTCTCATCCCCTTCCCCCCTATTCTCCTGTAGGGTGAGATACCGTATTTAGTGTGTATGTCATTCCCTCCCTAAGCCAAATTTAGTGAGAATAAGGTTGACCCATTCTCTTTTGACTTCCTGTTCTTCCCCTCCATTATAATCATTGCTTTAAAAAAAAAAAAATGAAAGGAGAGAAAGGCTTTGAAAACCAAATATAAGATTTTCTATTAGATCCTAGAGGTGATAGGGAGCCACTGGAATTTATTAAATAGGGCAATAACTTGGTCAGACCTGTGCTTCAGGAAGATTAATTTTATAGAAGAGGAGAGAATGGACTGGAGTGCGAAATTCGAGGTCTGGTTTCACTGAATTGGAGAATACATGAAGGGGAATAAAATTAAAAAATGGGTTATAGATAGGGAAGGCCAGAATGAGAATTTTTAATTTTATCCTAGAGTCAGTAGAGAGTTGCTAAAGATTCATTGAAGATTGTTAAGTTGGCAATGCATTTGGTCAGATCTGTATTTTAATGCATTTGGTCAGATCTGTATTTTAGGAATATAATTGTGTTGTGTTTAAGATGGCTGCCTGAATACAGGCAGATTGCTCAGCTCACACACATACAGTCAGGCAAAAACTTGAAATTTCCACCAGATCAAATAATGATGAAGATATGCAGTGAGAAATTAGTGACTTCTTAATATTTCAGTCAAACTGAACAAGTGTCTACATGCAAAACTTTGGTGATACAAAGACAAAGTGAAAAAAGTATCTTCTCTCAACATTACATATTATGGGGGGGTTGAGGTAAACCAATCATATATATTTTATACACACACATATTTGCTTAGTATGTGAAAAAGAAAAGTGACACATGAAGAAAGCAAAGGACATTCTAAGAGGCAGAGGTAAAGAGGGAATGCCTGCCATTCCACTGAGTTGGATGCTAAGGATACAGGCCTCCCGTAGGAGGAAAGGAGGGATCAGCTGTGTCAGAAGGAGGTCAAGGATAATAGAGACTGAGAAAATGTGGCTGTATTTAGAAATTTAGAGATTATAACTAGAGAGTTGTGAAGTAGGAAGCCAACAAGAGTTTGAGAAGTGTGTGGGAGGAAATGCAAGAAGACAGTTTTGGCTATGAAAGGGAGATGAGGGTAATAGTTGGAGGAGATGATAGGGCTCAATGAAAGTTTTTTAAAGATTGAGGAGACCTACACATGTTTATAGGCAGCAGGAAAGAAGCCAGTAGACACTATAGATTAGTTAGAGGGGATAATAGAAGAGACAAGATCTTAAAAGAGATTAGAGGCAATGGACTCAGAGGCACAGGTTGAGGAATTGGCTTTGGTAAAGAGAAAGGCCAACTCATAACAGAAGCAAAGGATGAAGGAGTGGTATTAAAGGGTTTTGAGGTATGAAAGGAGAAGCGGGCCTTTTAATGAAGGATTTCCTTTCTGGATAAATTAGAGATAGAGAGAGGGAAAGGGTCTTGAGAAAAGGGGGCTTACAGAACTGTGTTGGATGGAGGAATAAAAGAACTGGCTTGTAGCAAAAAAAAATCTTTATTGATCTTAGATAATAAACTTGTAGTTGGATACAGTTAATCATGGTGGCGGGGACTAGTTTCATTTGTTCCATATTATTTGATATTAGTATTTGTACCTTAAAGTATCCAAAGCACTTTCCCAAAGGAAAAATTGTTATCCTTTGTTCTTTTTTTTAAATTTAAATTTATTTATTTTTAGTTTTCAACATTCATTTCCACAAGATTTTGAGTTATACTTTTTTCTCTCCCCATATTTCCCCTACCCCCACACCAAAATAGCAAGCCTACTGTACCCCTTGCCCCAGTCTGTTCACTCTTATGTCCTCCCCCTTCATCCCCTAACTTTCTAGTAGGGCAAGATGAGTTTCTATACCCCAGTACCTGTATGTCTTATTTCCCAGTTGCATGTAAAAAACCAGTTTTTAAAACTTTGAGTTCCAGATTTTTTTTCCCTTCTTCCCTCCTCACCCACCACCCCTGGGAAGATAAGCAATTCATATAGATTTTACGTGTGTAGTTACACAAATCATTTCCATAGTAGTTATATTGTGAAAGACTAATTATATTTCTCTCCATCCTATTCCGCCCCCTACTTATTCTGTTTTCTCCTTTGACCCTATTCCTTTTCAAAAATGTTTGCTTCTAACTACCCTCTCCCCTAATTTGCCCTCCCTTCTATCCTCCCCTCTCTTATCCCTTACCCCCCCCTATTTTCCTGTAGGGTAAGATACCAAATTGAGTAGTATGTATGTTATTCCCTCCTTAGGCCAAATTCAATGAGAATCAGGTTGTCCCATTCCCTTTCACCTTCCTGCTCTTCCCCTCCATTGTAACAGTTTTCTCTTGCCTCTTTCATATGAGATAATTAATCTATCACTCCCTTTCTTCTCCCAATAAATTCCTCTCTCACCTCTTAATAATTTTATGTTTTAGAGGTCTTCCCTTCATATTCATCTGTGCCCTCTGTCTATGTATACAAATGCCCACACTCACATATATATTTATATACACAATCACCCTCCTATAATACATATATATATATATATATACACACACACATGCATACACACACACACATATATATATATATATACACACACACATATATTCCCTTCAACTATCCTCATACTGAGAAAAGTCTCATGAGTTACATTATCATCTTTCCATGTAGGAATGTAAACAGTTCAACTTTAATAAGTTCCTCATGATTTCTTTTTCCTGTTTACTTTCTCATGCTTCTCTTGCTTCTTGTGTTTGAAAGTCAAATTTTCTGTTCAGCTGTTTTTTTCATCAAGAATACTTGAAAATCCCCTATTTCATTGAATGACCATATTTTCCCCTGAAGCATTATACTCAGTTTTTTTTAATGCTTTATTAACTTCTGATTTACATCATTCGTTTCTGCCAGATTTTGAGTTACAAATTTTCTCCCCGTTTTTCCCCCACCCATCCCCCCAAAACAGCAGTCCCACAGGATATCCCCACCTTCAATCTGCTCTCTCCCATATTTTCTCCCATACCCGTTTCGACTTTTCCATTGGGTCTCTATGCCTCAGTGCCTGTATATCTTATTTCTTAATTACATGTAAGATGGTATTAATAATAGTGTATATATATATATATATATATACATATACACACACACACACACACACATATATATATATATATATATATATATTTGAATATTTGATTTTAAAACTTTCAATTCCAGATTCATTCCCTTCCTTCCTTGTCACCCACCCTTACTGGGAAGATAAGCAGTTCAGTATAGATTGTACATATGTGGCTAATGCAAAACAATAACATAGTAGATATATTGTAAAAGACTGACTATATTTCCTTCCCTTCTATCCCACCTCCCACTTGTTCTATTCTCTACTTTGATCCTGTCCCTTTTCAAAAGTGAGTTTCCAACTTTCCTTCCCCCCAGCCTGCCCTCCCTTCCATCATCCCCCCTCTCATCCCCTTCCCCCGCTATTCTCCTGGAGGGTGAGATCCCCTATTTAGTGTGTATTTCGCTCCCTCCTCAAGCCAGATTCAATGGGAATAAGGTTGACCCATTCCCTTTTGCCTTCCTATTCTTCCCCTCCATTGTAACCATTTTCCCTTGCCTCTTCTGTATGAGATAGTTTGCCCCAATCTGTCTCTCCCCATCTCCTCTCATTATATTCCTCTCTCACCTCTTAATTTCACCTTTTAAGTATCATCCCTTCCTGTTAGATTGGTCCTGTGCCCTCTATCTATGTATACCTGTAAACATATATACACACATTCACATATGTATTCATATGCCCATATACCCTTATATATAGACATATATAGACATATATATATATATATATATTTCTAATCCCTTCAACTACTGAGAAAAGTTTCATCAGTTACAATTATCATTTTTCCATGTAGGAATGTTAATAGTTCAACTTTTATAAGTGGCTTCTGATTTCTTTTCCCTGTTTACTTTCTCAAGCTTCTCTTGCTTCTTGTATCTGAATGTCAAATTTTCTATTCAACTCTGGTTTTTTCAGCAAGAATGCTTGAAAGTCCTCTATTCCACTGAATGACCAAATTTTCCCCTGAAACATGATACTCAGTTTTGCTGGGTAGGTGACTCTTGGTTTTATTCCCAGCTCCCTTGACCTCTGGAATATCACATTCCAAGCCCTTCGATCCCTAAGTGTAGAAGCTGCCAGATCCTGCGTTATTCTGATTGTGTTTCCACAATATTCAAATTGTTTCTTCCCGGCTGCTTGCAATATTCTCTCCTTAATCTGGGAATTCCAGAACCTGGCTATAATATTCCTAGGAGTTTTCTTTTTGGGATCTTTTTCAGGAGGTGATCGATAGATTCTTTCAACCTCTATTTTGCCCTCTGGTACTAAAACATCAGGGCAGTTTTCTTTGAGAACTTCCTGGAGGATGCTTTCTAGGTTCTTACTTTGGTCATGGCTTTCAGATAGTCCAGTAATTTTTAAGTTATCTCTCCTGGATCTGTTTTCCAGGTCAGTGGTTTTTCCCATGAGATATTTCACATTGCCTTCTATTCTTTCATTTGTTTGGATCTGTTTAACAGCATCTTGATTTCTCATAAAGTCATTAGCTTCCATTTGCTCCAATCTAATTCTGAAGCAATGATTCTCCTCATTGAGCTTTTGAGATTCTTTTTCCATCTGGCAAATTCGACTTTTTAAGGCATTCTTCTCCTTACTGCCTTTTTGAGCCTCCTTTGCCATTTGAGTCAGTCTGTTTTTTTAAGGTATTATTTTCTTCAGTCAGGCTGTTGACTCTCATTTCATAATTTTCTTGCATCGTTCTCATTTCTCTTCCCAATTTTTCCTCCACTTCTCTTATCTGCTTCTTAAGGCCCTCTATGGCCTGTAACCAGCTCGTATTTTTCTTGGAAGCTTTTGAATTCTTTCTTCCTGACTGCTTGTCATATTTTCTCCTTGACCTGTGAACTCTGGAATTTGGCTATAATATTCCTAGGAGTTTTCTTTTTGGGATCTTTTTCAAGAGGTGATCAGTGAATTCTTTAAATTTCTGGTTTGCCCTCTGGTTCTAGGATATCAGGGCAATTTTGCTTGATAATTTCTTGAAATATGGTGTCTAGACTCTTTTTTTGATCATGACTCTCAGGTAGACCAATAATTTTTAAATGATCTCTCCTGAATCTATTTTCCAGGCCAGTGGTTTTTCCAATGAGATATTTCACATTGCCTTCTATTTTTTCATTTGTTTGGATCTGTTTTATAGTATCTTGATTTCTCATAAAGTCATTAGCTTCCATTTGCTCCAATCTAATTTTGAAGGAGTTATTCTCTTCAGTGAGTTTTTGAAATTCCTTTTCCGTCTGGCAAATTCAGATTTTTAAAGTATTCTTCTCCTTATTGGCTTTTGGGGCCTCTTTTGACTTTTGAGTTAGTGTATTTTTTAAGGTGTTATTTTCTTCAGTGTATTTTTGGGTCACCTTGCTTTTCATGATTTTCTTGCATCATTCTCATTTCTCTTCCCAATTTTTCCTCCACTTTTCTTACTTGAGTTTCAAAATCCTTCTTGAGCTCCTTCATGGCCTGTAACCAGTTCATATTTTTCTTGGAGGCTTTTGATGCAGGAGTTCTGACTTTGATGTCTTCTTCCCACTCCATGCCTTGATCCTTTTTGTCCCCCAAAAAGGATTCTGTCCTTTGTTTGTAATTCCATTGCTTGCTCATATTGGCAGCTAATTACTTGACTTTTGAGCTCTTTGCCACAGTGGAACTCTGCTTCCAGAATGGAGAGCTATGTCCCAAATCTCTGGGATCTTTGCAGCTGCTGGAGCTATTAGATGGGTGCCCTCTCTACACCCCCCACACGCTCTGGCTCACTGGCCACACACCCCAGGACCACCATCCAAGACTGTGATCCAGATCCAAGCAGGTCAAAGCAAGAGTGATTACCCTCTTTATGGTCACTTGGTCCCCCTACAGTCTGCAGGCCAGTAGCCATACTGCAGCGGCTGCAGCCAATACACCTCCTCTGCTTCTTGCCCCAGGGGTAGCAGCCACACTGACCTTTTACTTTATTTTTGGCATTTGTGGATTGAGAATTCTGGAAACTGGCACAGCTGCTGGTGATTTACTCTCGTGAAGTCTGCTCCAGCCACTGCTGGTCAGGGCCACTCTGGGGCTTAAACCATGGTTCAGTTGGTACTGCAATTGGCTCCCAGTGCACTGTGATGGACCCTTCCTTTTGACCGGTCAGGCTGCCTTTAGTGGGAGATTTGTTTCTCTCTATCACTTTGTGGGTTCTATAGTTCTAAAGTTTGTTTAGAGTTAGTTTTTACATGTATTGGAGGAGGTGGAAGCCAGAGCCTCGTAGAAGTCCTGCTTCTATACCGCCATCTTGGCTCCGCCCTATCCTTTGTTCTTTTTCCATTTTTTTCTTCTAGAACTTCCATATGATTTATAATAATTTTAACTCTTGTTTCATATCTTCCAGAAATTTTTTTTGTTTTCTTAATGACAAAAAATGAGAAGTTTTTCCAGATATAGACCAGAAAATAGAAAGAGCATTGTATCTGAACTTACAAATCTCCATTTCATACCACTTGCTTGCTTCTAGGAATTGCTAGTAGATTTTATGGCAAATCTGTGGTTGTTTGGGAATTTTCTTGTATATATTTGGAGTTATTTTCTTCCTTTGAGTGTGTCTTGGGCATCCCTGACTTCATAATTTCCATCTTTATTTTGTTCCTGTTTATTCCTTTTCCCATCCTTACTCCTTAATTGGGAATTTCTAACATCTAAATTTCTAATTTCTAAAGCTCTGGTTATTTCTGGAAGGAATGATGGAGCCTTGTTTGGACCTGATCTCTATAATTTGGAATACTTTTTCTTCTGAGTATTGAATTTTATGTTCTTCAAAGACCTCAGGGGCTACTCAGGTCTGTAGTCTTCACCACTACAATCTGTCAAAAGCATGAGCTGATTATTGTCTTCCTGGTAGGAAGTCCTTGGTCTGTGGTCCTGGAAAACTTGCCACAACTGTACTTTCAGGAGTGGCTAGGTGGTGCAGTGAATAGAGCACTGGCCCTGGACCTGAGTTCAAATTTGGCCTCAGACACTTAACACTTACTAGATGTGTGACCTTGGACAAGTCACTTAACCCCAATTGCCCTTCCTTCCCCCTCCAAAAAGCAAAAAAACACCCTAAAAAAAAAACAACCCAAAAATCTACTTTCAGTGCTGCGCTCACAGCCTAGGCCTTTCTGGTTCATGCCAGGCAACTTTGAGTTCTCTCTTTTATAGGGGGTCTGGGCTGGGAAATTCACTTACTGTAGTTTCTCCTTGGATTTCTTGATAATTACTTGCTTTTGGTGCTCCTCTTGCATATTAGAGTAGTTGTGTGAAACCTGACTTGTTTTATTCCCATTTACTCTATTATCTTGAAGAGGTCTTCTTTATTATCTTTAATTTGCAGATACTGCTGAGGAAGCTGAGACTCAGGTTAAATCATTTTTGGAACCGTGATTTAAATAAAGCCTGCTTGTCTGCCTCCAAATTCAGTGCTCTTTCCATTATGCCATACTGTCTTTAAATGAATTTACCACTTGCTATTAGTAGCCATAGTTTGGATTATAGTATCATAGGATACTATGATACTATATGATATAGGACTTTTATAGGTTATCTAGTTCAATCCTCTCAGTTTACTAATGAGGACAAAAGTTCAGTGACATCATATATTAGTGACTAGCTGAGTTAGTATTTAGGTCCAGGTCTTTTCCTAATTCAGTACTTTTTAACCTCTATGCTACTGTATGTGAATGGTGCTTTCTGGACATTATATATTTATGTATATAAGGGACTTGAAACATATTCTTTGCATAGACAAAGAGCGGGGTCTGTGTGTGTGTGTGTGTGTGTGTGTGTGTCCATATCTATAACATATAGAATCATCTAAATTCTTAATTTTTATCCCTTTGGGGAACTTGAATTCAGAAATTCTTTCCACCAATGTAAGTGAATAACATATCTTCCGAACTTGCCTGGGGTAGTGAGAGCTTAAATGACTTACCCAGTGTTATATAGCTGGTATGTGGTATGGTATGTGGTAGAGTGGGCCTTGCCTGATGCCAGTGCCTTTTATCTGTCTACTGTCAAGGTAGCTCTTCAAAATATGTAGCATAAAACTCTTGTAGTGTATTCTTTCTTTCAGACTTTGTATATAGTGAAGATGTAATTGAATGTAAGCTAGGAACTCATGTTTCTTTTTTGTGTGTCTATGTAGTGTCTTGAATACACATACACACATTATTTATTGAATTTAATGAAACATTATCTCAGAACATTGTTATTTTGGTAGTTTTTTTTTGTAGAACAGATGAAGTATAAGTCAGGCTTTTTTCTTTCTTTTTCTTTTTTGGGGGACCTTTTTTTTTGCTTTTTTGGAGGGCAATTGGGGTTAAGTGACTTGCCCAAAGTCACACAGTAAGTGTGTTAAGTGTCTGAGGCCAGATTTGAACTAAGGTCCTCCTGACTTCAGGGCTGGTGCTCGATTCACTTCGCCACCTAACTACCCCCAGGGGGATTTTTTCTTATAAGTTTTTTTTTTGTTTCATTTTGGAGGCAAAAATCAATAAACATTTTTAAAGTTCCTATTGTGTATAGATATGTATTATAGATACAAAAAATGCAGCAATTCTGATTCTCTAGCATTTTACAGTCTTATCATGAGACAGCATATACATTTATAAATATATAAAAATGATAGAGCATGAATTATGACAGTATATGAACTTGCTTCCTTTGTGTATAGGATGTAGAACAATATTAAATCTTCACAGTCATCTGGCCCCAGAGCCAAAGCTACTGCATTAAGATGATCATCTAGTCTCCCCAGTGAAATAGAACCTGTAGCTTCAAATTGTTCCATTGTTTTAACTGACCTCTTGATTTTTATCTGATGCTTAATTGAGGTAATGTGCAGTGTGCATTTGTGCTTGGTTTCTTCTTTAGGAGGTACATGAACTGTGTAGCTGCCAACAATTGATATATTTTATAAATCAGATTAGAAGAAGTTGGAGAACAGGAAGTAGGAACAATAATACAATCAAGCTGTACAGGACAAAAATATCATAGGTTGACTTGAATTTTAAATTTTGTTTGAAATTCTTATTAAATAAATGTACAGTAAGAGCTTGCTAGTAGCTAAGTGAATTCTTGTTGTTTTTTTTTTAAAGCAATCAGGGTTAAATAACTTGCTCAAGGTTACACAGCCAGTTATTTTTGTGTGGGTGCCAAGTATCTGAGGCCAGAACCAATCCCAGGTCTCCCGACTCTGGGCCCGGCGCTCTTACTCATTGCGTCACCTGGCCGCCCCAAACTGGCAGCCCCAAAGTGAATTATTCTTTAAAGTACTCAAAATTTTTTTTTTTCTGAAAAGAAACAAAATATAGTATATAGCATTTAGAACTGGAAAAGATCTTTGAGATCATCTAGATTCATTCTCTCATTTTATAGATGAGAAAAGGAGATAGAAAGAAGTTAGTGACTTGTTCCAGGTAACAGGTATATAGCAGAGCCTAGGACTCTGACTCTAAATCTAGTACTCTTTCCAGTATGTCACACTTCTCACAATGTCTCAGTCCCTTTCTTGGGAAAAAACATGTGATTGGGTTAAAGTAAATGTTTGAGATCATAGCATGAACCTTGGGAAATACCTATAACTATGTTTTATATCTGATTTTTTTGTTTCTTATTATAGGAGTTTGAACCATTTTCCCCCCTGATTTGTAATATGCTTTTAATTTTTTTTCTCAGTTACACATAAAAACAATTTTTAACATTCGTTTTAAAAAATTTTGAGTTCCAAATTCTCTCCTTCCCTCCCTTTCCTCTCCTTGGCAAGGCGAGTAATTTGCTATAGAGTCTGTTTGTATATTAGCTGTGTTGCAAAAGAAAACAGACCAGAAAACCCCCAGGAATTTATTGTTAAAAAGTATGCTTTGATCTGCATTCAGATTCCTATCAGTTTTTTCTTTGGATGTGGATAGCATTTTTCATCATTAGTCCTTTGGAATTGTTTTGGATCACACTGTATTGCCGAGTGTAGCTAAGTCATTCCCATTCATCATATAATATTATTGTTATTGTGAGTCATCTTAATAACCATCAACAAAAACCAATATTCCGTTATGTGAAGGATTGGGTCTGTGTTGGAACTCTCTCTACCTTTCATTCTGTGGCTTTAGTAGATAAATCCTAGGGGAAAGGGGAGAACAAGCAATTAATCATTAAGCACCTACATCCTACTCTATGCCAGCCACTGTGATAAGTGTTTTATAAATATCTTATTTGATCCTCACAGCAACTCTGTGGCTTCAACCTCGAAGGCTAGGATAGGGTTTGGACATTCTTTCTTCCCTCCTTGAAGTGCAGGAAAAGAAGGTGATGAGCAGGGCAGGACTGGTAGCTGCTCTTTCCTAGTTCTTATCTCCGGCTACATGCTATGTTGGTGGGAACTGTTTTAGAGCTTCCTTTCACTTCAGCACCTGCTTTGTGTGGGGCATTTCCTGCTAGGCACTGCTAGGGCAAAAAGACAATGCCCTAAAGAGTCTTTTTTTTGTCACTGAGCTTACATTGTACTGGAGAGACCAACCAGTAGATCACTCATCCTTAAGTTGTGATCTTTTAAAGCATGCCTCTTAGAATATAATATCATCAACTAATATAGAAGACTAGGAGTCTTCAGAACTTCTTGAGCAAATGAAGAAACCAGCCCAGTTTAATCATCAATAAAATGAGACAGTTGGATGATTGTTAAAGTTCTTTCCTAGACCTCTTAATTACTCTGTTTTGTTTTTCTATTTGCACTGTGTGCAAAGTACAGTGTTAAGTTGTAAAGGGGCAGTATAGGGACGCTCCTCTAGAGTAGCTGCTAGTCAGCAATCTCTTGTTTTAGCCTTTTGTTTCTCCAAAGCTAGGTTATATTTGTCTATTTTGGCTCATCATAAAATTTGAAATATCTTCTGTCTATGTTAATGTAAGTTAACTTCCTGAAGTCGGGGTGGGGTGGGTGTGGGGAGTTGAAGAGACATTGAAGGAACAAAGAGTAAAAACTTTTAGATTCAATTTGGCATGTGTTACAGTTTTTTTCTGCCCTAGTTCCTTTTTCAGAACAAAACAAAACAAAAAACCCCAGACATTTATATCTGTATGCAAGCTTATGGAAAGTAACTGAGAAATCTTAGAAGTAGCATTAAATCACTCAGCTGGGAAATTATGTCGATTTGTTTCTAGTAATGGGAATATCCAAATTGATGAGTGTTGTATAAGATGAAAGTTTATGA
>NW_027185593.1:3480381-3496243 GCF_028583685.1 Petaurus breviceps papuanus | reverse complement strand
TTTTTTCTCCCCCCACACCCCCCCCCCCCCATACTTTCACATTAGGCATTAGTCAGGTTATAAAGAAGGATTGTAACAGGTGAAATAAAGAATGGGAAAGAGGAAACAAAACCAAACAAGAAAATAAAAAAGGGCAGGTAAGTTTGCTTCAATCTGGATTCGATCTCAGTTCTTTCTCTGGATGTAACCATCTCTCTCCATCATGAGTCTTTTGGGTTTGACTTATGTCTCTGGATTGCTGAGAAGAGTCCAGTTTGTCAAAGTTGATCGTCACACATATGTTGTGTCTGTAATTGTGTACAAATTCCTCCTGGCTCTACTCTCTTTTATTTTTTTAAAGCAGTTGGGGTTAAGGAACTTGCTCAAGGTTACACGGCCAGTTATTTTTGTGTGGGTGCCAAGTATCTGAGGCCGAAACTGATCCCAGGTCTCCTGACTCTGGGGCCGGCGCTCTTACTCATTGTGCCACCTGGCTGCCCCCTGGCTCTCCTCTTTTCACTCAGCATCAGTTCGTATAAGCCTCTCCAGGTAAATATGAAGTCCATTTGCTTCTCGTTTCTTATTGCACAATAGTATTCCATAACATGCATATACCACAACTTGTTCAGCTATTCCCCAATTGATGGGCACCACCTTAATTTCTAATTCTTTGCTACCACAAAAAGAGCTGCTATAAATATTTTTGTACATATGGGTCTTTCTCCCACTTCTATGATCTCTTTGGGAGACAACCCTAGAAGTGGTATTGCTGGGTCAAAGGGTATGAAATTATTTACAGCCCTTTGGGCATAATTCCAGATTGCTTTCCAGAATGGTTGGATCAGTTCACACCTCCACCAGCAATGCATTAGTGTTCCAATTTGTCCACATCCTCTCCAGCATTTGTCATTTTCCTGTTTTGTCATCTTAGCCAATCTGACTGGTGAGATATGGTACCTCAGAGTTGTTTTGATTTGCATTTCTCTAATCAATAGTGATTTAGAGCATTTTTTCATATGCATATAAATATCTTTAATTTCTTCCTCTGTAAACTGCCTGTTCATAACCTTTGACCATTTATCGATTGGGGAATGACTTGTATTCTTATAGATTTGACTCAATTCTCTGTATGTTTTAGAAATGAGTCCTTTATCAGTGACATAGGTTGTAAAAATTCTTTCCCAATTTTCTACTTTCCTCCTAATCCTGGTTACATTGGCTTTGTTTGTACAGAAACTTTTCAATTTAATGTAATCAAAATTATCCATATTGCATTTTATAATGCCCTCTAATTCTTGTTTGGTCATAAAATCTTCCCCTCTCCAGAAATTTGACAGGTAAACTATTCCTTGCTTTCCCAGATTGCTTAGAGTATCAGCCTTTATACCTAGATCATGCACCCATTTAGAATTGATTTTGGTATATGATGTTAGATAATGGTCTATGCCCAGTTTCTGCCATACTATATTCCAGTTTCCCCAGCAGTTTTTGTCAAATAGTGAGTTCTTATCCCCAAAACTGGGGTCTTTGGCTTTATCAAACAGTAGATTACTATAGTCATTGACTGCTGAGTCTTACGTACCCAATCTATTCCATTGATCCACTACTCTATTCCTCAGCCAGTACCAAGTAGTTTTGAGGACTGCTGCTTTATAGTACAGATTAAAATCTGGTATAGCTAGTCCACCATCCCTAGCATTTCTTTTCATTAATTCCCTTGATATTCTGGACTTTTTGTTCTTCCAAATGAATTTTGTTACTATTTTTTCTAGCTCTATAAGGTAGTTTTTTGGTAAACTGATTGGTATGGCACTAAATATATAATTTAATTTAGGTAAAATTTTGATTTTTATTATATTAGCTTGACCCAGCCACGAGCAATTGATGTCTTTCCAGTAAGTTATATCTGACTTAATTGTGTGAAAAGTGTTTTGTAGTTGTGTTCATATAGGTTTTGGGTTTGTTTTGGCAGGTAGATGCCCAAATATTTTATAATGTCTACAGTAACTTTAAATGGGTTTTCTCTTTCTATCTCTTGCTGTTGAATTTCATTAGAAATATACAGTAATGCCGAGGATTTATGTGGGTTTATTTTATGTCCTGCAACTTTGCCAAATTTATTTATTGTCTCAAGTAGTTTTTTACTTGATTCTCTAGGATTCTGTAAGTATATCGTCTGCAAAGAGTGATAGCTTGGTCTTTTCTTTGCCTAATTTGATTCCTTTGATTTCTTTTTCTTCTCTAATTGCTACTGCTAACATTTCTAGTACCAGATTGAATAAGAGGGGTGATAGTGGACATCCTTGTTTCGCCCCTGATCTTATTGGAAATGCTTCTAGCTTCTCCCCATTACATATAATACTTGCTGATAGCTTTAAATAGATGCTACCTATTATTTTAAGGAAGGCTCCATTTATTCCTATTCTTTCTAGTGTTTTTAATAGTAATGGATATTGTATTTTGTCAAAAGCCTTTTCTGCATCTATTGAGATAATCGTGTGGTTTTTGCTAGTTTTATTGTTGATATGATCAATTATACTGATGGTTTTCCTAATATTCCCATCCTTGCATTCCTGGAATAAATCCTACCTGATCAACGTGTATTATTCTTGTGATAAGTTGCTGTAGTCTTTTTGCTAATATTTTATTTAAAATTTTTGCATCTATATTCATGAGGGCGATTGGTCTATAATTTTCTTTCTCTGTTTTATCTCTTTCTGATTTAGGTATCAGTACCATATTTGTGTCATAAAAATAATTTGGTAGGACTCCACTAATTTTCCCGAATAGCTTGTAGAATATTGGAATCAGTTGTTCTTTAAATGTTTGATAGATTTCACTAGTAAATCCATCTGGCCCTGGAGATTTTTTCCTAGGGAGTTCACTGATGACTTTTTTATTTCTTTTTTTGAGATGGGGTTAAGTAATTTACTTCCTCTTCAGTTAATTTGAGCAACCTATATTTTTGTAAATATTCATCCATTTCACTAAGATTGTCAAATTTATGTGCTTACAACTGGGCAAAATAATTCCTAATTATTGTTTTAATTTCCTCTTCATTGGTGGTAGGTTCACCCTTTTTCATTTTTGATACTCATAATTTGGTTTTCTTTCTTTTTTTAAATCATATTGACTAAAGGTCTATGAATTTTATTGTTTTTTTCATAAAACCAGCTCTTAGTTTTATTTATTAATTCAATAGTTTTCTTAATTTCAATTTTATTAATCTCTCCTTTGGTTTTCAGTATTTCTAATTTAGTATTTAATTGGGGATTTTCAATTTGGTTTTTTTTTTCCTAGCTTTTTCAATTGCATGCCCAGTTCATTTACCTCTCTTTTCTCTAATTTATTCATGTATGCACTCAGGGATATAAAACTTCCCCTAAGAACTGCCTTTGCTACATCCCACAAATTTTAGTATGTTGTGGTCATTCTCTTGAATGAAGTTACTGATTGTTTCTATGATTTCTTGTTTGACCCACTCATTCTTTAGGATTAAATTGTTTAGTTTCCAATTGGAAACTTTTTTAGTCTTTCTTTCCATGGCCCTTTATTGCATATGATTTTTATTGCATCATGATCTGAGAATGATGCATTTATTATTTCTGCCTTTCTGCTCTGAATTGTGAGGTTTTTATGTCCTAGTACATGGTCAGTTTTTGTGTATGTGCCATGTACCGCTGAGAAGAAGGTATATTCCTTTTTATCCCTATTCAATTTTCTCCAGAGATCTGTCATACCTATCCTCTCTAAAATTCTATTCACCTCCTTAACTTCTTTCTTGTTTATTTTGAGGTTGGATTTATCAAGCTCAGAGAGGAGGAGATTAAGGTCTCCCACTAGTATAGTTTTGCTATCTATTTCTTTCTCTAATTCCCTTACCTTCTCCTCTAGGAATTTGGATGCTATACTACTTGGTGCATATATTTTAAGTAATGATATTGCTTCATTCTCTATGGTGATTTTTAGCAGGATATAGTGTCCTTCCTGATCTCTTTTAATTAGATCAATTTTTGCTTTTGCTTTATCTGAGATATGGATTGCTACACCTGCTTTTTTTTACTTTAGCTGAGGCATGATATATTTTACTCCAGCCTTTTACCTTTACCCTGTGTATCCCTCTGTTTCAGATGTGTTTCTTGTAAATAGCATATTGTAGGATTGATTTTTAATCCATTCTGCTATCCGCCTCTGTTTTATGGGAGAGTTTATTCCATTCACATTCATAGTTATGATTATTAATATCTGTTTCTTTCCCTCCATCCTATTCCCTCCCCTGTTAATGCTTATATTTTTTCTCCCCTCTCCCTTCCCCTCCTTAATAGCTTTCCTTTTGACCACCACCTCCCTCAGTATTCCCTTATCAGCCCCCCCTCCATTTTCCTCCCCTGCCCCCTTACTTCTTCCCTCCCTACTAACCACCCCCCCTTCATAGTCCTTTCCCCCCCTACTGCCTGTAGAATATTTTTATACTTAATGAAGTATGTTATTTCTTTTTCGCACCACGAGTGACAGGAACAAATCTCATGCGAAGCTCCTCTCCCTCCCCTCTTTCCCTCTAGTATGATACGTTTTGTATCTCTTCTCCATAGAGTCCTATGCTTAACTGGTTATTCCCTCCTTGCACCAGACTCAATCAAGGAAAAGCTCATGTAATACTCATCTCCCTCCCTTCTTTTCCTCTGCTATATTGTTTTTATGCCTCTTTGTGAGGCATAATTTACCCTTTTCCACTTCATTCATTCCTCTTCTTCCACTGCAGTCCCTTTGTAGCCCTTAATAAGATTTTTTTATCATCATTTTGTGTAATTTATACTCATACCCTCTACTTGTCTATAAACAGTTTGCTCTTATTAAATAACAGGGGTGTGTGTGTGTGTGTGTGTGTTTTCCTTGTTTACCTTTTTTTTTTTTTATGCAATCAGGGTTAAGTAACTTGCTCAAGGTTACATGGCCAGTTATTTCTGGGTGTGGTGCTAAGTATCTGTGCCCGGATTTGATCCCCAGGTCATCTTGACACTGGAGCCGGTGCTCTTACTCACTGAGCCACCTGGCCTTTCTATGTCACTCTTGTATGTTGTAATTGGAGGTTGAATTTTCCATTGAGCTCTGGTTTTTTCATCAGAAAGGTCTGGAAATCTGTTATATCATTGAATGACCATCTCTTTGCCTGGAAGAATATGCTCAGTCTCAATGCGTAGGTGATCTTGGTTGTAACCCGAGCTCTTTTGTCTTGTGGAAAATTGAATTCCACTGCCTCAGATCTTTCAGTGTAGAGGCTGCCAGCCAAATCCTGTGCGATCCTCATTGTGGTTCCTCGATATTGGAATTGTTTCTTTCTGGCCACTTAAAGTATTTTCTCTTTTACCTGGTAGTTCTTGAGTTTGGCCACAACATTTCGAGGACTTTTCAATTTGGAATCTCTTTCAGTAGTGGATTCTCTCGATTTCTATTTTACCCTCAGGTTCTAGTATCTCAGGGCAGTTTTCCTTAATGAGCTCTTGGAGAATGTTGTCCAGGCTTCATTTTTTCATCATAATTTTCTGGTAGGCCTATGATTCTCAGATTATCTCTCCTGGATCTGTTTTCCAGGTCCATTATTTTTCCATTGAGATATTTTACCTCTTTTTCTAATTTTTCATTCTTAGTTTTTTTTTTTCTTACTAATTCTTGGTTTCTCATAGAGTTATTTGTTTCAATTTGATTGATTCTGGTTTTTAGCAAATCATTTTCCTTGGTTAGTTTTTGGAGCTCCTTTTCCATATCATACACTTCTTTTTAAGGAGCTGTTTTCTTCATTATAATGTTTTTCTAATTCTGCAATTTTGATTTTAAAAGAATTATTCATTTTGTCTTCTATCTCATTTGGTTTTCAAAGTTTGTTTTGAGCTCATCTAGGAGAGCTTTCTGTGCTTGGGACCCCTTCCCTGTTGATGTTTCAGCTGTGGGTGTGGAGTCCACATTGTCTCCCCCTGAGTTTGGTTCCTCCCTCTGAGGATAGTAGGACTCCAGAGTTTTTGTAGTTTGCTTTCTACCCATTTTGAGGCAGGGCCCTAGCCACATCCTTCCTCTAGGGTTCCCAAGCCTTCACTGTTGAGGGTTTTGCCCTGGGGCAATAGTTACTTTGTTTTCAGGGTCAGAGTGGGGCGGGGTTGGAGCAGGCTGGGTTCACTCTGCCATCCTGGTCCTTGGAGGTCCTGATAGGGGCTTTTAAAAAAAATTTCTGGGCAATGGAGTGGTAGTCCCACGAGTATTTGCTGTCCTGGACAGGGGCCCTGCATTTGGTTCTTACCTTGCTCTTTCCAGTCCCAGCCCTTTGGTGAAAGGCCTGGTAGTGGCCCTTGTGGTTGGTGGGACAACTTGCCCCCCTCGTTGGTCTGGCCTACCCTGCACTGTTGCTTCCAGCCTGACCCTCAGTTTTGTAATCTGTAAAATGAGGTTGATAGCACATAAATTATAGAGCTAATGTGAGGATCAGATGAAAATGTATATAAAAAGTTAATGTGAAAATTTGTTTTGCATGATTGTACATGTTTGTAATGAGTTTTGTTTTTCTTTTCTCCTCAGTGGGTAGAGAATTCTTCTCAATGGGAGAGAATTTAAAACTGAAAATAAAATTGAATTGTAAAAAAGAAAGTATATATAATGGATTATTATGCAAATTTCAGTGCCCTATATTTCACCTATTATTATTGTTATCGTCATTATTTTGAATTTAGAAATATCCCAGAACAAGTCAATATTTTGATATTTATTTTGTTGTATTTAATGTTCTCTAAATTATTGCACAGGTAGATAAGGAAACTGCTTGAGGTCAATGAAAGCATCCTTATTACTACTCCAACAGGGTTATTAATATGAACTTCATCTTGTTCCTGCATGATTTTGTTCTCCTTTGTTAGGTTTCTATATTTTAAAAGCTTGACAATCTATGTAGCTTTAAGGGATTAAGTATTTAGTTTGATGCCGTTCATTAAAAACCTTTGTTTTTATGGTTCAGTGCTTTGTTGAGGTAATTGTAGGGAGCTGTTAGTGTTTGATGAGGCATGTTGTTTGGAATACTTTTTCTATCCTCTACTATGACTACTTTTATATGAAGTCACTTAGTTTTAAAGTATACGTTTATTTAATTTGGAGGTTTCTAATCAGATTTTTTGTGTTTCCCTACCAATTTTCCCACAATTAATTTCATGATGACCTTTTAAAAATACTCATTTTGAATACTGTAATATCAAATGAATAAGTGTCATATGAAATGATGATTCTTATAGTTGCCAGACTGAGGTAGAATAAAACCAACTCTTTCACTTTGTCTCCTGTGGTCACTTAGATAAACTTTTATCTCAAACTTGTTTTTGCATTGCCCTACCCTATGCCTTGAATTCATTCATTACTCCTTACCTTTGTCTTTCAGATTTCTTATCTTAAGTCTTTTGCTCTGCTGTTCTCTCCAGCCTTTCCTCCCTGATCCTTCATATTTCTTTTTCTTTTTTTTTTTTTTTTAAGCAATCAGGGTTAAGTAACTTGCTCAGGGTTACATGGCCAGTTATTTCTGGGTGTGGTGCTGAGTATCTGAGCCCGGATTTGATCCAGGTCATCCCGACACTGGAGCCGGTGCTCTTATTTGCTGAGCCACCTGGCTGCCCCTAAGCAATTGGGGTTAAGTAACTTGCTCAAGGTTACACAGCCAGGTGTTTCTGGGTGGGATCTCCAGGTCATTCCAACACTGGAGCTGGTGTTCTTACTCTCTGTGCTACCTGGCCGCCCTCCTTCATATTTCTTAATCCTCTGTATCTCCTCAAATGATGCTACATTTACTTATCTAGGTACCTCTTATTAAAAAGGGTAATTTTTGTTATATCTTGAACTTTTTGATGTGTGACTGGAAGATACCTTTTGTAAAAGCCTATAAGGTGGCGGGGGTGGGGGGGAGGGTGAGGTGGGGGAGAGAAGGGGGGGTTGGAGGCGCAGTGAATTAGACCACAAGTCCTGGAGTCAGGAGGACCTGAGTTCAAGTCCTGCCTCAGACACTTAACACTTGCTAGCCCTGTGTAAGCAAGTCGCTTAACCCAATTGCCCCGCAGAAAGCAAAAAAAAAAAAGAAAGAAAAAAGCCTATAAGATGACATTTTCTACTGAGTCAAATGCATGCACCGTGGGATCTTGTATTCTCTACATTTCTTAATGAATTGTGAAATGTTAAAGATGTCCATTATTCTATCAGTCAGTAAACATTTATTATGCACCTAATATGTGCCAGGCACTGTGTGAAGGGCTGTATATATATATGTATGTATACATATGTATATGTATGTATACAAAAAGAGGCAAAAGACGGTCCCTGCCTTCAAAGAGCTTACAGTCTAATGGTTGCTAGATAGGGCTTCTGAAAGCCTACTTGTACCTTAGTGCCCTTATAGTAATGTCCTAGATTTATATATAGGTGATTCATAAAGGCAGCCTTCAGATAATAAGCAAAAGATGAGGCGTAAAGTAAATATGCTTACTAAAAATGTCAATCACTATGGTGGAGAAGGTCCAATATACAGTCCAGTTCAAAGAGAGATTCTTTGTGGATGGTGAGGTCTTTTAGATGTTCCTATTTGCAGGTGACATTGTGCTGATTGCATCATACTCCAGGCCATTGTAGAACCTCCTAGAAGAGATCTGCAGTCAGTAAAAGAAGTTTGCTCCATCCACATAAGAAAAACCAAGTGGATGAAAAATGTTTTGTCCAGATTTCTACATGCATTTGGATGGATACCTTATAAAGTTTGTCTCAGTATTTTCATCTAGCACAGATATTGTCGGTGGATGATGAGTTGGGTTCAGATGTGAATAAGAAGAGTAGAGGGATCTGAATTGATTTGGGGAAATTGCTTCCCATGAAAGCAAAAATCTATATTTTTATTATTAATATTTTGTTGATGTTGATATGGCAGTGAGATTATGGAAAAGCATTATTGGCTTTAAAGAATTTAAGATGAGTATCACACAGAAGGAAATGGAGAAGCACATGGTAGTTATGAGTGGGCTACTACTTATAACCAATGAGGAAATCTGAAGAATAGGAGCAAAAGATGTCGTTAAGTAATTGTCTGATAGAAAGAGAATATAGGCTGGTTACATGAGAAAAGCAAGGGATGACAGGTAGATAGACAGTAGGCATGTTCCCCTGGTACCCTCTCAATATGAGAAAAGTAGAAAGAGAAGACCTCCAGTACATCAGGTGACACTGTGATGAACTGACGGAAGCACAGAGACGAGTCAGATAAGATGTCCGGGTATTAATGACTTGAGGTCTGCATCATTTTAAACAAAAATTTTGTTTTAAACAAAACACAACTGAGGATACACAAATGTTTTTATAGTTTCGATTCAAGATAAAATATAAAATATATTTTCTTGAACTTTTAGCAAAAAAAATTGAACAGAAAACATATAATGTTATCAGTTACAACAAAGGTCATTCCCTGATACAAAAGATAACTTTCACTTATAAAATATCAGTACTCTGGAACTTCCTTTATGATACTACCTATTCACTGTAGAATAAAATTGAGGAAAATAAAAATCTATTTTAGATATTCCAAGGGGTTTTAGTATCTGATATATCAATTAATGTCGTTATTTCATCTCTTCATCCCATCCCTAAGTGGTCCCAGAGAAGAAGAAAACAGTATAGAGAGGGTTAGGGTATTACTTTTTTTTTTGAGGGGGGAAGACAAAACAATTGGGGTTAAGTGACTTGCTCAAGGTCACACAGCTAGTAAGTGCAGTAAGGCAGTATTTGAACTCAGGTCTTCCTGATTTCAGCGTTGGTGCTCTATTCACTGTACCACCTAGCTGCCCCCGAAAGGGTATTACTTAAAAAAAAAATCTTCTGTAAGGGCAACTAGGTGGTGCACTGGTCCAGGAGTCAGGAGGACCTAAGTTCAAATTTGACCTCAGACACTTACTAGCTGTGTGACCCTGGCAAGTCACTTAACCCTGATTACCTTCCCCCGCCCCACAAAACTCTTCTGTATCCATACATGATATTACATAGGCTAGAAAAAGAATGCTTCAGACTTAATCAGTTAGAAATCAGAATTGAAGTAAACTACATCATGGAATAAATGGTTTTGTAGCAGTGTTTCACATTTGGAACTACTGTACTGATTCTAAGGATAAGAATGCTGAAATTTAAATCAATGTCATGCTCAATAGACAACTTTTTCTCACATTTGTGTTTATTAAAAATGTGTATTGCAAACAAAGCCTGTATTCCTCCCCTCTAAATATCAACTTTCTTGAGACTATATAACAAGATTCATGGAAGAAGTTATAGCCTTGGACTTTCTCCTTCTGCCAGGACCACATCCTGGATACATAGTAGATAAAGCACTAGTTGTAAAGTCAAGAAGGCTTTAGTTCAAATCCAGCCTCAGAGAGTTACTACCGTGTTTCCCCGATAATAAGGCCTATCCCGAAAATAAGCCCTCTCCTTACTGTGTAAGATTCCTCTAAAATAAGCCCTCCCCCGAAAATAAGCCCTATTGAGATTGCTACTGTAGTGAAGATGATCCCCTGCGCTACACGCTACATTACGGTACCCTCTGTATGCACCGTCCCCCCCGTGAAACGCACGCCGCGCTCCGAGCTGCATCCAATCAGAGCTGCAGCAGTGAGCGTGTCATCCTGTTCTTCCCCAGTGATTTGCTTGCTGGCGCCATTGAGAGCAGTGCCGCGGAGGAGAGCTGAGGCAGGACAACATAAGCCCTCCCCTGAAAATAAGCCCTCTGGTGTTTTTCTTTCCAAAAAAATTAATAAGACAGTGTCTTATTATCGGGGAAACACGGTAGCTGTGTGACTCTGGGAAAGTCACTTAACCTGTTTACTTCCATTTCCTCAAATGTAAAATGGGGATAATAATAGCATCTATCTTGCAGGGTTGTTGTGAGGAGCAAATGTCATATTTGTAAAGTACTTATTAGCTCTGGGATAAATTTCACAAAAGAATTGTTTGCATGTAATGTAGTGTACACAGCATGTGCTATATAGATGCTAGCTATCATTATTGTTAGGCAACTAGGTGATGTAGTAGATGAGTGCTGGGTACCAGGTAAGGACTTGGAAATGAAATAGCAGGAACTGATATAGAGTAAAAAAATATATAGAGTTGGGTGCAGCCTTTTGACCAGTCCAAGTTTTATAGAACAAAATTCTTTTATTAAGAGGATTTGTTCTGTAAAGTTTGGATGCAGTCAGAGGACTGCACTTGAGGACATAGAGAGCCACATGTGGCCTTGAAGCTGCAGGTTCCCCACCCCTGATTCTAAAGAGTTAATATGAAGGAATTTTTTTAGTAATCCTTAAGCAGATGTTGAAAAACATCATTTGTATTTTTGAAACTCATTTTCTTGCTCTAGGGTGAAGTGTGAATTTCACAAGAGAAGTGCCTGCATATAGCAGGTTATGAAAGATTTGAGAAATTTAAGATCATTCTTACACCTTTAATTTTTTTCGACAAGTCTGAACAATGCCATTTTGACGTATCTTTCACATTTGCCAAGTTGTTTTGCTTTATTAAACACGTTAAAAAAACCCAGCAGATGCCAAATCAGCACTCCCAAACTAATTTAACTATGAGACTCATTTAGGTTTGAATGATTCTTGGCAGCATTCATAGGCTGGTCTGGTGTATTGAATGTAAATAGGAGGGCAGAAATCAGAAATTTGTTGTTGTTTTTTCTTTTTCGAGGGCAATTGGGGTTAAGTGATTTTCCCAAGGTCACACTCCTAGTTTTTGTGTTCCATGTCTGAGGTGGGATTTGAACTCAGGTCCTCCTGACTCCAGGGCCGGTGCTCTATTCACTGCACCGCCTACCTGTCCCATAAATCAGAAATTTGGAAGGAAAATAGAACAGTCTATTTCAGATGTGTTTCAAACATTTATAATTTAATCTCTTTTTTTTTTGCCTTTTTTTTTTGGAGGCAGGAGGGCAGGGCAGTTGGGGTTAAGTGACTTGCCCAAGGTCACATGGCTAGTAGGTGCCAAGTTTCTGAAGCTGGATCTGAAATCAGGTCCTTGTGACTCCAGGGCCGGTGCTCTACTCACTGCGCCATCTGCCCTATTTGTTTTTTAAGGGAAAATTTTATGAGAGTTAGTTTTCTCTTGGATTGTTAATAATATCCCATGGAGCAGCAGAGTTTTATGGAACACAATTTGGAAAATGGCCTTGAATTTCTCCGCTTGCTGAATTCAAACTTTAGAAAACATCAACAGTTGTTCTAGCAAGAGTTCACATAGGAAATTCTTACCAGTTTGGGCTAACAGTGTATAGTAGAAATATAGATTAGTGATATACTCCCAACAGTTTTATTTTTGCCCCATTTAGCTCTACTTTTAGTGCACAACTAAATGACTTGAGAAAAAATGAAATTTAGGAGTACTTGGCTTGTTTTTTTTCAGAATTCCTTTTTGGTTTTTTATAATTAAAATTTTTATTTTTAACAGTTATTAACAAGCATGAACACTTCAAGATATAAAAAATAAGAAACCAAATTTCTGTTATGTCATTTACCATAAATATATACGTATGTATACTAAATTTAATAAGGTAAAAGACTAGCCTTAATTGTGTTCTCTTCTGCACTTTTCCTCTTTTATTTTTAATTTCCAATTAATTAATTAATTAATTTTTGCTTTTTGGAGGGGAAAGTCAGGTCAATTGGGGTTGACTTGCCCAAGGTCACACAGCTAGTAAGTGTTAAGTGTTTGAGGTCGGATTTGAACTCAGGTCATCGTGATTCCAGGGCCTGTGCTCTATTCATTTCACCACCTAGCCACCCTACTTTTCCCCTTTTCTTTAAAAATAAAAGATTTTATTGATATTACATCTATGTGTGTTCTGATATGCTTCAATGGAATGAATGAATGAAACATTTATTACATATATTCTATGTGCAAAACTCTGTCTTTAGCACTAGAGGCAGAGAAGTATGACAGCCCCTGCTCTCAGGGGATGGAGACAATACATAATGCAGGTCAGATGGACAGATCCATGATTCTCAGGGTGCAGGGCTAAAACAAATGATTATATTTTTTAAAAATTATTTCCACTGAAAACTCTTATCAGTTTCTGATGCTGACAGTACCAAGGACTTTGATGACAAGAATTTTCTTTTTCTTTTTTTTTAAAGCAATCGGGGTTAAGTAACTTGCTCAAGGTTACACGGCCAGTTATTTCTGGGTGTGGTGCTGAGTATCTGAGCCCAGACTTGATCCAGGTCATCCCAACACTGGAGCCGGTGCTCTTACTCGCTGAGCCACCTGGCCGCCCCTAAGCAATTGGGGTTAAGTAACTTGCTCAAGGTTACACGGAAAGGTGTTTCTGGGTGGGTGCTAAGTGTCTGAGCCCGGGATTCGATCTCCAGGTCTTCTCAACACTGGAGCCGGTGCTCTTACTCGCTGTGCTACTTGGCCGCCCCTAGAATTTTCTTTTCTATGTCTCAGTAGATCTTACTATTGTACCTGCAGGAGTCTATCTTCATATAGGTTGTTTCTCAAGATGATGGCTGCTAGGAGCGGGCTTATACCAAGCCCTGCCCCTCTTGCACTCTTGAGATTCTCTTTAGGTTTTTTTCTCCCATCCTGATCCCACTGACCTTGTTCATTTCCTTGTGTGGTCACCTGTAAGAGTTCTGTGGCTTAGGATTTTAATCTCTGGGGCAGCTGAACCTAGATTCTTCTTCTTCTTTCTTCTTTCTTTCATTTTTCAAATGCTTTATTAACTTCTGATTTACATCATTCATTTCCGCCAGATTTTGAGTTACAATTTTTCTCCCCGTTTTTCCCCTACCCATTACCCCAAAATAGCAATCTGTTTCTGTTCTCTCCCATATCTTCTCCCATACCCCCTTCGACTTCTCCAGTAGGGCATGGTGGATCTCTATGTCCCAGTGCCTGTATATCTTATTTCCCAATTACATGTAAAATAGTATTTATTATAGTATATATGTAATTTTAAACATTTGATTTTAAAACTTTGAATTCCAGATTCATTCCCTTCCTCCCTTGTCACCCACCCTTACTGGGAAGATAAGCAGTTCAGTATAGGTTGTATATGTGTAGCTAATGCCAAACATTAACATAGTAGATATATTGTAAAAGACTGACTATATTTCTCTCCCTCCTATCCCATCTCCCACTTGTTCTATTCTCTACTTTGATCCTGTCCCTTTTCAAAAGTGGGTGCTTCCAACTTCCCTCCCCCCCAGTCTGCCCTCCCTTCCATCATCCCCCCTCTCATCCCCTTCCTCCCTATTCTCCTGTAGGGTGAGATACCCTATTTAGTGTGTATTTCATTCCCTTCCCGAGCCAAATTCAATGAGAATAAGGCTGACCCATTTCCTTTTGCCTTCCTATTCTTCCCCTCCATTGTAACCATTTTCCCTTGCCTCTTTATGAGATAGTTTACCCCATTCTATCTCTCTCTATCTCCTCTCACTATATTCCTCTCTTACCTCTTAATTTCACCTTTTAAGTATCATCTCTTCCTATTAAATTGGTCCTGTGCCCTCTATCTATGTATACCTGTAAACATATATACACACATTCACATAATGTATTCATATACCTGTATACCCTCTAATATAGCCATATATATACATATATATATATATATATATTTCTATTCCCTTCAACTATTTTCATACTGAGAAAAGTTTCATCAGTTACAATTATCATTTTTCCATGTAGGAATGTTAATAGTTCAACTTTTATAAGTGGCTTCTGATTTCTTTTCCCTGTTTACCTTCTCAAGCTTCTCTTGCTTCTTGTCTTTGAATGTCAAATTTTCTATTCAATTCTGTTTTTTTTCATCAAGAATGCTTGAAAGTCCTCTATTCCACTGAATGACCATATTTTCTGCTGAAACATGATGCTCAGTTTTGCTGGGTAGGTGATTCTTGTTTTTTTTTTTTTTGAGGATCATATGTTGGCATTTATTATTTAAGCTGAAGAACAGGTTATGAGGGGGGTGGGGCAAGGGAGGAGACAGGTAGCCTAGAGCCTCTCATCTGTGTCTGCTCCAGATGGGGTTGATCCTGATTTCTGAGCCTTGGTCCAGGGCACACAAGGAAGCACACGCTAAGATGAGGTTCCAGGGGGACAGGTTGAGAAAAACAGCGGGGTGGCCAGAGCTGCACATCCAGCCAGAGGCGGGGCTGGGATTCTCCTTGGGTCAGCAGCACCACTCCCTGAAGCCTATCAATAAAGTCCCATCTACATATTTCTTATAAAACATTCTTGTAGTTTCAGTCTTTGTGCTAAAGAATCCTTTCATTGCCTTTCTAGCTTCTTGTACTTTGCTTCCAGTTTCCTTGAATATGCATCCAGCTTGTAAGCTACCTGCTCCTCAATTAAAAGTGATCTGATCCAGATAAGGCTGAAGGGCAGCATATTTCTGGTTTAAGTCCTTTAGGTTTCTACTTATGTTTACTGCAATATCTTTCATTTCTAGATACTTCAAGCTAGTCAGTTTGTTCATATTTTCTAGAAGTTTGTAATCTTCACTGGTGGCTGTCAGCTTGCCTGTTAGGTATGTGGCCATTTTGGAGAGCATGTCCTGGCACAGCTCCGTGATGTCTGCCTCGGCAGGCTCCGTGGCCTTCTCAGCCATCTCCACCACAGCATCGTTTCGACTCAGTCCCTCCCGCTGGTCTGCAGGGACGCCCTGCGCTGTGGCCGCCATGCCTGAGCCCTTTCAGGCTCCATAAGGCGGCCACAGGCCTTCCAGTGACTGTGCACATGCACCGGAGGAGAGCGGCACCTCACTGCTTCCCCCCACCTAACCCATGTTCTCTTTTGTGGTCTAGGAGCTGCCTTCCCTTTCTGCCCT
>NW_027185593.1:3475741-3480281 GCF_028583685.1 Petaurus breviceps papuanus | reverse complement strand
GGATCTTTTTCAGGAGGTGATCAGTGGATTCTTTCAACCTCTATTTTGCCTTCTGGTTCTAATACTCTAATACAGGGCAATTTTCCTTGAGAATTTCTTGGAGGATGATTTCTAGGTTCTTTCTTTGATCATGGCTTTCAGGTAGTCCAGTAATTTTTAAATTCTCTCTCCTGGGTCTATTTTCCAGGTCAGTGGTTTTTCCCGTGAGATATTTCACATTGCCTTCTATCCTTTCATTTGTGTGCATCTGTTACATAGTAACAGCAATATTGTGAGGATAACCAACTGTGAAAGACTTAGCTATGCTGATCAAGACAATGATCCAAGATGGTTCCAAAGGACCCACGATGAAAAGTGCTATCTGCCTCCAGAGAGAGAACTAGTAAACTCTGAATGTAGATTAAAGCATACCTTTTAAAACTTTATTTTTTGTGTTTTATTTTTTTTGTCTGTTTTCTTTTACAACATGGATATATTTTTTAATGACTTCACACGTATAATAGCTATCAAATTGCTTGCCTTTTCAAGGAGTGGGGAGGAGCCAGAGGGAGGGAGAGAATTTGGGACTAAAAGTTTTTAAATTATTGTTATAAAATTTTAATATGTAATTAGAAAATATTTTTTAAAAGAAAAAGAAAACCTCTCTGAACTAGAAATCCGGGGGGGGGGTAATAACTCATTTTTTTCTGCTTAGGTTGCAATGAAGACATTGACTTCTACAGACACAGAGTTTGGGGGGTCGGTGTTTAGGTCTAGCCAGGAAGAACTGTGCGATGCATTGCAGAGTAGGGAGAAGCTGTGTTCCAGGTTAAGATGTCCTAGATCCAGCACAGAGATGCCTGAACTTTTGCAGGTTGTAGGGATAAGTGCCAGCTGGGAAGAAAAATGAGAGTGATGCAAGAATATCGTTAAAGACAAATCAACAGCTTGGTAAAGGAGACACCAGAAAATGTTGAAAAAAATAAATGACACCTTAAAAAACAGAGTAGGCCAAATGGTAAAAAAGGTCCAAAAAGCCAATGAGGAGAAGAATACCTTAAAAGCAGAATTGGCCAAGTGGAAAAAAGAAGCATAAAAATCCACTGAAGAAAAATCTCCTTAAAAAGTAGAATTGGCTAAATGGAAAAGGAGCTACAAAAGCTCACTGAAGAAAATGATTTCTTAAAAATTAGAATTGAGCAAAAGGAAACTAATGACTTTATGAGAAATCAAGAAACAATAAAACAAAACCAAAAGAATGAAAAAAAATAGAAAAGTGTGAAATATCTCATTGGAAAAACAACTGACCTGGAAAATAGATCCAGGAGGGATGACTTAAAAATTATTGGGCTGCCTGAAAGCCATGATAAAAAAAGAGCCTAGACGTTATCTTTCAAGAAATTACCAAAAACTGCCCTGATAGTCTAGAACTGGAGGTAGAATAGAAATTGAAAGAATTCACCAGTCATCTCCTGAAAGAGATCTCCAAGCGAAAATTCCCAGGAATATTATAGCCAAATTCCAGAGCTCCCAGTTCAAGGAGAAAATATTGCAAGCAGCCAGAAAGAAACAATTCAAATATTAGTCAGGATAACACAAGATTTAGCCGCTTCTACATAAAAGCATCGGAGGACTTAGAATATGATATTCAGAGGGCAAAGGAGTTAGGATTAAAATCAAAAATCACCTACCCAGCAGGAAAGTAGGAGGGAAAGGGGACAAGAGAAGGGGTGGGGGGGGTGATAGAAGGGAAGTAGATTGGGGGAGGGATTACTCAGAAGCAAAACACTTTTGAGGAAGGACAGGGTAAAAGGAGAGAGAGAATAGAATAAACAGGGCAAGGGGAGATATACAGTAGCAATAGTACTTGTGAAAAAAATTTTGACACATGTTTCTCTCATAAAAATTTCATTTCTCAAACACATAGAGAAACGAGTCAGATTTATAAAAATAAGAGCCATTCCCCAATTGATCAAAAGATAGGAATTTTTAAGATGAAGTAGTCAAAGCTATCTGTAGCCACATGAAAAAATGCTCTTTCTCATTATTGATTGGAGAGATACAAATTAAAACAGTTCTGAGGTACTACCTCATACCTATTAGACTGACTAATAGGACAAAAAGGGAAAATGAGAAATGTTGTAGGGGGTGTTGGAAAAATGACACATTAATGCAGTATTGGTGGAGTTGTGAACTAATTCAGCCATTCTGTATAGCAGTTTGGAGCTATGCCCAAAGGGCTATAAAACCATGTATACCCTTTCATGCATCAATACTACTTCTAGGTCTATATCCCAAAGAGATCATAAAAAAGGGAAAAGGGCCCACATGTACAAAAATATTTATAGCAGCTCGCTTTGTGGTGGCAAAGAATTGGAAGTTGGAAGGGATGCCTTATTAGGGAATGGCTGGACAAATTGTGGTATATGATTGTGATGAAATGCTATTGTGGTATAAGAGATGATGATCAGGTGGATTTCAGAAAAACCTGGGAAACTTACATGAACTGATGCAAAGTGAAATGACAGAAGAACATTGTACACAGTAACAGTAATATTGTATGGTGATCAACTGTGAATGACTTAGCCATGCTTAGCCATACAATAATCCAAGACAACTCTGAAGCACTTATGCTGAAAAATGCTATCCATCCAGAGAAAGAAGTGATGGAGTCTGAATACAGATCAAAGCATACCTTTTTTTTCTTTTGGGAGGGGGGAGGGTAGGGCAATTGGGATTAAGTGACTTGCCCATGGTCACATGGCTAGTTTTTGTGTCAGGTGTCTGAGGTTGCATTTGAACTCAGGTCCTCCTTATTCCAGGGCTGGTGCTCTATTTACTGTGCCACCTAGCTGCCCCTCAAAGCATACTTTTAAAATTTTTCTTGGTTGGTTATTGGGGGTTTTTTTTGGTCTAGGTTTTCTTTTACAACTGGACTAATATGGAAATTTGTTTTTCATGGCCATACATGTATAACCTATATCAAATTGTTTGCCTTCTCAGTGAGGGGTGTGAGGAAGGAGGTAGAGAATTTGAAACTCGAATTTTTGAAAACAAATGTTGAAAATTGTTTTTATATTTAATTGGGAAAAAATAAAATAATTAATAAAATAGACATTTTTTGTTGTTCAGTCATTTTTAGTTGTATCCAACTCTAAGATCCCACTTAAGATTTCCTGGCAAAGTTACTAGGAATGGTTTTCTATTTTTTCCACTTCCTTCTCCAGTTAATTTTTTTTTTAAGCATTCGGGGTTAAGTAACTTGCTCAAGGTTACACAGCCAGTTATTTTTGTGTGGGTGCTGAGTATCTATATGTCCAGCTAATTTTACCTGTGAGGAAACTGAGGCAAATAGGGTTAAGTGACTTGTCCAGGGTCACATAGCTAGTAAACATGTGAGGCTGTATTTGAACTCAGGTCTTCGGACTTCAGGCCTAGCACTCTATCCACTGTGCCACCTAGCTGTCCCAAGATTTTTAAAGACTTTAAAATTCTGATTAATGCCATTACTAGCTGTGACTCCAGAAGACTGATGAGCATGACTCCAGGTTCAGAATGAAACATATTTTTTTGGGCCTGGCAAATGGATGGATTTGTTTTGCTTGACTCTGCTTAATCATTATATAAACATACATATACACACATGTATGCATATAGGGGTGTGTGTGTGTATTTGAAAACTGGGGAGGTAAAGGGGCTTAAAAAAGCGGAAAATGTGTTTGTATGGGTGTGCGTGCACACTCTCTCTCTGTCTCAGCTATAAAATGGGGATAATAATAACACCTACCTTACAGGGTTGTAAGAATCAAATGAGATGATGTTTTAAAGCACTTAGCACAGGATCTGGTGCATGGTAGACACTTAATAAATGCTTGTTCTTCTCTCCCCCCCCCCCCCCCCAAGACAGCTGGATTTTAAATCATTTAAAACCAAGATCCTGTTTGGGAGTGATATTTCTCTCCTTTGAATTCCTTTTTTCCTTTCCTTTTATGCACTTAGCACATTCTGCTTTATATTCTTTATGCTTACATCCATGTTTTATCTCCTTTACTGGATTGGAAACTTCTTCAGGCAAAAAAATAGGTATTTTATTTATCTTTATTTCTACCTCTTTCCTAAGCATTATGACTTGAATTAGACTCTCAATAAAAGCTTGTTGGATTGAATTTTGTTACAGGAAGATACTTTCCATGTAGAGGATTACTATTGAAGATTAGTATTGATACCTCTAGTCATTATTGAGGAACTTGATGCATGTTGGAAGGGTATTATGACATTTGTTCCACTGTGTTGCTACTGATTATAAAATAAATAATATTCAGTGAATTATTGTCCTGCTAAAAGAATATTGGAATTTTAGAAATTATGTTTTCCTTCTGTTGCTTGTATACATTTTAGAAGTTAAAGCTCTAGAGCACTGACAGGGAATTTCCTTCCAGCTATTTTATCTAGTCCTTGTTATCACTATTTTATCACTATTATTATTGTAGCTTAGAAAACAGTTTCTGTTATGGGAAGCTGCCAAGACCATCACTTTTAAAGAGTTGCTAGTGAAAATTTA